>NW_021633030.1:0-336490 GCF_004799145.2 Neltuma alba | reverse complement strand
AAACGCTTGCAGAAAAGGATCATGAAAACTTGAATAAACATCAGCTTTGGGTGACACTTAGTACCGACACTGACCGAGACAACATCAGAAACAGAAACAAGGATTCAAAAAGCAGGAAAAAAAAAAACCAAAACAACCAATGTTCATATAAAATCTAATCTCCACAGCTGGAGATGCGGTCCATTATGTTTGCTACAACTTCCTTACTTTCCCTCAGAACCTGAACACTTCTGTTAAGCTTTGAACGCTTCCCGGCTATTGAGGGTGATTCCTTCAAAAGCTCTCAATTCCTCCAGTCGTAGACATCAACCCAAAAGTGATCTCCTTCTCCAACTCTCTGTTCAGTAAATGTTTATACTGAGTTGCAGATGCAGGGCTATGGTATCAATCAGCCTCCTCAGCACAATCTTCCAATAAGCTACCATCCTCATCTTCAAGTCAAATGCATTCTGAAGAACATTTCTGCACTGTCTCAGATGACCAACCTCAACCTCTCCAAGGCCTTCTAGGATCACTGTAGATGGAACTAGATCATCGTCAAATACTTGTTTCATGAAGGAATCATGCTGAGCCATGAGCCTAGTGTATTCAGCCATGTACTCTGGATTACAAGTGTAATCTGTCAGCTTCTCCATTTCAATAGCCTCCATTACATGCTTCTTTGAATTCTCTCTCATTCTAGCAATCAGATTTTCTCCAGCTCTGGTTGTTGACTTCAGAAGCTGGTAGTAGTTTTCTGAATGGCGGGTTATGACGTCGCTCAGCACCTTCTCCAGATAATCCCACACATCATCAACGAACTCAATAGGCCTCAGTGCAATTCCTTTCACTTTGCTCTGCAATAAAGCGAGAAAAGCTGTGCGGGGCATGAAATTTGGGAGGCCAATCCACTTGGCTTCCTCCAGTAGCCTTATTTCTTCCATTAGAAAATTCTTTGTGTGGTTGCTTTCAGAACATTCATAGAGATCTTTTGAGTAATCATTGAGCTTCTCGACCAAACGAGCAGTGCAATGCATGTTTTTGTCATCTGGGTACTCATCAAATTCTCCTCTGACAAGAATTTTCCTGAGTGACTCTTTCACCAGCCCAACTATATGCATGAAGGCAGTCATAGCATCAGCCACAGAAGTCAGGTTCTTTGGCAAGTTATCCAGCTCAGAAAGCTGAGAATTGAGCTTCTCGTTGATCTTTCTAACAATCTCAGGCAGTGTTCTTGAAATAATTGAAGCTTGATGCTGAACAAGCTTCTGAGCCAGAACCGGAATACCGACAATCGATTTGTCTATCCTGGAGAGAAGTGGATGGTTCTCAAACAGCAAACCTTCCTCCATTCGAGCTTCTTCATATGTCTCGTCATTAATTCGATTTCTAACACAAACATAGCCAAGTCCTATGTTAACATCATCAGCAGTGACCTTTTCCAGAAGCCCTTCTGGTGCCTTGTCTGCCTTTGTCACAACAGCGAGAGTTCTTGATCCTGTTCTATCAACACTCTGTGACATACGAATGGATTCACATGTCGGAAAATCAACAGTAGCAGAGAGAACATTCAATATAATAGTCTCCTCAGGTCTGATATATTCCATGATTATATCTTTAATCTGGTCATAAATGTTCTCAGGTTGTCCATGAACAGGAACTCTAGTTATACCTGGAAGGTCCACCATGGTGAGATCAGGAACACCATACTTCTTCACCAATAAAGTCAAAGGTGTGTTAGAAATCCCCTTTGCAATTCCCGCAAGCTCATTAGTGGCCAAGTTTATAGCATCAGAGACGTTTTGTTCATCTGTTGAAACAGCTTTGCCATTAAACTCCAACACAAGCTCTGGTTTTGGTAGAGGATGGCTCTGGAGCCTCATGACCAAAGGTACCCTCGTGCAGATTCCCTGTCCCCGCGGCAAACTGATTCCTGCGAGAGATTCTAGGACACTGGACTTACCAGAGGACTGATCACCCACAACAACAATGGTCGGAAGCTGTATACCTTCCTTGGTAATGTTGAGGCGTCTCAGATTCTCAACTGCATCAAGAACTGGTCGAATCCTCTCATTGTAAGAGGAGATTATGGGTGGCACAATGACATTGAGAGGTTCAGGTTGGCCATCTACGACCAAGGAAAGGGAGTCTTGTCTTTGATTTAGAGTGGTTCTGCTGATAGCAGTTGAAGTAGTCGATAACTTTCCTCTTCCCATTTGCATGCGCTATTTCAAATCAAACAAAAGTTCTCAGAAAAGAGGCACCAGGTTGAAGGCGACGATCCAGATGTGAGGAGAGATTCAGAATGTTGAAGTTTATATAGAGTCATTATTACAGTTTTAATTATTATAGTTTGGTGCGCATAGAATCATGGGTTGGAGTGAAGGAATGAAGAGACTTGCTGGGAAAAGAGCTTAGAAAACGGCACCCGAGGTGACCATCCATATGCTCAGGAAGTTGAAGAGATACTCCTCATTGGAAATATATCCGCAGCAATTAAATTCTCTGATGGGAAGATAGAGAAGATTTTTGAAGACGGAATGCAATTAATAATTTAGTTGTATTTAAGTTAATGAAGTTGTAATTGATACTGCCTCTGGTTCTATTTATAAAATAAAGAGAATATTTTTTTAACCCTATTTATAAATTATCTCATTGAAGTTTTAATATGAATGCACTATTTTTATATAATGTAAATGATTTTTGTTTTTAAAAAAACATAAACAGAAATAAAGTTAAAAAGTTATCATATTTTAAAAAAATTATTACATTTTTTTTTTTTAACATTTAGAAGTGCAGAGGAGTACATACCCTGCATGGAGATAGCAAAAAAAAAAAAAAAAACTGCATGGCTGCGCAACGTTTAATTTGGCGCTTCGTATTCAAACGAATTCAACGTTCATGTTGGTCCCAAAAAAAAAAGAAGAAGAAAAAGATCCACGTTCATGAGTTGCGGGGCTGTCGTAACTTTTTCTTTAGGAGAAGTTGGTAAAAATTGTAATAAAAGATTTTATGACTTTTGAACTGTCCAAGATACAAATATATAGATTACTATTTGTTTCGAAAATTTAATTAAGTAGTAGGATTTCACAGTATGTTTCTATTTTAGAGCCGGTAATATGGGTTGACCCGCGGGTCCAACCCATAAAAAATGACAGGTTAGAATTGATCAAGAACCAACCCGTTAGTAAACAAACCTTTTGAATTTGCACCGTCAGGCCGGCAACCCATCAGGGGTTCACCTGCCAACCCGCTGGTTGACCCGCATCTTTTTTTTAAATTTTTTTTTTACTATTATAATTATATTATTATATATTATATTCTATCTAAAAAATTTTAAAAAATAATTATATAATTTATTTGGTACTTTTAATCAAATATTTCAAAGATAAAGAAAAATTTTATTATTATTTTTAGCTATTGTAGACGAAAAATATATATTAAAAAGTAAGAAATTTTTTTTAAAAAAAATAAATAAGTGTTTGCGGGTTGGCGGGCCAACCCTTCTTCAAACGAGTCTTTTCACCTTGACTCATATGGGTTCAACCCATTACAAGCCAACCCGTAACCGGCGGGTTAGCTCATATTACCAACCCTATTATTTTTATTTTGTTTTGATTGACAAGAAAAATGAGAATGTAATGAAGTTACGCTGTTTCCCTTAATTTTATCTCCGGACTAAATGTTATGAGGCTCATAGCCTTGTTGCATTTGAAGAACAAAATATATTAGAAATTTGTTAATCAACATCTTGCACATTGGAATGGGAAAAAAAAAATCAAAATCTTGCTAAAATATTTGAAAAGTGAGACCAAGATAAATAACAAGAGAAGAAATATGAAGCATCCCGCTTATTTAGAATTCGCTTGCACAATGATGGGAAAAAAAAGTCTCTTGTACAAAACTAAAACTATTCTCGCAGTGTTTTGACCAATTTTATTAGCATTGGAGTAGACATTCAACTAGCCAAGGCATTCGTTCATTGGATTGTGATCAAACCAATCTTAATTTAAATAATATTACCTTAGGCTTAATGTAAGAGTTAGTTTAGTATTTAATTTGATCTTAAATATAATACTTCAATCTACTTTGTCTTTCATATTTATCCATCCTTTTCTCACAGTACTTTTTATATTGCTTGTACATGTTAAAAGTGTTCATAAAAGAGTAATCCTAATACACATTATTAGTAAAGGTATTTTAGGAAAGACAACAAATATTTATTACAAATAACTAACTTAATTAACTTCCTTAATTTATTTAAATTAGTTAACAAGCTCTTATATTAAGTACCTGATATAGTATTTTAAAATAACACACATGAAAAACACTTAAGGAATATCTATCTATATTTTATCATACATGTCCAAGTATGTCATATAATATTTGTTCATATCAGTTTCATGCATGCTAGACTAACATAATCTCATCCATGTCCAACATATATCATTTAATCATGGAATACTATTTACTCCTATACTCCTATTTATAAGTTGCTTTTAACATATTTTATTAAAACTAAGAAAAACTTAAATCTCATTAAATTTGTCTTAAAATTTAACAACTTTTCAATTTCATCCCTACTTAATACATACACTTTCTACAAAAAATAATAATCTACCACTTTGATCCTAGGTACAAGTCACCTGTAGGAATAAGTTTTGATTCTAAATATAATTCGCTTGTAATATATTTAAGGATTAATATAAACTTTGGTCCCTCAAGTTTATTTTCAATTTGATTTTAGTCTCTCAAATTTTAAATCATAAGTTTTGGTCTCTTAAATTTCTGTAACCCAATAAAAACTTGGACCATTTTGCTTCTAGAGGGACCAAAACCTATTGTTCGAAATTTGAGGTACCAAAACCAAAATGAGAACAAACTTAAAAGACCAAAAATTATATTAACCCTATATTTAATGTTTGTTTAACTAAAAGGGTGGAATTTAAAAATTTTATTAATTTAATATATTTCTTAATATGCAAAAATATATTGCAAGTAACTTAAGAACTAGATTGGTATACTATAATAATTAAAAATAATAATACAATCATATTAAAATTTAATAAAATAGCTTGTAAATAATACAAATTTAGACAAGAATTGTCTATTTCAAATTACCAAAATCCTTAGACGTACTGGTTAATTGCCCAAAGCAATGAAACACGACCAAATTGAGATGGACTGGTATCTAACTAGCCCATGTAAATATCAGAATTTTTGAGCCGCTCCGTCTGTACCAACTAGGCCCAAAAGTAAACAGCTGAGTTAAATCTCCTTTTAACCCTTGCCATTATATTCGTATTCTTATCATCCACAAAATCACCAAACTAAAAATATGTCCAAGGGGGTCTAACTTTCTTCTTCCTGTGATTGAAGTTTTTGTTATGAAATCGTAGCTAAAACTAATATCTGACCATGATTTACGTGAATTAAAATCAATGCTTCAAAATAATTATGAATATTTGGATTGCTCTGCCCGTAAAATCAGAAGAAGAAGAGACGAAAAAGAGAAGGAAAAAAAAATTTTTTAAAGAAGAAGCAACTTTTTTTTTATACTACCTCAGTTTCTTAATATAAAAACTAGTTAACTAATTTGAGTATATTAAAAAAACTAATTAACTTAGTTATTTGTAATAAATAAATATTATTTTCATTAAAATATCCTTACTAATCAAATATATTTGTTAAAACTATTATTATTATAAAAATTCTTTTTAAAAAAATAAACAAAAGTGAAAGACAAAGTGGATCAAAATTTTACATTTAAAACTAAAATAAAAATCAAACAAGTTATTATATTCAGATATTCAGAAGAACAGATAGTATTTTATGATGGTTTGTAACCAATCCCAGTATTAGGTCTCTCATATATCAAAAAATGATTCCATAACTTCATTATTTGAAACAATCCATGAACTCTTCTTATTTCAAAGTAGCGGCTTGTTTATTTGGTGCTGCATATATACACACACATATATAGCTGTGTGTGTCCATATGATTTGTGTTGCTTTTCTTGGACAGGGTGAGAAAACTAGAACCATACTATTACTTCATATTAAAAAAGAAAAATATTACAGAAGCACACTCAAACTGATACAGAGATAACATAAAAAAGATAGCCACACACATAAAACGGCAATTGAATCTCAGCAGCTAGAAATTCTATCCATGATGTTAGACACAACCTCCTTACTTTCTCTGAGAACTTCAACACTTCGACTGAGCGTGGCACGCTTGTTAGCCATGGAAGGTGACTCCTCTAGCAACCTTTCGATTCCTCCGAAACTGGGAGACGTAAAACAAGCAGTGATCTCCTCCTCCAACTCGTTAGTCACCAGCTTCTTGATACTGAACTGCAGATGCAGAGCCATGCTATCTATCAGCCTCCTTAACACAATCCTCCAATACGCAATCATTCTCATCTTCAGATCATAAGCTTGATCAAGAACATGTATGTACTCTCTCAGATGACCAATCTGTATGTTGTTTCCAAGACCACTAATACTTACAGATCCATAGCGATCACGCACATTTCCAACAAGCGAAGACCGAGAAGCCATCAGATTATTGTACGCAGTCATGTACTCTGGATTACAAGTGTAATCTGTCAGCTTCTCCATTTCAATGGTTTCCTTTACGTGTTTCTTTGAATTCTCTCTCATTCTTTCAATCAGATTATCTCCTGCTCTGCAAGCACATCTCTGAAGCTGGTAGTAGTGTTCTGAATGACGGTTTATGACTTGGATCACCACTTTTTGCAGATAGTCCCAGACATCATCAACGAAGTGAATCGGCCTAGATGAGATTCCTCTGACTTTGCTATGCAATAAAGTCAAAAAAGCTGTGCGAGGCGTGAAGTTTGGGAGGCCTATACACTTTGCTTCCTCCAGAATTGTTATTTCATCCACGAGGAAATCCTGTGTGTGGTTACTTTCTGCACATTCATGGAGATCTTTTGAGTAACCGTTGAGCTTCTCAACCAAGCGAGCAGTACAATGCATGTTTTTGTCTTCTGGGTCTGGGTACTCATCAAATTCGCCTGAGATTAGAATTTTCTTCAGTGACTCTTTCACTAATCCAATTATATGCATGAACGCAGCCATAGCATCAGCAGCAGAAGTCAGGTTCTTTGGCAAGCTTTCTAACTCAGAAAGCTGAGAATTTAGCTTCTCGTTGATTTTTCTTAACATCTCAGGTAGTGTTTTCGAAATAATTGAAGCTTGAAGCCGAACTAGCCTCTGAGCCAAAACTGGTACACCCACCATGGATTTGCCTATCTTCGACAGAAGAGGATGATTTTGGAACAGCATAGCTTCCTCTTTTCGAGCATCTTCATAGGACTCATCATTAATTCGATTCCTGACACAGATATAACCAAGTCCAATGTTTACATCATCAGCAGTCACCTTCTCTAGTAATCCTTCAGGAGCCTTATCTGCCTTTGTTACTACAGCCAGAGTCCTCAAACCAGTTCTATCAACACTCTGTGACATCCTAATGGATTCACAGGTTGGAAAATCAACAGTAGCTGAGAGAACATTCAGAATGATAGTTTCTTCTGGTTTGATATACTCCATGATTATGTCTTTGATCTGGTCATAAATATTCTCAGGCTGTCCATGAACAGGAACTCTGGTTATGCCTGGAAGATCCACCATGGTGAGATCAGGAACACCATTCTTCTTAACCACCAAAGTCAATGGGGTGTTGCAAATCCCTTTGGACTTCCCTGCAAGTTCTTCAGTGGCTGCGTTTATAGCATCAGAGACATTTTCTTCATCTGTTGATACAGTTGTGTTGTCATACTCCAACACAAGCTCTGGCTCTGGCAAAGGGTGGTTTTGGAGCCTCATAATTAAGGGCACCCTCGTGCAGATTCCCTGCCCACGTGGCAAACTGATTCCTGCGAGAGATTCCAAGACACTGGACTTGCCGGAAGACTGGTCACCGACGACGACAATGCTTGGAAGCTGAATGCCTTCTTTGGTGATGTTAAGGCGTCTGAGGTTTTCGACAGCATCAAGAATTGGTCGGATCTTTTCATTGTAGAAAGACTGCATGGGTGGAACAGCGTGACTATTGGAGCTCTGAGGTTGGTTATGGTCTGGGTCTATGGACAGAGAGTTTAGCTTCAGATTAACACAGTCGTCGACACAATACTTTCCCATTTGGCTGTGTGCTTCTATGAGTTCAAAGGTTACAGAAACGTGAAAAGAGGTTTAAGGAAGTAGAGAAGATGTGAGTTGCAGGGAGTGATTCGGAAGATTGGGGTTTATAACGTGAGAACAATGATTCAGATGAAGGCGTTTGGAATCTTCGTAGTGAAAGAGAGAGCCAGGAAACTTGGGGCACTTGGCGACTTGCTCAGGAAGGAGATTATAAAAGAACAGTGTGGAAACTTCATTGACACTGTGGAAAATTTATTGACTTGACCTCGATAGTGGGAAGTTAGTGAGAAGGTCCTTTATTTATTAAAATCCGTTTTTTTTTCAATACACAATACTATTATAGTATATGATATAAAATTCAAATATATTTAATAGAAATAAAAAATTAATAATGTTAGTTGGATTAAAAAAATTATATAATAATTATGAGATTGGGAATTTTCAAAGCAAACTAAATTTATAAAAAAATAATAAACTTAAAACATGATAGGCATAATATTAAAAAATTCTTTTTCCTTTATTTGGAAATTTTATCATGGGTGGGAATAAAAGATATGATTACTAAGAATCACAAAATGCCAACAAAGATTGTTTAACGCATAGCTAATAAGGTCCTGGGTATTCATATTAGGATATCCATTCACGTGCAGAATCAAATTTGCGCGTGACAGAAACTTTGACAGGGATTGCTTTATTCCCATTTGTCTTATTCACAGAGTCCATTTCATCTTCCGTACACCAACTGGACATGGGCGGAAACTTAGCGGGGAGGTTTTGCTTTTTATAAAACAATTAAACTTTATATATTCAAGTACTTAAATAATCTTTTACCGTCTGGTAAAAAAAAAAAAAAAGCTTTTACCCTTTTTTTGACCAGCATGACTATCTTTTACTATTAATTCTTCTAACCTGCTTTCAAATTTGCAGGCTTGATTAGGCATGGTGACATAATTTGTAAGTTTAAATACCTAAGTTTTTTTTTAAAAAAAATTTAAGTGAGTTGAATCTCGAAAGCTCATCATGATTTAAACTTGCTTCCAAGTTTAAAGAGTATTTATATAAATATTTACAGATCGTCTACCAATACAATTCTTATATTGACAACGAGATTTAAACACTCGATTTTATGAGCTATGAATTGACTTCTAGATTAATTCTTATCAATTTTACCTAAGTTAATAGATAGAAAACTAATAACTGATTTTTATATAAATAAAACTAAAATTTCTTAAAACAATTCCAATCTTCGTAATTTTTTTTACTTTTTAAAAATATGAATATAGTTAAAAAATGGGAAAATCACAAATAAAAACTCATGAATTACCAAAATTATAAGGAGGTCGCCTGAATAAGCCAAATTGCCATGAGAGACCATGTCTCATATTACAAATATGAAATCTTAGTGAAATGTCTAAAAGACTTTTCAGCCATGTTGTGATTTGATCTACTGAAATTGTCATTCGTTAAAGTGAACTTGTTATCTCCTGTAGTCAATTTGTCATTTAGTGTATCCTCAGCCAAGTTATAATTTGGTCTAGTGAAATTATCATTTGCTAAAGTGAATTTGTCATTTCCTATAGTTAACTTGTCATTTGGCTGAAGGGCATTTCAAACATTTAACTAAGATTTCATATTTGCAATATGAGACCGGGTCTTTATTTACCATTTTCCGAACTGAGAGTCCCAAATCACAATTTCACATATTGCGGGTCTTTATTTATCATTTTTAAAAAAAATAGATTTAATTATAAATGATTTAATAGCCAAGTCACCTTTTTTTTTGGGGTGGTCCATAAGTTGGCCATTTGTTCTCTTTCCTTTGTTTTCCCACTTTTGCTTTGATCGATATAAAATCCTTCTCAGTTCTCATATCTCTCTCTGCGATCCTTTTCATCGCTCTCCCTTTCAGCACCGCTTTCCCCCATCAAAGAATAACCGTACGTTATTTTTATTTATTCTATTGTATTTTTAACATATTATTTCTTTCCAGCATCACTTTGAGTATCACCCTTAACTTGGGCTGTCTTTTTATTGGCACCACTGTGTGTATTTTTAATTTTTTATACATTGGTGTACAATTATTTACATAATTCTAATGATTTTTTAAATTATACAATCATTTAAAAAAATGGGATGAATATTGCATAGTCCAAAAACTCAAATCAGTAATATCGTACTAGTATGTGTTCGTGTTTTATTAACTTTGGTCTCCGGAGAAGGACAGCGTGGGGCCGCGGTTGGTCTTCTGTGTCTAAAGTCACAGAGCCTAGGCCTTCCCACGGGAAAGTGACAATAAGTTGAAAGTAGTAAAATGACTCGGTTAATTATTAAGGTTAATGCGCGTGCCTAGAACAATGGGCAAAAGATTGAAGAGACATCCGGGGGTGTTCGGTATTTTCCCGGAAAATCTGGGCTTGGAAAGTGATGCATTCTGATGACGTGCTGGTGGCGTAGCGTGGGGTGGAATAAAAAGATCGGGGAACTGTTTTTCTATTTTTCTTTTTCTAAGCAACATCAGTATCAAAGTATTTTTTCAGATATATTCAGGATTTTAAAATCAGCATCTAAAGTATTTTTTCAGATATATTTAGTATTTTAAAATATTTTGTATTAAATCTAACATGTTAAAGTATTTTTTTTAAATGCATCCAGCACTTTAAAATTTTTTTTATGCATTCAGTATCAAGCCAAAAAAAAATTTAGAGTGCTAGACGTATCTAAAAAATTACTTTGAGTATTAGACGAGTCACAAAATATTTTGAGGTGCTGGATATATTTGAGATGGTGGATGCATCTTAATCTTTTTTTAATGCATAAAGGAAGTTCAAGGCGCAACACCTATGCAACTGGATTAACAGGTAAAGGTCCGGAGTTAAGTAATTTTGATTGAAATGAAAATGCAAATGAAAATGAAAATGGAGAAGATGTGAAAATGGAAATACATATCAGATTTAAAATTATGTTTGGAGATAACTGGTGAAGGCTGCCTATCAAAAATGGAAAACTGGTGAAGGCTTGAAGTTAGGTTTGATTAGCCCTTACCTGGCTTGACGTACTTAATTTAACTAAAATATTATGTTAAGGAATAACTAACTCTATTTAGGAGATATTTGGGGTTATATAAAAATACTTTTTAAAAATACTTTTTCGAAGTAAAATCTTTCACATATTTATTTTTTATATTATAAAAATATTTTTAAAATTATAATTTAGTTCTAATCTAAACACTCCCTAGTTAAATAGGTCATGTTTAATTTTGTAAGGACTAGAGTCGAGTTTGATTAACTTTTTTCCCTTGACCGAAGTTTTAGGGGCTTAAATTATAACCCCTCGAAGTTGAATCTTATCGTACATTTTTGCATAACTGCAATCAGGCGGCGATGGTCACCACGGCGAATACCCTGTTCACAATGGCGAATGCCAACCCAAGGTTCATTCACTGTGGTTGGCATCAGCCACCTCAATAATAGCTCGTTGAGAAATGTTATAGGCATATTTTAGTAAAAATTACGCACAGATTCTCAAAAAGAGACTTTATTTATTCAAGATCTTCAGAAACATCAAAATTACTAACAGGTTTTAAGTTATCTTAAAATATTATATTCTAATTATAAAATGATATTACTACTCTTCAAATTCCCAATTCATATTTTCTCTGTCACTGCGATAACAACCTCAGCAGCGACTATTGACAACCTAATGAGAAGGTGTTGACAACCTAAACAGTGTCTGTTGACAATTTACTTTATAGCATCACATAACCTCTACATAAAAGTAAATTATGACCAAATAATATAATATAATAACTTTAACACTGAAATAGGAAGCTTTTCGAAACCATTAAGAACTTTAACTAAACCTAATAAGATTATAGCAAAATTTTAATATGGAGATTCATTGACAACCTTAAAGATGAGTATTAATAACCCAATGAGAACTGTTAATAAGCTAGACAGTATCTATCAACAATTGATTTTATAGGATAATATAACATCTACCAACTATAACTAACTAAATTATAACTAAATAGTGTTAAAATTGATTTTATGTAGTTGTTATGTTATGCTATTTAATTATAACTAAATAGTGTTAATATTGATTTTATATAGTTGTTATGTTATACTATTTAATTATAATTTAATCTTATATAGAAGTTTTATTATATTATAAAATCAGTTGTCAACAGCTCTCCTTAAGTTCTTAATACTCATATTTGAGGTTGTCAATAAATTTTCGCATTAAAATTTTATTATAATCTTATTGAATTTAGTTAAAATTCTTAATGATTTCGAAAAGCTTCCTATTTCAGTATTGAAATTGTTGTATTATACTATTTGGGTATAATTTACTTTTATGTGGAGGTTATATAATCCTATAAAACAAGTTGTCAACAGATATTATTTATGTTGTCAACACCTTCTTATTAGATTGTCAATAATCACTATTGAGATTGTTAATCGTAATGAAAAAAAAATGTAAATTGAGAATCTAATAGATAATAATATTATTTTATAATTAAAATATAATACTCTAAAACTTCTTAAGACCTCTTAATAATTTTGATATTTTATGTACCTGTGTATAATTTTCTTTATATTTGATGTGAGCTGAAAAGACTCTCATATTTATAGTATATTCCGTAAATTACGAAAGAAAGTATGATGATTTCGGTACTCAATAGATCTCTATGGAAGCCTAAAAGCAACCACATAAGATAGGTTCAGTAATGGGTCATAGGCATTAATGACTGTGCCAACTACTCCTTATCCCTTGCTCTCTCTCTCTTTTTTTCTTTTTTAACTTTAGTCTATCGTTATTAATATTATTACTGATATTTATTTATTTTATTCGTAAAAATCTTGAGTTACTGGCTTTATAAATATTCAAATTCTCTTTCATAGTCTTTCTATGATTTTATAATAGGACTAAGGTCCGTCTAGCATCTGAACTATTTATCCAGGTGTGTCCAGTAGCTTAAAGTAATTTTGGGTATATTTAGTATCCTAAACTAATTAAAATGGTGCGTTCATATCCAAGGTTAACAGAAATGTTATGTTTAACTGTTATTTTTCTGACTCAGCTTAAAGTTGACCCCATATATTCTAAATGGTAGACATATGGACATTTGATATGTATTATTCTTACTCAAAATTGAATTTATTTCATTCCTCTTCTTCTAAATAAATTGACTTTTGAGCAAGAATAATACATATCGGGTGCCCATGTGTTTACTATATAGAATATCTGGGGTCAATTTTAACCTAAGTCAAGAAAGTAACAGTTAAACGTAACATTTCTGTTAGTCTCGGATATGGACACACCATTTTAATTAGTTTAGGACACTGAATACACCTAAAATTATTTTAAGCCACTAGACACACCTGAGTAAATAGCTCGGGGTATTGGGCGCACCTTAACCCTTTATAATACTCTCATAAAATTTAAAGGCCGTAAAAAAAATCCCACAAGAGAGCGGCCACAAATCCATATGGAGCCAAGAGAGGTTTTTCAAGTGCGAGTGATTCTCCTTTTCAGTTGTCGAGAGATTGCAAGAGAGCTGTGGTATAAATTTTTAAATCCTAACCATATATCTCGCTTTTTCCATGGTGACTTGCAGGTTTGGTTTCGGTGGAATTCTAAAGCTAAGCCTGCCCTGTGCTAGATTCAAGAATGTAGCTTGGACAAGAATCTTCAGCGTGGGGTGTTGGTTGCTCTGGATGTGTAGGAGTAGTTTTGTTTTCGAAGGAAAGAGTCTAATGACCCATGCTCTGTTCCATCGTTGTTCTTACAGTATCATGAACTGTGCAGTTAGTGAGGACCTTTGGGTTGATCATCTGCGGCCAAGGAAAGAGAATCTTGTCTTTAATTAAGAGTCTTTCTGCTGGAAGCAGCTGAAGTATTTGATAACTTTCCTCTTCCCATTTGCATGTTTTATTTCAAATCAAAGTTTTCAGGAAAGAGGCAGCAGGCTGAAGGCGGGGATCGAGATGTGGAGAGTGATTCTGAAATCCGAATGCTGATGTTTATATTATATTATGGTTTTAGTGAAGGAATGAAGAGACATGCTGGGAAAAGATAGCTCAGAAAAATGGCCGGCCAGGTGACCTTTCATATGCTCAGGAAGTTGGATAGTTTTCCTCGGAATATATATATATATATATGTATATGTATATGTATATCCCCGGTAACCCCTTGCTTGGATTGGATTGAGGGAAAATGAGATAGGAGAGAAAACAGGAGAAGAAAACACGAGAGGAAACAAGTTTTCGGTCGGTGAGAAAATGTGAAAGGAAAGAAAAAAAGGAAAACCATACTTATATTTTTTTTCAATTTTTAATTTGGTACCTATGTGTTTTTTCTCTTTAATTAAACATTTAATTTTATCTTTTTAGTAACATTAGTTTTTATAACTTTGTTCTATTGATATTTTTAGTCTCTACATAAGGATTAATGATGTTAATAGAGAAAAAATAAAGATTTAGTTAAAAACAAAAAACATATAGGTACCAAATTGAAAATTAAAAAAAAATATAAGTACCTCCCAATATGGTTTTCTAAAAAAAAAAAAGGGTCCCATGCTTTATTTTTTTTTCAAATTTTCTTTCCATGCATGGAGAGATTTGAAAAGTAAAACAAAATTTTCAAGACTACTACTCTTCTCCTTTTTTTTTTTTATATTTATTTTCTTTTATTATATTTAAAAAGCTATTCATTTTTTATTTTTTATCTTAAAAAAATATTTTTATTAAATAATTTGGTTTTAAAATATAATAATCTAAAAATATATATCAACAAAATAACTTGATTTTAATTATTTGATAATACTAATGTTAATATAATTTTTCTATTATAATATTTAATTTAATTTTAAATATGATATATCGTGATGAGGACATTTTAATCATTTAGATATTTATTTTTTTTCTTTCTATTTTTTCATCTATCCAAACAAAAAGGATAATAACATCTTCTCTTTAGTTTTTTTCTCTCTCTATTTTCTTTCTTTTTAATTTTTTTTCATCCAAACAAAGTATAAATTCTCGGAAGATTTTTAATAACTTAAAAATAATCAGTTGGGGTGTAAAACTAATATGTACGTTGGTGAAAAACAAAAAGAAAGTAATTGATATGCGCATGGTCACATCATCATCCGCGCTGCATTTGGCTCTCCGAATTTTTTACCACGCCTCGCGTCTTGACTCTCGGGTTGAATGGTACTCCTGATCTATCTTTCACAAGACCCTGTTTATTAAATTATATTCATCTAATTCTATTTATAAATTATTTTTCATATTTTTTATATAGGTTAAGAAAAATCTTAAAATTTATTAAGTCTAATTTAAAATTAAATAACTTTTCAACTTTATTTATATTTAATATATATTATACTTAACCTAAACAAGGTCAATATAATAATAAACAAAAGAAAAAAATCATGCATTCATGTAAAAAATTTTCTCGGTATCTTATAAATGGGATAAAAAATGTCTGTTCTTTCTACCCTATAAATAGGACAAGAGGAGTATAATTTAACAAATTAGTTGAAATTAATTAAAAATAATAAATATGTAAGATTTAAACTTCTTTTCTCTCAAATATATCCTTATTTAACGAGGAAGCAAATAATGTAGAGAAATACTAGTAATAAATAAAAGATGAAAGAGAATAAAATATAAGAAAAAGATGAGAGAGGATAGAGAATTAATTATGGGCGGAATTGCTGAATTGGTAAAAAGACATTTAATATTCAGATAATTTTTAATAACATCTTATAAAAATGACCAAATCAATTCAAATTTTGAGATCTTATAGATAGAACTAGGGAATAGCAAACAAATTCAACATTCATGAGTTACTGGAAAGGTTTTAAAATTTGTAACAAAAGATGTGTTGAGTTTTGAGCTGCCCAAGATGCAAAAATATAGTAACCATTTGTTGCAGAAAATTTAATCGTGGAAATATGGAATAGTATTTACTTCACTATTTCTATTTATAAGTCATTTTTTAAACATGTTTTATTGAAATTAAAAAAACTTAAGATATCATTAACTCTATTTTAAAATTTAATAAAATTTTAATTTTATTTATATTTAATATATATACTTTTTAAGAAAATAACAATCTCTATAATAAGTAAAGAGTAAAAAAAATACTTATATTAAATTTAATAAAGTGTTTCATAAATAAAATCGTGACAGTATTGTCTATTATCTCTCTCTTTTTTTTTTAGCCGAGGAGTACTGTGTATTCTAAGTTATTGAAATCCTCATAAATACAAGACCAATTGTCCAAAAAATATTGTCCAAAGCAATGAAGCATGCCCAAAGTGAGATGGATTGGTTATCTAACTTGCATATATAAATATCAAAACTTTTGGGCTGGTCCATTTTTATGGCCAAGTTAAAATTTGTTCAAGGGCTAACTTTTTCTTTCTGCTAGTTGAAGTTTTGGTTTTGACATCATAGTTAAAATATACTCTTTTTATCTTTAATATAAGACTTAATTATTAAGTTAATTTTAATCTTATATTCAAGATCTATTTTTTATATTTATCAATTTTTTTTAAATTACCTCTATGGATATTCTTTCAACTATAATCAAGTAAAAGAGTGAAGGAAAATATTAAAAAAGATGATTATGGTGTTTTAGAAAAAACATATCATATTTTTTATAATTAACTAACTTATCTAACTTTCTTAATCTAATCAAATTAGTTAAATAGGTCTTATATTAAGGAAAGTAAGAGTATTAAAATATGAAAATTAATATTTTATGAAGTTGATATATTACCGACCTTATATAGGTGTGAAAGGTTTTAGTTCCAGTAAAATGAACATATATATCCTGCATCTTAAGCATCATTGATACATGCACTAACTTAAATTCATTTAATTCTTGTGAATCTCAGATTATCAAATGTCAAATAAACAAAGATATAGTCTGTGATTAATAAAGTAGAACTCATCAAGTTGATTTATAAATATAATTAATTTGAAAGTTGGGTGTTTAAATAGATTTTTAAAGAAGTATAATCGAAAAGGGGGTAATAATAACTTATGGGATAATCCTGATTTGTCAAAAAACTATAATTTTAAGTTTGTAATTGGCTTATATATATATATATATATATATATCAATATACTGATATCCAAAATTTAAAATATTTAGAAACACATAAAAGAGGATGAATGTCAAATATACCAACTTACATAAATATTATCAGCCACTAATTGTCTCAGCATCGATATCACCTATGATGTTTGGATGAGGTTGTAGGTTTGAGCTTCACATTGACATGTTTGTGATTATGCGTGTATTTAGATGGTATTATACAAAAAAAGTAAAGACATAGTCCGTGATTACATGTAGATTTTTTCCTTAAAAGATTACAGAGACAAATTGAACTCTATTTGGTTATATATTTCTCTTGAAAAAGTAATATGGCCCTACTTGTAATAGGGACACTGCAAAACATAACATGCAATTTTTTGATTTTTTTTTTTTTTGGTTACGGGTATGGAAATATATATTCCTTAATGTCAACGATGATTTACATAAATTAAAATCACTGCTTCAAAATAATAATGAATATTTGAATCACTCGGTCTCGCAACCTAAAGAAAGAAAAGATTAAAAAAAAATGAGTTTTTTTTTTTCAAGAAACAAATGTTGTTTTATCTTGTAATGACCTATAACCAATCATAGGATTCAGTTTCTCATATCTGTCAAAAAACAAAATGATTCCGTAACATCTCTATTTGAAACAATCCATGAACTCTTTGTGATTTCAAAAATAGTGTTAGGAAAATAAGTTCATATTTATTTAGTATTCAAACAATTTCTTGCTCATTTAGTGTTTCATATCTATTTACGTTGCCTTTCTGGGGCAGGGTGAGAAAACTGGGACGACATCATCACTTCATATTAAAAGAGAAAAATATGACGATAACACATTCAGACTGATAGATATTAAATAGATAAATATAAAACACACACACACACACACACATGACAACACTTAATCTCAGTCACTGGAAATTCCGTCCATAATGTTTGACACTACCTCTTTGCTTTCTTTGAGAACCTCAACACTTCGACTGAGCATGGCACGCTTGGCAGCCATGGAAGGTGACTCCTCCAACAAGCTTTCAATTCCTCCGAAACTGGGAGACGTAAAACAAGCAGTGATCTCCTTCTCCAACTCATTATTCACCAGACTGTTGATACTGAACTGCAGATGCAGAGCTATAGTATCAATCAGCCTCCTCAGCACAATCTTCCAATAAGAAACCATTCTCATCTTCAAGTCATAAGCTTGATCAAGAACTTGTATGTAGTCTCCCAGATGACGAATCTGTATGTTTTCTCCAACACAACTAATATTTATAGCTCCACAAATGCCTTCACGCACAGTTGCAACAAAATGAGCCTGATAAGCCATCAGATTATAGTATTCAGTCATGTACTCAGGCTTACACGTGTAATCCGTCAGCTTCTCCATTTCAATAGCCTCCTTTACATGCTTCTTTGAATTCTCTCTCATTCTAAAGATTAGATTTTCTCCCGCCCTGCATGTACATCTCTGAAGCTGGTAGTAGTGTTCTGAATGACGATTTATGACTCCGATCACCACTTTCCCCAGATAGTCCCACACATCATCAATGAATTGAATGGGTCTCGATGAGATTGCTCCGACTTTCCTCTTTAATAATGCCAGAAAAGCTGTGCGAGGCATGAAGTTTGGGAGGCCTATCCCCTTGGCTTCCTCCAAAAGCATTATTTCATCCATGAGGAAATTCTCTGTGTGGTTACTTCCTGGACATTCGTGGAGATCCTTTGAGTACTCGTTGAGCTTCTCAACCAAACGAGCAGTACAATGCATGCTTTTGTCTTCCGGGTACTCATCAAATTCTCCTCTGATTAGAATTTTCTTTAGCGACTCTTTCACTAATCCAATTATATGCATGAAGGCAGCCATAGCATCAGCAGCACAAGTCAGGTTCTTTGGCAAGCTTTCTAGCTCAGAAAGCTGAGAATTTAGCTTCTCGTTGATTTTTCTCAACATCTCAGGTAGTGTTTTCGAAATAATTGAAGCTTGAAGCCGAACTAGCCTCTGAGCCAAAACAGGTACACCCACCATGGATTTGTCTATCTTTGACAGAAGAGGATGATTTTGGAACAGCATAGCTTCCTCTTTCCGAGCATCTTCATAGGACTCATCATTAATTCGATTCCTGACACAGATATAACCAAGCCCAATGTTTACATCATCAGCAGTAACCTTTTCTTTTAATCCTTCAGGGGCCTTGTCAGCTTTTGTTACTACGGCCAGAGTTCTCAAACCAGTTCTATCAACACTCTGTGACATCCTAATGGATTCACAGGTTGGAAAGTCAACAGTAGCTGATAGAACATTCAGAATGATAGTTTCCTCTGGTTTGATGTACTCCATGATTATGTCTTTGACCTGGTCATAAATGTCCTCAGGCTGTCCATGAACAGGAACTCTGGTTATCCCTGGCAGATCCACCATGGTGAGATCAGGAACACCATCCTTCTTCACCACCAAAGTCAAAGGGCTGTTGCAAATCCCTTTGGACTTCCCTGCAAGCTCTTCAGTGGCTGTGTTTATGGCATCAGACACATGTTCTTCATCTGTTAATACAGTTATGTTATTATACTCCAACACAAGTTCTGTCTCTGGAACAGAGTGGCTTTGGAGCCTCATAATTAAGGGCACCCTTGTGCAGATCCCTTGCCCACGGGGCAACCTGATTCCTGCCAGAGATTCCAAGACACTAGATTTGCCAGAAGACTGGTCACCAACGACAACAATGCTTGGAAGCTGGATACCTTCTTTGGTGATGTTCAGACGTCTGAGGTTTTCAACAGCGTCAAGAATTGGTCGGATCGTTTCATTGTAGAAAGAGACAATGGGTGGAACAGTGTCGCTATTGGAGCTCTGTGGTTGGTGATGATCTGTGTCTAAGGAGAAGGAGTTTAGCTTCTGATTAACCCAGTTGAAAGGATAATTTCTCATTTGGCTGGATGTTTTTTTGAGTTGAGAGTTTACAAAAAAGTAAGAAGAGATGTAGAGAAGATGTGTGAGCTGAGAACAATTCATATAATTCATCGAATATTATCAAGAGAACGACTTGGAAGACTGTGGTTCATATTGAAATGTGTGAGCTGAGAACAATGAATCGTGTGAAGGCGTTTGGAATTTTTGAGGTGAAAGAGAGATAGAAAGTTGGGGCATTACAGTTACTTGCTCAAGAAGGAGGGGCGGAAAGAATATGTGCTAGTAGCTTTATTTACTTGGTCCCAATATAAGGTCCGTTTGGATCCGTGGTTAAAAAGGTAGCTTATTGAAAAAGTAGTCCTTAAAAAAGTGAAGTTGAATGAAAGTTAAAATGAATAAGCTGAATTGTATTTGGATTGAAGTTCAGAAAAATTAGTTTGCAAAAGTGAGATTGGTAAAAAGTTGTTTGGATTATAGTTGAGTAAAAATAAGTTTAGTTGTAAAATGATCAAAATAGCTATAAGTTTTAATAAATAATGAAACATGATGAAAAAAATGATTTCACATAATACAATAAAATTAAAATAATTTAATATGAAGAAGTCAAATTTAATGAGTGAATTAAATTTTAAAACTTTAGAGAAATCATAAAAAATATTTTAAATATAAAGTGAAACATGAAAAAATAAAAATATATTTCTAGGAGCATATTTAAAAATAAAAGTATATTTCTAACTTATTTATTATTTTTAACTAATTTTAACTGATTTTTTGTTATCTACAAATTAGTTATTTGAGGCTCATAATAAGAACTAAAGAAGGTAATAAATTCTTCACTTTTTCTCTCTTCATGTTTTAAAAGCTATAAGTTACAAACTGTTAATTTTAGCTTATAGCTTATTGTATCTTTTCATAAAAAAGCAAGATTGCTCAATCACTCAACCAAATAACATCAAAATTTACGATCGAGCTTTTCAGGCTTATAAGCCGCTTATTGGCCCTGAAACGCTGAGCCAAACAGGCTCATTAAGTTCAAATATATTAATAATATTCGATGAATTACAAAATTATATGACAATTTAACCGAGAGTTTTCAAAACAAACTCAATCTATGGAAAATAATAAACTTAAAATATGTAAGACATGATATTAAAAAAATTCTTTTGTTTCATTTTTTTTTGGGGTATATTTTATCATGACTTGGAATAAAATATAATCATTATTAAGAATCACAAAAATGCCAACAAAGGTTGTTTAACTTATAATTCATAAGGTTATACGTTTAAATCTCATCATGAATGCAAACAAATTTTTTGTTTCCAAAACTTATTTAAAATGTTATTCTACAAAATCGTTTTTAGAACATAAAAATAGAGAATATAATCAAACGAATCCATAGCCATCTTTTGATATTATTGGGCTACGAATAACTATGCGCAGATCACATTTGTGTAGTATGAAAGGAATATTTTTGTAAAAGCATGTAATTCTCAATTAAAAACATGAATAGTGAAATAATTCTCCTTGTGTATGTTGGGATCGAACCCTATTCTCCTTAACTAGAAGTGGGGCTTAGAAATTGAGTTTGGGTGCTCATTACTTAAGTAATAAGCATCAAATTTAGACTCCTCCGGTCCTATATATTATTGAGTTGATTTTGATTCTAAATATAAAACCTATTTCTTATATTTTTTTTCCTAAATTATCCATATGGATACTCCTTCAACCATAATCAAGTGGAAGAGGAAAGGAGGATATTAAGAAAGATGATTATGATATTTTATGAAAAGCATATCACATTTCTTAAAATTAACTAACTTACCTAACTTTCTTAATCTAATCAAATTAGTTAAATAGGGCTTATATTAAGAACCGGAGGAATACTGTTTATATTAAAATTGGACAGTTGAGATTTAATAAAATTTGATTTTTTTATATTTTTAACAATTTAATATTGACAAAATCTAGGGTAGAGATTATTTATTAACTATGAGTTTTTCAAAAATAACTTTTTATTTAAGAACTATTAGTTGAAAATTTTAATTATGGACTGTTTAAATTATATGTGCATGATGCACATCTCACCAAAATGGTTTTTTTTTTTTTTTGGGTCCCGCCCCGGGGGGCCAACCTGACCACACTGTTCTAATACCTTATAAATGAATGGAATCATTGTTCTTAACCATTCATATGCAAGTGGTCACTTTATGTGACAAACTTTATAAGGTTTGCTCTCTTCCACACAGCAACTTGAAATGATTGGAACCTTAAAACTAAATTGTATATAATATCTGAACTTTAGGAAAGATACATATAATTATATCTTAACGTTTCAAAGTTAAAATTTAACTTCTCTTATCTTTTATTATTTTTATTATGAACCCCCTCACCGTTAAGCGTTAACCTGTTATTATCTTTTCAATAGAAATTGCCATATTAGATTAAGAAAAGATACATTGCATCCTATATGATATCTTACATGACATCTATGTAAGTTAATAATTTTATAGTAATTATATTGTTTTTATATAAGGATTAAAATGTCATTTAATCATTAAAAAAAAAACCTAATTCTCGTCTTGTATCTTGCCCGCTTCACGCCCTTTCAATTCTTGAAAACACCCCCATGCCACAGATTATGACCTGGTTTTAGTAGACTCAGATTATATATACAATATGAAATTAAAGTGTACCACTCTGATCTTCATTACTTCTCCGGTCTTTAATATAAGATCTATTTAACTAATTTGATTAGATTAAAGAAGTTAGGTAAGTTAGTTAATTATAAGAAATGTGACACTTTTTTCTAAAATCTGAGTCTTGTATCATGTTTTAGGTTTATTATTTTTCATTCAGACTTACTTTTCATTAATTACCCAAATATGTTTTAGTTGTCAAACTAATTTTGTTATAGAAGTGGATCCAAGTATAAATAGCTAAACACCACCTTCATCCACTTGACCCACGCCGCCACGCGGTGGTAACTTTGCCAGAGGGTCCTTTGTTTACTAAAGTTATTTCATTTTTCGTTCTTCTTTGTCTAATGCAGCCAATTATTTATTCTTTTTTTAAATAAAAAATGCAGCATCGCACGCATGGACATGAAAAATTATTTTCATATAAACATGTTATATATAATATAAACTTAAAATATATTCAATAAAAATACAAAATTTTTGGGAAAATTAATAATATCAGATGAATTACAAAATTATATTATAATTTATGAGATTGAGAATTTTCAAAGCAAATCTATGAAAAATAATAAACCTAAAACATGATAGGCATAATATTAAAAAAATTCATTTTCCTTTTTTTGTGTGTAAATTTTATCATAGGAGGGAATGAAATATAATGATTGTTAAGAATCACAAAATGCCAACAAAGATTGTTTAATGCATAACTAATAAGGTCCTAGGTACTGTTGTTAAACTTGCGAGTTGACTCTCCGAGTTTAACGTTTTTACGTTTTCAGCTAATAAAATCGTGTCAATTTACTCTTAAAATCTTGATTATTATAAACTCGGTTAAACTTACGAGTTCATTTATTGAGTTTACCGTTTTTACGCTTACAAAATCGTATTAATTTGTTCTTAAACTTGTGATAAATTTTTAGATTTGATTATGTTCAGTGACTTATATATGAATTTTATAAAAATTTCTTTATTAAATGTGATAAATTATGAGTATTGATGAATATAATATTAATTATTTAAATTTAAAATATATTTAAATGAAATTGTTCTTATTTTTTTATATATTAATTATTTGATTATATACTTTTAATACTAGTTTATTAATAAAAGTAAACTCTTACGAGTTTATGATCCAAGTTTATAATTCGAGTTTATATCATTATCACGAGTTTGTTTAAATTTGTGAGTTTGACAACCTTAATCGTCGGTATTCATATTAGAATATCCATTCATATGCAGAATCAAATTTGTGCGTGACAGAAACTTTGACAAAGTTTGCTTTACTCCCGCTGTCTTATTCACGGAGCCCATTTCATCTTCCGTACACCAACTTGCCATGGGCGGAAACTTAGCGTGGTGGTCTTCTTTTTACAAAGCAGTTAACTTTATATATTCAAATACTTAAAAATCCTTTTGAGAAAATTGCAATAAGCGGAAACTTAGCGGGGTGGCTTTCTTTTTATAAAACAGTTAACTTCATAAATTCAAATACTCAAAAAACTTTTTGAGAAAATTGCAATAAGGCCTGACAGAAGAGAATTAAATACAAAAAGTTTTTTGAAATCATCAAATCATTGTGAAGTCCTGAGGGAAAGATTTTATTTATTTAAAATTTGTTTAATTATCAAATTACTCTCATATTTTTTTAAGTATTCATTGACAACTAAATGTGCAGTCATTAGCAATTTAAAGCGCAATAATTAATAGCTATTATGGCAGATTTTGATAACTCATATATTATATTTTTGTAGTATGCTGAGAAAATATATTGTTAATACTTGTTATAATAATTATTAATTGTTACACTTTAAGTTTGTTAACGATTCTTCTTTCAATTGTTAAGACATACCTAAAAAAGTAATAAGGATAATTTGGTAATTAAACAAATAAAATCTCTTACAATAAGGTCTCTTAGAACTTTAAAATAATTTGATGATTTTAAAAAGAGAAAAGTAATTTGGAGGTCTTTATAGTTTTCTTCCATTTTGAATCAGGTCCTTGGACATTTTGTCTTTTTATGAAGTCCTTTAACTTTCAACTATGAGATGTGTTAGCCCTACCGTTAAATAGAAGTCAACGCTGTTAAAATTTTCTGATAGAAATCATTGCAGAACGTCCAAAACATCTTCTCCCTGTGAAACATCTTCATTGTCTATCTCTTCCCCCATACCTAAGCTCTCAGGCCAAGCTTTCCTCCCTCCTTAGCTCGTTTCTCAACATCTTCTCTTTCTCACCATGTCCTTACCTCACCATTCCTTCACCTATAACACTTTCTCACTTCAAAATTGGGGTAACTGCATCTTTAAAATTCACTCATTACATTCCTAACTCTAAAAATAATAGTCAAAGCACATGATGTCTCTACTTTGGGAGCATCAAAGGAAGCTATGCAATTCTTGATTTCCCTGAGTTGATTAACATCCTTCCTCGTCCGAGGTCACTCGGTCCTCGAGACATGCAAGTGGCGGTGCTAATTCTTGAAGGCTACTTGGATAAGTTCGGCCTATCGATAGGCCGTCCATGTTGTGGCTGGTTTCAACAATGGACCTGGGTACTAAGTTGGAGAAACTAAGCGAGATAATAATATTGGAATTGGCGAAGGAGGTTGTGTACGTGGACTCAGAAGAGAGATGGATGTGCGAGCCACTGTGGTTATGGAACATGGACGATTGCGATGGGCATGTTGCAGATGAATTGTGGAGTTACTAAAAGTGCGTTCTTCTTGTTCTTGCTAACATATGTGATGATCTATTCTCCATTTTGAATTTTGTGCGTTAAGGAGGGGAAGGAGAATATGTTGATGGAGTAAGTGAATGATGGAGGAAAGCTTGGTCTAGGAACTTGGGTACAGGGGTAGACAGACGGTGAAGATATTTCAATGGAGAAGATGTTTCAGACATGGTGCTATGTTTTCCAACAAAAAATTTTAATGGTGTTTGATCTTATCTAATAGCAGGATTATTATGTGTAATAGCTGAAAGTTAAAGGACCCCATAAAAAGGGGGGGAAAAAAGTTGAGGACCTGATTCAAAATAGAAGAAAACTATAAAGACCTCCAAATTACTTTTCCCTTTTAAAAAAATTTTGTATTTAATTTTTTTGAGTGGGATTTTATTACAATTTTTCCTAACTTTTTTCCCTTGAATCGAATTAAAATAAGTAAATCTCTTTACACATTAGATATTATATAACTGTATTTTACTATTAATACTTTTAACTTGCTTTTAAATTTGAATCACTTGATTAGAAATAATGACATAATTTGTAAGTTTAAATACCAAAGTTTATTTATTAAGGTCAAATTCTCCTTCATTCTTCCATTTATATTATATAATTTACAATAGATAGAAAACTAATAAATGTTTTGTTATGAATATTATAATATGTGGATGTCCATATCCTCTTCTTCCTCTTCCTCTTCCTCTCAACTTCATCATCAACTCCCATTATTTCCACTAGGTATTAATCTTCCACTACTCCATTACCTTTCCACTATGCCTTTAATCTTGTAACTCCCCCCACTCATATTCATATGGTTTATTGTCCACTATCTATCATTTAAGTACAAATGTAACTTATGTGTGAGACTATGCCTATAAATAAGGCATGTCATTGTATTGTGAAGCAAGTGAAGCAAGTAAAGGAATACAATATCATTCTCTCATTTTCTTGTCTACTTCTCTTCTCCAATCTACTTTCATTATTGGTTAATTTCATAACACGTTATCAGCACGAGACTCTACCATCAGAATCCATGGCTCCTAGTTGATACACGTTGAAGTTTTGTTCGTTGAATGAAGATAGTTTGATCCGAACAGTTTGGTAAGATTTCTCCAATTTATTTAGAGGAAATGATGGTTTTGCATCTTAACCATATTGATTCATTGGCAACCAAATATTTTATTTATCGTATTGAGATATGAAAATTTTTATTTCTTACTTTTCTTATATTTTTATGATCCTACTATCCTTAAGACTTATTGATTTGCTATGATTTTTGTTTATCTATAAAATTACTATATATGATTATCATCTCTGATATTGGTTAATTGTTGTCTTGGAAAGTAGAATGTTAAACATATAAATGAATGGCTAATAGCCATTATATTCTTGATTTTGTGATTAGATGGCCAGAAGCCACATCACGTTTTGATGATTATTTGATAAAAGACCATCTTGTGGTAGTAACAGATGGCATGACAAGACTGTCACAATTTGATAATGTATATCAAAGTCCTGAAGATTGATGGTTAAAAACCTCACGATACAAAAGAACTTTGTAGTTCTGAAAATTTTGTTATAGTCCGGAAGACTAATATTTGAGAAAATGATGGTATGCTATTGAAAGCAAGGAATATATCCATAAGAGTGATAAAGAATATGATAACATTGTATCAGTGGAACTGATAACTAAAAGGGCAATAATCTTGGGACTTGACTATTGAATCATAATAGCAGAATTAGTAATGGCCCTATGATCAATATGATAAAATTATGAACAACTGTTATAATATGACCAGAAGTCATATAGACAAATATGTATTAGTTCATTGAAAAGCAAATGTTAAAGAAAAATGGTTGTGGAATCAAAAAGACCATGTGATATTATGAAAATATCGAAGCTAATTTTAATGCCTGAAGGCAGTAAGTTGTGAAGAAAGATAGATATCCAAAGTATATATAAAAATAGAAAACATATAAGTATATGCCTAGAAGGCTATGTGTATAATGTTTAATTTTTATTGGTCTTTAAATTTATTGTGATTTGTGAGAAACAAATGTTATAAGAATTTGATATTGTAATATTGATAAGTGTGTGATATAAAACTAAATAGATCAAATAGACTCAAGAGTTACTAGTTATATTTTGTTTATTTATATCTTATTTATGTGATCTGATTTAATATTAGTTTTGAACATTTTAAATGTCTATAGTACCTTGATAATATTGAGAAGTTTTGAACATTAAGTACTTTACTTTTAAAAGTTCATTTTAAATGTTCTTCATCATTTTTGTGTGTTTTCTATGTGTCTTGTAAGTTAAATCTATGATACTCATAATTATTTGTTATTATGTTAATATATATTGAAATAGAGTTGTCTTTCATTCATATTTGTCTTTCATATTCCTCTTAAATTATATAGTTCCTGAAGAACTAGATGTAATAGTATTAATATAGTTCCAGAAGAACTAATACTGATTTTTCTTTATGAGCAGACAAAGTATTGATAGTGAAAAATATGACCCATAGATCTATATCACAGCTTTGGTTCTCCAAAGAGTGTAAATGTTATAGTATAATTGGATCAAAGTCATAACTATATATGAACTAGGAAGTACTTAGGCTTCCAAGCAAAAGATAGGTTATTGGCTTTAACCTATTTTATGCTAGCAGCTATTTATGAAATATATGAATAAATGAATCATATTTGAATGACTCAATCTTGAGGGGAAAAACTGTTGAAATACAAATATGAGTTGATATTGGATATATTTTTCATATCAATTTCATAAATGGATATCATCAATCATATATTATATTGTAAAGTTTATTATTGGTAACGAAACATGATACAGTAAACCAGAAGTTTACTGATATAATTAGATTTATTGTTGGCATGACTTGTTTGATCATCTTAAACTATATAATTATTGAAGATTATGTATTGATATCCATTGAAGAACCAGAAGATTCTTCCGAATAGCCAACATTTTTAAGAATCCGTATGTGCTGCTTGTTCTCAAAGAAAATTGATTATAAAATATCACTAGTTATGTTTTGTTTTCGAATGGATCACTATATTTCTGGAAATATATATGGGCCCATTTAGAAGCACATAAGCCATACAAGTATTTAATATTTGATAGATGCATCTATATAAAATGGTAAGATGTGTGATTGATATTAATTTGCAACCTGAAGTTTGCAAGATTATTTAGATAAATATTTCCAGACTATGTGATTCCCAAAACTTGATTTCAAAGATGCTAGTGAATTTATATATCAGGCTTTTAATGTTGAAAAGCCTGCTTAACAAATTGATCTAGCAAAATCATTTGTTAATGCCTCCGTGAATAGCTTGATCAATATTTATGAGAACAAATTTTTCCATTTTAGTGTTGGCATATTTGATATATTGCAGCACTTATAGACATCAAGGCAACAAAATTCTCCCAATAAAATTGGCTTTTGGTCAGGAGCAAGATATTTTCCATCTAAAGATTGAAATGTGCAATATTTATTCTTACCAATCCACCACAATGCACATAGATGGATATTTAAAGAAAGTTGGGACATATGTTGGGTAAGAACCTCCTTCTTCTTGTTTGTTTTTAAATGGAACAAAATAATGTTCCTAAAAGAAGCAAATGGATTTAGGAGACTTATACTACATAATTAGTTGACTGTTATTCGACAAAGTTTTCCTAACATGAGGGGGAGAAATTGAGTAGCTGGAAAAGAGAATGCATGGAATGCATTATTACTATTAAATATAGATCCTCAAATATATTAGTATGGACCAGAAGTTCATCAAAATTGCATTCATGAAATATTACAAAATATTTTACTGACTTGAATGAAAATTTTTAAATCTCTTATTCCAGCTAAAATGCTCCAATTATTTTGAATATTAAGACATGCCAGAAGCATGAGAGGTTAATCGGTTCCAATATAAATATCTTGAATAAAGAGGAGCATACAACTTAGAAGTTGTATTGAGGAGGCATGTACTCTAGAAGAGTGTCAAGACATAACTAATTATAAAACCCCAGAAGAGGTTCAGGTACCTGAAAAGGAAGAAAGAGATCTCAACAAGTTATGTCACAAAAGAAAAAATGGAACCGAAAAGGTAAAGTTGTCGACAATGATTTTCATAAGAATATCACATGATAAAAAGAGGATCTTACGTATAGATCTATCATACAAAGTAGATATAAATTTGGCCAAGAAGAAAAGAAAAAAGGAAAAGATGTGATGAAAATGTTATTTCGATATGTGAAAATGGGCCTGTAGTCCCAACACATATAAAGTTTCTATAGAATATATAGACATTTATGTGAAAATATAGATTTTCACAAATGATTATGATGAGACATATTACTTTGTGGTGGATATAATTTTGCATATTTGAATAGTCTGGCATTATGAAATGTGCCTGCTAGATGACCCCTGGATGAGGATCATTAAATAGTAAAATTTACATGATAATCCTTGAAGGATTCAAAAATATGCCAGGAGCATATATAAGAAAATCTTTCAGTATATAAAATATTATGAAGATTAAAATAATTTCAGTATGTATGATCCATTTTATAGTTTTGAATCAAAATATATGAAATTCCCTAAAGAATTTCACTTGCCAGAAGCATACAATTTAAGTTCTTGAGAACAATGATTAAGTTAAATAAGTTGCCAGAAGCAATCAGGGCGTATGTGGTATAACCGACTAAGTAAATATCGGTTGAAGAAATGATATAAAAATGATCCAATTTGCCCATGTATTTTTATGAAAAGATCTGAAAGTGAGTTTGCTATAATTGTTGATGATATTATTAGAACTCCTGAAGAGCTTACAAAAGCTATGGATTGCTTAAAGAAAGAATTTGAAATGAAGGGCTTGAAAAGAACAAAGTTTTGCTTCGGATTGGAAATTGAATACTTGAGAAATGAAGATTTTTCTGTATCAAATAATTGATACAAGAAAAGCCTTAAAGTATTTTTATATGGATAAATCATATCCATTATATACTTTGATAGTTGTGAGATTTGTGGAGGTGAATAAAGAACTTTATATATTTTGAGAAGGTGATGAAGAACTACTTGGTCCAGAAGTACCAAATCATAGTCCAGAAGTACTATATCATATCTTATCAGTCATGCATGACATCACATATCATTTGCTGTTAACTTACTGGTAAGATATAGTTCTTCACCAAAGACATTGGAATAGAATTCTAGATTCTTTTCTGATTCACATGCTGGTAATTCCAAATGGAGTATTTATCTCACAATATCCAAAAGATGGTGAAAGATATATCCAGCAAATTCATTCAAATAAAAATCTAGCAGATTTGTTCACCAAGTCACTTTCTATTACAATATTTGAAAAGTTTGTTCATGATATCAGATGTCATAGACTCAAGGATATCAATTGATGTTATCAAGAGGGGGAGTTAATACACGCTGTACTCTTTTTCCCTTGTCTATGGTTTTTTCCCACTGGGTTTTCCTAGCAAGGTTTTTAATGAGGCAGCATCGAATAGTGTATCAATGAATGTGTACTCTTTTTCTTCTACTAGGTTTTTATCCCACAGGGTTTTTCCTAGTTGAAGTTTTTTAATGAGGCACATATCTTAGATAATGGACATCCAAGGGGGAGTGTTATGAATATTATAATATGTGGATGTCCATATCCTCTTCTTCCTCTTCCTCTTCCTCTTCCTCTCAACTTCATCATCAACTCCCACTATTTCCACTAGGCATTAATCTTCCACTACTCCATTACCTTTCCACTATGCCTTTAATCTTGTAACTCCCCCCACTCATATTCATATGGTTTATTGTCCACTATCTATCATTTAAGTACAAATGTAACTTATGTGTGAGACTATGCCTATAAATAAGGCATGTCATTGTATTGTGAAGCAAGTGAAGCAAGTAAAGGAATACAATATCATTCTCTCATTTTCTTGTCTACTTCTCTTCTCCAATCTACTTTCATTATTGGTTAATTTCATAACATGTTTTTATTTATAAATAAAATACTTCTCCAATTCTTAATATAAGACTTAATTGTTAAGTTTATTTTGGTTTTAAATATAATAACTATTTATCATATTTATCAATTTTTTCTAAATTACCCCTATGAATGCTCTCTCAACCATAATCAAATGGAAAAGGGAGATAGAGGATATTAAGAAAGATGATTAGGGTGTTTTTGAAAAAATATTCATATTTCTTATAATTAACTAACTTATTTAACTTTTTTAATTTAATTAAATTAATTAAATATGTCTTATATTAATGACAGGATGAGTAAAAAAATTTCTAGAACAATACCAATCTTTGCAAATGTTTTTTACTTTTTAAAATATGTGAATATAGTTAAAAAAGTTTGATTGAATGATAAACGATTTAACACCTCTTAGGCAAGTCGCCTTCTATTTTATTTTGGCCATGCATAAATATTTTTTTCTTAAATATAATTCTATTTAAGATATTATCAGACATTAAATACAAACATTTATATGAAAAGAGAATTTGAATCTGTTAGCTTTTTTGTACGTAAGTTGGGAATTTGTTCTCCTTCCTTCCACCATTTGTTTCCCCACTTTCGCCTTTGTCTGTGTAGGTTGGGAATTTGTTCTCTTTCCTTCCGCCATTTGTTATTGGATTAAAACGCAAATTTGCAGTGAAAATTTTCACTCAAGAGTATTGGGTATTTGTAAGTTTTCTATAAACAAATTTATTTTAAAAGTTTAAAATCATATCAATATTATCCAATACCATTAAAAATATTAATAGCCAGTGTTACTATTTTAATAATCAATGTTAGTATTTTGACGGTATAGGGTAATATTGTTAAGATTTTAAATTTTTAGGACAAATTTGCTCTTAAAAAAAACTTTTGGAGATACCCACAACGTTTGAATAAAAACTTTCAGAGTAAATTTACATCTTAACCTTTTATTATTTTGATTTGTTTTCTCTTTCCTCAGTTTTTTAGATTCCAGACCCCTCTTTATAAAAATTAATTGCCTTTCTTTTATATTTTTTTTGGATACAGGGGGAAAATAATTCTGTGACTGCCTTTTATTCTTTCATAGAAATAATAAAATAAATATTTTACATCATTCTTTCTCTCTCAGCACCGCTTTTCCTTTTCGTTATTTTAAATATGCGCTTGCCTGCGGCATCCCTTCGAGCATCACCCTTATCTTGGGTTTTTATTTTCTTTATTTTTAATAAACGCACAATTTTACCTCTGATTGTATTTTTTATGTCCACCTAATATTTTAATTTTTTTAGTGGTGAAAGTCTATCATAATTTTTTGTGTAATTTTAGTCATGATCTTTTTATTTTCATGTAATCTTACCCACTACTAAACATATATATAAACACATGACTGCACAAAAAAAAAAGATTATGAGTAAAATTGTAAAAAAAAAAGGAAGAAGAAAAGATCATAGATAAAATTATACATATGAAAAAATTGGGTGCTGGATGCACCTAAAATCAAGAGTAAAATTGCGCTTTTACCTTTTTTTTTTTTTTAATTGTCATCGCTTTGCAAATTTTTTATTTTTATATATTAGTGTATTAATTATAACATAGTTAATTCTCACCTAATGATTCTTTAAATTATAAAATTATTTCAGAAATAAAAAATTATTGACAATTTAAAATTCAAAATCAGTTTCATTAGAAATTAATATTGTATTAAAATAATTGTAAAAATAAATAAAACATTATAAAGTACATACTAACACAAATATTCAAAAATGATTTTTTCATAAAAAAGTTAAAATTAAAATTATCATATAATTTATTTTTAGTTTTTAGTAATATATATGTGTATAGATAATTATTTGGATAAAAGAATATTACAATATACTCCTTCGGTGTTAAATATAAGACCCTTATACACACTTGTATGAGGGTTTTATATTTAGAATCGAAGGAGTATATAATTTTGCATAAAATTTCAGCATGTTCGTTACAGCTCAATTGATGAAGACCCCTTACGCACGCACAAGGTTCTTTATTCAGATCATGGAAAAGTCACTTTGAAAAGAAATTATGTGATAACGACATGTAACAGCGAGATCGCATGTGAAATAGTGACATGTGGGAGGTTGGTGGAGTTTGAGGTGGCAACAAAGGTGAAATGGTGATAGGTGGGGATGGACGTGAGGTGGCTGGTAGTCATCATCGGTGATGAGGCGCTGGCTAAAAGAAACGTCACGTGACATTTTAAGTTTTTTTTTTAAAAAATTGCATTAATGATGAAAAATTTGTATCGCTAAATTAGTAACAACATTTTTCTCTTCTGTTACTAATTAGCGATTGAAAATTTTTTTCGGTAATTCATGTTGAAAAATTTTATCGCTAACTTAATTAGTGACAGAAGAATTAACGATAGGTGTTCCGTTGCCAATTCCGTTACTAAATTTTGTTACTAATCACATATTTTTTTATGATGATATTTATCAATACAATTTTCGATTTACCTTATTTTTTAAAACCATAGCGAAATGTAGATCACAAAATTTCATGATGTAATCGTCAAACAAGAAATATTCAAAAAATTCATGAGGCACACTGACGCATATTTTAAAGCAATTATCAACCACTATAAAAAAGTTAAATAAGTAGGGCTCATTTTGTTGCAATTATTTTAGGTCTGACATGATTTGTTTTTTTTTTTTTTTGGCTTTTTTTTGGTTGTAGATCTTTTGAAGTTTGTCCACATTAGACGCGGATAATTCAAATACAATAAGTTCTTGTCTATAATTTTATACGTTCTTTCTTTACTTCTCTTAGTACTAATTAAGCAAGTTGTTGCATTTAGTTTTTTTAACATCTTGACTATAGTTAAAAAGTCGATAAGAGTATAATACTAATTTGTTATATATTATTTAATTTAATATTGAAAGTTGTAATCGTGCCGTTAGCTGTTATTTATTGTTGTAATTATATTAGAGAGACAAATTTATTTGTTGTTATAGTAATAAGTTAATTCTGATGTTGTTTGGTATACTAATTGTCTGTAAATATTTTTTGAATTTTATTGGTGATAGGAAAAATTTGTCAGAATTGAAAAAATATTTTTGTATTATGTAATTTTTTTTGAAAAAAAAGACATGCTATTGCGTTATAGAAAGTATATCTTTTTGAAGCGCTTTATATATCTTTCCATCTCAATCTTTTTAGAACTCTTTTTCAAGGGAGCGCTAAAACATATTATTAATTTTTTTTTGAAAAAAAATTAGATGCTTCAAAGCACCACAACTTAGTTTTCTCGTCTTTCATAGCAGATTCATATATAACGTTTTGAAAATGCTACAAAATTAAAAAAAAAAAGGTGCTACGGGTTATCCCCCCCCCCAATGACATTAAAATCAATGTCATTGCTCCAAAAATTTATTCCTCTCATCAGATAATTCTCCTATTTTTTTCAGGTCAAAATTTGACCCCCAACTAATTTTTTCTTAATTTTTCGTGAATTCCCCCTTTTAAGATAAAAAATAATTCTAAGCTTAAATGTTTCATTTTCTTAGGAAATAACGTTATCCATTAATTCAATCGAATTCTCACATATTTATTCTCCACATTTTTCTAATTACTTGGGTATTTTGCATAATTTTAAATTATGGAATGTTGGCTAAATATTAATTAATTAGTCAAAACTAAGCCTTTTGATCCAATATGTTTTTGTCGAAGCTAGTATATTTCTTTAACACCTCTTGTTAGCCTTAAAGATTTATTAGAAACATTTTTTCTATTTTTTTAAATTTACCAAAATTATTTTGCATTTTTGAGTTAATTTTTGATGAAAAGATCTGAAATTTTTTTAAATTACTCTCTTGCTCTAACTTGACTTTTCTTTGACACTTTCATTTACTTCGAATACCGGAATCCCATTTGACGCTTATATGTATAATTCTTATTTTTTTTTCATACGCATTTAGTCTTATTTATAAGTTACTTTCAACATGTTTTATACAGATAAAAAAAAACTTTAAAATTCATTAACTCTCATTTAAAATTCAATAATTTTTCAACTTTATCCCTATTTAATATATATTATACCTCATGTAAACAAAATCAACACAATAATAAATCAAGTGTAAAATTGTATATCCATACGAAAAATTTCTTTCAATACCTTATAGATAGGATTAAAAAATATCTTCTCTTTCTATCCTACAAGTAGGATCAGAGAAGTATTTGAATTACCAGATATGAAAATTTACATAAAATAATTGCTTTAAATAATACTCCCCCTCATCTAACATCTCTTAGGGGTGTTCCTATATATAAGTAATCATTTGATTTTGTGTAAGAATTTAAAGTATTTTTCTATTTTTATTCCCAATTAATTACATGTCTCTCTTATTTCTTTTTCCCACTCATTGTCTCTCATCTTTTTTACCATTGATTTTGTCTCACACTCCTTTTCATAAATAAGGGTATACTTAAAAGAAAAAACTAATTTTAACTAATAGCTTGATTTGCATGATTTGGGTAGATGTTATTTATAAAAAGTACCGAAGAAAGTAATGAATATTTGGATCACTTTGAGCCTGTTTGGTATGCTGAAAATATATTGAAGGAAAAGGAAAATCATAATTTTCCATGGGCAGAGCGCGTTTTGCTGGCAAATCTTCCGAGAACCAATTTTCTGGTGGCGCTGGATTTTCCTTTATATATGGGAAGATGATTTTCACCGATTTTGGCAGGAATTGATTTTCCGACGTGGTGGGAAAATTTCAAAGACGAGTTTACCTATTTGTCTTAGGTTCTGGTTCCTTTTTTCGCTTAGGCATCTGGTTCTTCTTGTTTAAGAAGATGGTTGGGGAAGTAAAGAGGAGCACTGCAGTTGAGATGAAAGTGGGTACGACTCATTTTGACGCCTAACACTATCACTATAGTGAAATTTGAATGACAAGTTTGTTTTCAAGATTTTGCGATTAGCTTTTTTTATGAGATACTCTAAATCTTGAAAACCCATCAATATATCAGAAAATAAGCATGAACGTTTCTAAAGGTGCGACGTCAAAGCGGAAAAAAAAATCAATGAAACTAGTCTGAAAAAGTAAAGGAAACTAGAGAAATAAAAGTAATGGAGGCCACTTAGTACCAGCACAAGTACATATGGAGGGGAAGGGTGTTTCTATAAATAATATATGGTCTGTCTAATGCTTAAGAGCCAATTTGTAATTTTTTGCTTAGGTGTCTTTTTTGCATCCCTTACTTGTTGCTTCATATGTCCGTGTGTACACACACGCATGCATTTGTTTTGCTTCATATGTGTATGTATTATATATATTTATATATATATATATATATATATCTGCGTGTTTGTGCACAAAAAAAAAAAAAGAATATGGCATCGTTAGCCAGGTATACATCATGCTCACCGGAAGCAGAATTATTCATTAGCCATATACAATAAGTTTCCCTCGGTGTCTGCGTTTTTTATTCTTCTTTTTAATTTCTTCTCATCCCTTTTTCTTCAGTTTTTTTCCCCTGGGTATGATATATATCTGAATGATTTTAATAATAGATAAATAATCATAATTATATAAAAAAGAATTAAATTAAAATTATTGCATATCCCGTTGGAGGAAAAGATATATTCCCCTGGTCCTTAATATAAAACTCAATTCTTGAGTTGGTTTTGGTCCTAAATGCAAAACCCATTTCTCATATTTATTAATTTTTTTAAATTACCCTTATAGATACTCTCTCAACCATAATCAAGTAGAAAAGAGAAAAAGAGATATTAAGAAAGATGATTATGATATTTTAGAAAAAATGTCACTTTTTTTATAATTAACTAACTTACCTAACTTTTTTAATCTAATCAAATTAGTTAAATGAGTCATATATTAAGGACCGGAGGAGTAGTATTTTGGAAGGAACCAACCAAACCGAGAACTGTGATGCAAATTGTTAAATTTTATATTTCTTAAAAAGGGATTTGTATATGAAAAGGCACACTTCACAGTTGTTATGCAGAGAAGCATCACAGAACTGTTGTGCAAATTAAACTACGCAGCAAATCAAATGTGGAAGTTTGACCCAAGGAGCAAATGAAATGCATTAAGCAGTCTTAATTGATTTTAATCACGGACATGTGCAAGGACTTAGCTAGCTAGAACATTTGACTAATTAAAAGCACTGATGTTGCTTTTCAAGGACCTGGTGAGAAAACTGGAACGACACCGTCACTTCAGACTAAAACAGAGAAATATTATAGAAACAAGCAGAAAGTGATATATAGATACATAAAATAGACGGACAACAATTGATCTTAGGAACTAGAAATGCTGTCCATAATGTTAGACACTACCTCCTTGCTTTCTCTCAAAACTTCAACACTTCGATTGAGTGTGGCACGCTTGCCAGCCATGGAAGGTGACTCCTTTAACAAGCTTTCAATTCCTCCGAAACTTGGAGACGTAAAACAAGCAGTGATTTCCTTCTCCAACTCCCTCTCTACCAGATTGTTAATGCTAAACTGCAGATGCAGGGCCATGGTATCAATCATCCTCCTCAGCACAATCCTCCAATAAGCCATCATTCTCATCTTCAGGTCACAAGCTTCGTTCAGCACTTCCATGTATCGTCCCAGATGACCGATCTCTATGTTGTTTCCAAGACCATTAATATTTGCAACACTATGACCTTGGAGCACAAGTTCAACGAAAGAGGACTGATGAGCCATCAGATTACTGTATTCAGTCATGTACTCATGCTTACACGTGTAATCTGTCAGCTTTTCCATTTCAATAGCCTCCTTTACATGCTTCTTTGAATTCTCTCTCATTCTCAAGATTAGATTTTCTCCCGCTCTGCATGTACATCTCTGAAGTTGGTAGTAGTGTTCTGAATGACGATTTATGACTCCGATCACCACTTTTTCCAGATAGTCCCACACATCATCAATGAATTGAATGGGTCTCGATGAGATTCCTCCGACTTTCCTCTTTAATAATGCCAGAAAAGCTGTGCGAGGCATAAAGTTTGGGAGGCCTATCCCCTTGGCTTCCTCCAAAAGCATTATTTCATCCATGAGGAACTTCTCTGTGCGGTTGCCTTCTGGAGATTCGTGGAGATCCTTTGAGTGCTCGTTGAGCTTCTCAACCAAACGAGCAGTACAATGCATGTTTTTGTCTTCTGGGTACTCATCAAATTCTCCTCTGATTAGAATTTTCTTTAGTGACTCTTTCACTAATCCAATTATATGCATGAAGGCAGCCATAGCATCAGCAGCACAAGTCAGGTTCTTTGGCAAGCTTTCTAGCTCAGAAAGCTGAGAATTGAGCTTCTCGTTGATTTTTCTCAACATCTCAGGTAGTGTTTTCGAAATAATTGAAGCTTGAAGCCGAACCAGCCTCTGAGCCAAAACTGGTACACCCACCATGGATTTGTCTATCTTTGACAGAAGAGGGTGATTCCGAAACAACATAGCTTCCTCTTTTCTAGCATCTTCATAAGACTCATCGTTAATTCGATTCCTGACACAGATATAACCAAGTCCGATGTTTACATCATCAGCAGTAACCTTTTCTTTCAATCCTTCAGGGGCCTTATCTGCTTTTGTTACTACGGCCAGAGTTCTCAAACCAGTTCTATCAACACTCTGTGACAACCTAATGGATTCACAGGTTGGAAAGTCAACAGTAGCTGATAGAACATTCAGAATGATAGTTTCTTCCGGTTTGATATACTCCATGATTATGTCTTTGATCTGGTCATAAATGTCCTCAGGCTGTCCATGAACAGGAACTCTGGTTATGCCTGGAAGATCCACCATGGTGAGATCGGGAACACCATCCTTCTTAACCACCAAAGTCAATGGGGTGTTGCAAATCCCTTTGGACCTCCCTGCAAGTTCTTCAGTGGCTGTGTTTATAGCATCAGAGACATTTTCTTCATCTGTTGACATGGCTGTGTTGTTATACTCCAACACAAGCTCCGGCTCCGGTACAGGGTGGTTCTGGAGCCTCATAATCAAGGGCACCCTCGTGCAGATTCCGTGCCCACGTGGTAAACTGATTCCTGCGAGAGATTCCAAGACACTGGACTTGCCAGAAGACTGGTCACCGACGACGACAATGCTCGGGAGCTGGATACCTTCTTTGGTAATGTTCAGACGTCTGAGGTTTTCGACAGCGTCAAGAATTGGTCGGATCGTTTCATTGTAGAAAGAGGCAATGGGTGGAACAACGTCGCCATTGGAGCTCTGAGGTTGGTGATGATCTGGGTCTAAGGACAAGGAGTGTATCTTCTGATTAACCCAGTCGTTGAAAGAATTCTTTCCCATTCGGCTGGATGTTTTTTTGAGTTCAGAGTTTACAAAAAAGTGAGAAGAGAAGCAGAGAAGATGTGAATTCAAGAGAACGAGTAGGGAGACTGTGGTTCATATAGAAATGTGTGAGCTGAGAACAATGAATCGCATGAAGGGGTTTGGAATTTTTGAGGTGAAAGAGAGATGGAAAGTTGGCGCATTTCAGTGACTTGCCCAAGAAGGAGGAGAGAAAAGAATATGTGCCAGTAACTTTGTAAAGTTCAAATATATTAATAATATTCGATGAATTAAAAAAAAATATAACAATTTAATTGAGAGTTTTCAACGCAAACTCAATCCATGGAAAATAATAGAATTAAAATATGTAAGAGATAATATTAAAAAAAAAATCTTTTTTTTTTCATTTTTTTGTACATTTTATCATGACTTGGAATAAAATATAATCATTATTAAGAATTACAAAAATGGCAACAAGGTTGTTTGACTTATAATTCATGAGGTTATAGGTTTAAATCTCATCATGAATTCAAACAGATTTTTTGCGCACAATTTTTTGTTTCAAAAACTTATTTAAAATGTTATTCTACAAAATCAGTTTTAGAACATGAAAATAGAGAATATAATCAAACGAATCCACAACCATCTTTTGATATTATCGGGCTACGAATAACTATGTGCAGATCACACTTGTGTCGTACGAAAGGAATATTTTTGTAAAAGCATGTGATTCTCAATTAAAAACATGATTGGTGCCCAAATAGTGAAATAATTCTCCTCGTGTATGTTGGGATCGAACCCTATTCTCCTTAACTAGAAGATAGGCTTGGAAATTGAGTTTGGATGTTTATCACTGAAGTAATGAGCATCAAATCTGTACTGTCTATATTAAAATTGGAGATTTAAGGGTATAATTTAATTTTTATATTTTTAGCAATTTAATGTTGACAAAATCTAAGGTAAAAATTATCGTTTAACTATCAGTTTTTCAAAAATAACTTTATATTTAAAAAATATTAGTTGAAAATTTTAATTATGTACTGTTTAAATTATATCTGCATGATGCATATGTCACCATCTTGACTATAACGCTCATCATGCTGAAGAACATCCAAAATGATTTCTGTTTTTTTTTTTATATTTATTTAACCTCACCAAAATGGTTTCTTTTTTTTTTTAAATATATATTTTGTCCCGCCCCCGGTGGGCCAACCTGACCAAAATGGTTTCTAATACCTTATAAATGAATGGAATCATTGTTCATAACCGTTCATATGCAAGATGCTACTTTATGTGACAAACACTATAAGGTTTGCTCAAGAAGGAGGAGAGAAAAGAAAATGTGCTAGAAACTTTATTGACTTGGCCCCAATATAAAGTTCAAATATGTTAATAATAAGAAAAATCATAAAAAAGACAGTCAAAATTAAAAAATTATAGACAAGGACCCATTCACAAAAATTGTTATTAAAACCTGTACTATTATTATCAAACTTATAGTATTGTTGTAACGGGTCCTTGTTTATAATTTTTCTATTTCAGCGGTATTTTTTTGTGATTTTTTCTCAATAATATTTGATGAATTATAAAATTATATAACAATTAAATTGAAGCAAACTCAATCTATGGAAAATAATAAACCAGAAATATGTAAGACGTAATATTTAAAAAAAACTTTTTTAATTTTTGTGTGTATATTTTATCATCGCTTGGAATAAAATACTACCTCCGATCCTTAATATAAGACCTTGTTTGAGTTTTATTTTGGTCCTAAATATAAGACTACAATCCACTTTGTTTATCATATCTATATATATTTTTTCTAAGTTAGTCCTTCTAACAATATTAATTCTAATCTATACACTTGATTAGTAAGTATATTTTTGGAAAGATAATATCTATTTATGATAAATAGCTAACTTAACTTGTTTCTTTAATCTCCTCAAATTAGTTAACTAGCTTTTATAATTAGAACTGGAGGTAGTATAATCACTATTGAGAATCACAAAAATGCCAACAAAGGTTCATAAAGTTTTTTGTTTAAATCTTGTCATGAATTCAAATCATGTTATTAATATGAAGATTGTATTTGTAGATGATTAATTGATTATTCTCCACTTTGCTATTTTGGATATGTCTTTCAAAATAATTATTTCAACAGATTTTTTTTAAAAAAATTCGTTTGAAAAATCTATTTAAAATATTATTCTACAGAATCATTAAAACATAAAAATAGAGACTATATCATAATCAAACGGATCTATAACCATGTTTTGATATTATGGGGCTACAAGTAACTAGGTGCAGATCATATTTGTCTAGTTACTCGAGTATGAAAGGAATATTTTTGTAAAAGCATGAAACTCTGAATTAAAAAGGTTATTTAACATGATTGCTGCCCAAATATAGTGAAATAATTCTGCTTGTGTATGTTGGGATCAAACCCTATTCTCCTTAATTAGAAGTGGGGCTTAGAAATTCAGCTTGGGTGTTAATCACTCAAGTAATAAGGTTCAAATCTATACTGTTTATGTTAGAATTGGACAGTTGAGATTTAATATGATTTGATTTTTATATTTTCAACAATTTAATGTTGACAAAATCTAAGGTAAAAATTCTCTCTCGATGGTCAATTTTTGAAAAATAATTTTTTATTTAAAAACTATTAGTTGAAAACTTTAATTATGGACTGTTTAAATTATATTTGTATGATGCACGCGTCACCATTATATTGAACACCATAACGCTAATTATGGTAAAGGCTAAAGAGCAACCAAAATGGTTTCTGTTTTTTTTTTTTTTTAGCTGACAAAAATGGTTTATTTTCCTTTCCTTTGTTTTCCCCCCACGTTTTGCCGACCTGAGGAAAATGGTTTCTAATACCTTATAAATGATTGGAATCAATATTCATGGCCGTTCATATGCAAGTGGCCATTTTATGTGACAAACTTTATAAGGTTTGCTCACCAAAAAAAAAAAAAGACAAATTTTATCAGGTTGGCTCTCTTCCCATTCCACGTCATATTTTGTACGGCAACTTGAAATGGAAGACTGGTGATTTGGAACTTCTTTTTTCTTCCCATCCTTTTCTCTCTCTGTTTTTTTTAACCATTAGATTAATACTTTAATGGTTTAGATTTAAATCTTTTTAAAATTATTATTAAATTAAAAAAATAAATAAATAAAAAATTACAAACCCTATTAATTCTAATTGTTTGCAAATGTAAAAGATTTTTAAAATTATTTTTATAAATAGTCTATAAAAATTAAAATCTCAATCATTGAAATACGTTAATCTAATCGTTAGAAAAAGAAGAAGGGAGAAGAGGATGAGAAGGGAAGATGTGAGGTTTTGAACGGACTCGTGGAAGGACATAATATTGCACAAAAAGATTTTAGAAGAATAATGTAATATATGTTATAATTAAGTAATTCATTAATTTTTTTGTGGTAAAAAAGTATTCTTTTTAATATCTTCAAATTAATCAAATAAGTTTTATATTAAAAATTGGAGTTAGTAGCCAATCATTCATTCAAGCCGTGCACGTCCGCGAAAAATTATTTTTTTTGTAACATATAATGTGGAGATGAATTACAAAATTATAAAACAATTTATGATATTGAGAGCTTTCTTTTTTTGACCAGATATTGAGAGCTTTCAAAGTAAACTAAATCAATGAAAAATAATAAACTCGAAACGTGAAAGACATAGTATTAAAAATACATCCTTTTTCCTTTTTTGTAAATTTTATCATTGTTGGTAATAAATATAATCATTACCGAGAATGACAAAATGTGCAGGTTAGCTAAAGTTGTTTGCCCATGAGTCGTAAAATTGTATCTGTTAATCTCATCACATATTCAAATCCTGTCATTAAATTTACAAAAGACATAATATTAATGAAATATTACATCCGACCGTAGTTATAATATCTTATTTATAGAGTATAAATAATATTATCTCTGGTCCTAATTATAAGACTCAGTTGACTAAGTTGAGGAGATTAAAAAAAGAGGTTAAGTTAGTTATTTGTAATAAATAGGTATTATCTTTCTTAAAATATCTTTATTAATCAACTATATTGGCTAGGACTACAATTATCAGAAGGACTATCTTGAAAAAAATATATAAATATGAGAGACAAAATGAATTGAAATTTTATATTTAAGACTAAAATAAAAATTAAAAAAAATCTTATATTAAAGACCGAAAGTAGTATCTTATAATTAAAAGTAGAGAGAATAAATCTTTATTCATATATTCAAAATGTCCTTTCCATGGCGGAAACCTTTTTTTCTTTTTGGTGATAACGGAAGCTTTAAAACGCTTGGTTCTGTTCCCACTGTCTTTTCAGTTTTCACATTGTGCGGGTCATCTTCCGTACACCTCTAAGTCAAGTCAATATTATTTTTTATTTGATGCCATGCATTTGTCCTCTTTCCTTCCGGCATTTGTTCCCTTTCGCTTTTGTCTACGCAAATTCTTTTTATCCTTCTTTTTCTCTCACCACCACTTTTCCTCATCAGAGCATCACCATGCTCTAATTTTATTTATTTCATTACACACACACATATATATATATTCCTTTCAGCGTCACTTTGAGCATTACCCTTAACATTAAATTTAGAAAAAAATAAAAAATACATAATTTTATATTTACTGAGGTAAAATAGTACGCTGATGTTAAAAAAAAAAACAAATTACCCGTATGAGGAAGATGAGCTCTTTCTTGACAGTCATATCAGTCATATGTCAGGTTGAAAAACAAAATCAAATTTACGTTATATTGGTCTCGTGTAAATAAATTTAAGGATCAGATTCTCAACCTCATCAGGGCATAAGATTCTTTTGGCGGTGTCCTATTATGTCTTTGCCTCTTCAAAATGAGGAGGAGGGAATAAAATTTTTATTTTGAACATAAATGTAGAAGGTAGATAATTAATTTACAAATATTAAAAATTAATCAAATTGATTATTTGTTAAAAAAATGTGTATCGATTCCTTAAAAGTACCCTTTAATATAATTTCCACAGAAAACTACTCCTTTATTGATTTTTTTGTTATGTACAATCAAAAAAGAGGAATTAAGAAAAAATTACAAATTTAAAAAATAAAATGAATTAAATATTCTTAGGACCAAAGTAAAATTTTTATTAGCTATTACATGTAAAACCTGAGGAATAAGTCACAAAGTGATTAGGACTCCTCTATGATGTGAGATTTACAAAATATAAGACTGGAAAATAATAATAAAAAATTGATTAACTAAAATCTTATAGGAATTTGCATGATTGTCGCTAGATCATTAGCTATAAAAGGCACTGATCAAACCCTTGCCATCTGAAAGTATCTAAGATTAAGGTGTAAATTTAATTTGCCCCAAAAGTTTTTTCCTGGGAGTACTAAATACCTGAATATTTGAAATTATAGTGATATTGCTCTCATCGTTAAAAAAATAACATTGACCATTTAAATAGTACTATTGACTATTAATATTTTTAATAATAACTGTCAATATTATTATGATTTTAAATTTTCAGAGCAAATTGGCACAAGAAAAAAAAAACTTCCAAATACCCACCGTTCCTGAGTAAAATCTTTTGAAGTGAATTTATATATATATATATATTTTGATAACAGGAGAAAGCAAAAATTAGTCTAGACTGGTAGGAAAATAGAAGACATCATCAGGCAACACCGAATGAAACCCAATGAGTTGAAGAAGCCCTCTTTTTGCAAGCCTATGAGCCGAAGCCAGTCTACTCTCTAGTCCCTCTTCGTCATCTCGCGGCAGCCTTGGATCAGCCCCGCCTAGGCATAAAGATTACTATACCCCTCATCAATCAGACGAACAGCATCAGAACAATCACTAAAAACACAAGACGTCCTTGTTTGATGTCCTCCATCCCCCTCTCCGATATGCAGCATCCAAGTACCCACAAGCCGTGCATGCCAATCTCTAATCTCAGTGCCACCTCTGCCCGTAACCTTCTCAGTTTTTAGAAGCTTGTTTGACTTTCTCCCGCTTTTTGCAGAGACCCACCCAGAGCCTAAAACGAGCCTATCCTTCCTCAATAAACAGTATAAGATCATTTTTACAGTGGTACTTGTTTCTTATATCGCGAATCCAGAGGTCATCATTCGGCTTTTTCATGAGACCCCACCCACCTTTCATCATGAAGGCTTTATTTTGTAGCACCGAATTAATGTCCAACTCCTAGCTCCCCTCTTTGCTTGTCTGGACACACCTCATCCCAATGTACTAGCTGAACTCTTCACTGCTCACTGGAGCAGCCCCACAGGAAACCCCGAGCATGCTCCTCCACCACCTCACAAATAGCCGTAGGGACTGGGCAAGTCTGCATGGAATAGAGTGGGGCTGCTTGGATAGCAAAATTGGCAAGTTTCCTTCTTTACTCTCCCATAATGAAGGGAAACTCCCAAATACTTACCCAAGTCCTGGTTGCTCGTTTAACGCAAATGCTCACTAATCTGCCGGCTTCTTGTACGATTCATAGTATTGGAGAAGGACAGCCGTGTTCTGGCTTGACTAACTTTTTGGCCAGGCCTAGGGCAAAACCTGTCAAGGCATCTTTTAATCATATCCACTTGCACCTTAACCTATATAAGTTTCTATTAAGAATACATGCCCACAAGTAAATGCTTGCCAAAAGAAGCTTCTAATTCATAACTGCAAGACTTGATAAAATTGATTACTTCATCATAACTCAATGCAATTGTCTCTTTAAATTTCTAACCCTAATGAGGCTTTAAAGATGAAGAAAATTATTCTGAAGATATGCCATCTATTTAAATTTTAAATCAAGGATATAGTAACAAAATATTAAATAAATAATATTCTTGAAGTTCCTATTTGGCAACTCATGCATCTAAAATAATATCCTAAAAATGTAAGCTACCGATAAATTTAAAAAGATTCTTAGGATAATTAAAAATATCTAAAACATATATCAAATCTTCCTAATAATCTCCCAAATACAAAGTGACTATTTTAAATAATAAAATTTCAATAAAAAAGTAAAATGAATTAATTGGAAGTGCAACATCCTGTTTTTTTTATTCTTATAATTTAACTATTTGGAAAGAAAATTATTTCATGGTAAATGAAATTTTACCATGTAATTATTTGAGAAAAGAGAATTTACACAAAACATTATTTATAAAAATAAAAGTGACTATAATATATTAGTAATAATAGAGATGGAAATTGCAAAGAAATAAAAAAAGAAATGAAATCAATTATTATTGCTATTATATTAAATACAAAATTAAAGAATGTAAAACAAAAATAATAAAATATATGCACACACAGTACCAAACCATCTGAGCAGGGGAGGGCTGATTCAACCCCCGTCATACCCCACAGTTTATTTTTTTTTTTTTTGGTAAAATCATACCCCCACAGTTTATATTAGAAAAGAAAAAGACCCAGAATGCCAGTCCAGGCTTTTGGCGGGTATAAGTAGGACGTGGTCTTCTGGTTTCCCTTGTTTCAGCGTACTTCAATGCCACCTGTGCTCAGGTGAAAAAAAAAAAAAGGAAAAAAAGGGAAATCAACAAGTTGGGTCTTGGGCTCAGTAGGATGATTTACCTTTATACATATAATTATAAAAAAAAAACCCTATTGGCCACTAATAAAAACCAGGCCCGAGCCCATCTGGACAAAGGAGAGGGCATGACCGATGTTCAGAAATTGAGGGAGTAATTATTAAAAGGGAGAAAATTATGAAACTTCACTCAGCCCTTTGGATGAAAATGAAATTAAGTTTTATGAGTGAAAAAACTTAATACCCTTATTTTATTTTTATGTTTTTCAAAAAGATCAATCGCGGTCCAAGCTCCGTGGGAGGACTGATATGAAAATTTACATAATAAATACTCCTCCGGTCCTTAATATAAAATTCATTTAACTAATTTGATTAGAATAAAAAAGTTAGGTAAGTTAGTTAATTATAAGAAAAGCGACACATTTTTCCTAAAACACCACAATCATCTTTCTTAATACCCCATTTCCCTCTTCTACTTGATTATAGTTGAAAGAGTATCTATAGGAATAATTTAGAAAAAACTAATAAATATAAGAAATAGGTCTTATATATAAGACCAAAACCAACTCAAGAATTAAGTTCTATATTAAGGACTGGAAGAGTAATATTTATATAGCACTCCGCTTGTTCAGTTAGCGGAAGAAAAAAGAAAAAAAAATTATTCAAAATAAAAAGAAGCAAATGTTATTATATCTTGCAATGATTTGTGACCAATTCTACGATTAGGTTTCCCATGTAAGTTCATTATTGGAAACGATTCGTGAATTCTGTTTATTTCAAAATAGGGTCTTCATTATTTAATGTTTTAAAACCTTTTTATTCAAGCGCCGGTTTGTAACTTACTTGGGCGTCTTTCACTTTTTGCTTCATACTACGTCTGATTTTAATTATATGAGTTAGTTCACTAATTTGAAAAGATTAAGAAAACAAATAGAGTTAGTTATTTATAATAAATAGATGTTGTTTTCCTAAAATATACTTATTAATTAATTGTATTGGTTAGAACTACCATTATCAGTAGAACTGCCTTTAAAAAATACATAAATAAGAAAGACAAAATAGACTGAGGTCTTATATTTAGAACTAAAATAAAAGTCAAACGAGATCTTATATTAAGAATCAGAGGTAATATGTGTGTACACAGATGCATTTTTTTCCTTCATATCTGCATGCCTCATTTATCTATACACACCCCCCGGGGGGGGGAAGGAACATATACATGTGGCATCACTAGCCAGCCGGGATACATCGTCCTCACGAAAAAATAGTATGTGAATTATTGGTTTCAATTTAAAATCAATAACGAAACTCATATAAAGCAGAATTATTCACTAGCCATAAACAATGATTTCCTCTCTTGGTATCGGTGTTTTTTAATTTCTTCTCATGCTTTTGTATTCAGTTCACCCATTTCTTTTTAAAGATTTATTGATGACTTCAATAATAGATAAATAATCATAATTATATAAAATAGAAAATTTAAATAGTTGCATATCCCGTTGGAGGAAAAAATATATTTTGGGAGAACGATGATGTAAAATTTTAGATTTCTTAAATGGGGACACTTCTGTGAGAAGGCAGACTTCGCTGTTTCTATGCAGAGAAGCAACACAGAACTGTTATGCAAAATTAAATTACGCAGCAAATAAAATTTGGGAGTTTGACCTAACGAAGTAATGAAAAACATTAAGCAATCTTAACTGATTTTAATCACGGACATTTGATAGAAGCATTTATGCTGCTTTTCAAGGACGGGGCGAGAAAACTGGAACGACACGATCACTCTCAGATTAAAAAAGAAAAGTATTACAGAAACACAATACCATCACTTCAAATTGAAACAGAAAAATATTACAGAAACACACTGAAAGTGATACATAGAATAGACAGACCCACACATATCAGAGCAGTTGACCTCAGGAACTAGAAATCTTGTCCATAATGTTAGAAACTACCTCCTTACTTTCTCTGAGAACTTCAACACTTCGACTGAGCATCGCACGCTTGCCAGCCATGGAAGGCGACTCCTCCAGCAAGCTTTCAATTCCTCCAAAACTTGAAGACGTGAAACATGCAGTGATTTCCTTCTCCAACTCCCTATCTATCAGATTGTTGATGCTGAACTGCAGGTGCAGGGCTATGGAATCAATGAGCCTCCTCAGCACAATCCTCCAATAAGCAATCATTCTCATCTTCATATCATAAGCTTGACTCAGAACTTCCATGTGCGGTCCCGGATGACCAATCTTTATGTTGTTTCCAAGACCATTAATATTTGCAGCACTATGACCTTGGCGCACGAGTTCAACAAAAGAAGACCGCCGAGCCATCAGCTTACTGTATTCAATCATGTAGTCTGGATTACAAGTGTAATCTGTCAGCTTTTCCATTTCAATCGCCTCCTTTGCACGTTTCTTTGAATACTCTCTCATTCGAGCAATCAGATTTTCTCCTGCCCTGCATGTCCGCCTCTTAAGCTGATAATAGTGTTCTGAATGGCGGTTGATGACTCCAATCACCACTTTTTCCAGATAGTCCCACACATCATCAACAAGCTGAATCGGCCTCGACGAGATTCCTTCGACTTTCTTCCGCAATAAAGCCAGAAAAGCCGTGCGAGGCATGAAGTTTGGGAGGCCTATCCACTTGGCTTCCTCCATGAGCATTATTTCATCCATGAGAAAATTCTTTTTGTGGTTGCTTTCTGGACATTCATGAAGATCTTTTGAGTAATTGTTCAGCTTCTCAACCAAGCGAGCCGTGCAATGCATGCTTTTGTCATCTGGGTACTCGTCAAATTCTCCTCTGATTAGAATTTTCTTGAGTGACTCCTTCACCGAGCTAATTATATGCATGAAAGCAGCCATAGCATCACCAGTGGAAGTTAGGTTTTTCGGTAAGCTCTCCAACTCAGAAAGCTGAGAATTGAGCTTCTCGTTGATTTTTTTTAACATTTCTGGAAGTGTCTTGGAAATAATTGAAGCTTGAAGCTGAACTAGCTTCTGAGCCAAAACAGGTACACCCACCATGGATTCGTCTATCTTTGACAGAAGAGGATGACTCTGGAACAGCATAGCTTCCTCCCTTCGAGCATCTTCATAGGACTCATCATTAATTCGATTCCTCACACAAATATAACCAAGACCGATGTTTACATCATCAGCAGTAACCTTCTCTCGCAATCCTTCGGGAGCCTTATCTGCTTTTGTTACAACAGCCAGAGTTCTCAAACCAGTTCTGTCAACACTCTGTGACATCCTAATGGATTCACAGGTTGGAAAATCAACAGTAGCTGAGAGAACATTCAAAATGATAGTTTCCTCAGGTTTGATGTACTCCATGATCATGTCTTTGATCTGGTCATAGATGTCCTCAGGCTGTCCGTGAACAGGAACTCTGGTTATTCCTGGCAAGTCCACCATGGTGAGATCAGGAACACCATTTTTCTTCACCAGCAAAGTCAGAGGGGTATTGCGAATCCCTTTGGACGTCCCTGCAAGCTCTTCAGTGGCTATGTTTATAGCATCTGAGACATGCTGTTCATCTGTTGATACATTTTTGTTATTATACTCCAAGACAAGCTCTGGCTCTGGCAGAGGGTGGTTTTGGAGCCTCATAATTAAGGGCACCCTCGTGCAGATTCCTTGCCCACGTGGCAAACTGATTCCTGCGAGAGATTCCAAGACACTGGACTTGCCAGAAGACTGGTCACCGACAACGACAATGCTTGGAAGCTGAATGCCTTCTTTGGTGATGTTAAGGCGTCTGAGGTTCTCCACAGCGTCAAGAATTGGTCGGATCTTCTCATTGTAGGAAGAGACAATGGGTGGAAGAATGTCACCATCGGACTTCTGAGGTTGCTGACTTGGGTCGAAGGACAAAGAGTTTAGCTTCTGAATAAGAAAATCTTCGACAGAATACCTTCCCATTTTGGTTGTGTGCTTTTATGAGTATAGAGTTTGCAGAAAACTGAGAAGACGTTTGAAGGGGTAGAGAAGGTGTGCATCGTGGACAATGATTCGGAAGATGGGGGTTTATATAGTAATGGGTGGCTTAGAACAATGATTCAGATGAACGCGTTTGGAATTTTCTCAGTGAAAGAGGGAGCTGGGATTATTGATGCCTTTTGGTGACTTACTCCGCAAGGAAAGACAAAAGAGATGGGTGGGAACTTTAGTGACTTGACTTCCTATAGGTGGTAACTTCGCATTGTATCTGATGTAATGTTCTCGTATATTTAATAACACAGTATTACTAATGTTGGAATGAATTACAAAGTTATAGTAGTATAGCCATTTGTGATATTAAGAGTTTTCCAAGCAAACTAAATCAAATATAGAATTAAACACTTTAAAGATACTACCTCCGGTCCTAATTATGAGACCCAATTGACTTATTTGAGGAGATTAAGGAAGTAAGTTAAGTTAGTTATTTGTAATAAATAAGTGTTGTCATTCCTAAAATATCCTTACTAATTAAGTGTATTGACTAGAACTATCATTATTAGAAGGATTATTTTGGAAAAAAAAAATACATAAATATGAGAGACAAAATGGATTGAGGTCTTATAATTAGAACCAAACAAAAAGTCAAACGGGGTCTTATAATAAGGATCGGAGGTAGTATAATATTAGAGCTAATTCCATTTTCGGGCTACATATGACTATCTCCGGATTATATTTGTCTAGAATGAAAGGAATATTTTTGTCAATGTACATAATTATCAATTTTTTTAAAAAAATTATTTTATGTGTGGTGCCTAAACTGTGAAATATTCTGCTTATCTATTCTCATATCTACGTTGGCAATGTATACACACATGCAGACATAAAAACTCACGTGTACTTTTCATCAGTGTCAATTAACATAACCATGTATATGCAAAATTCTTAATCCACAAAAATACAAAAGGTTAAGGTGGGTAAAGTATCGTAAAGTATTATACATCTATTATCCTAAATAAAATATTTTGTTGTACATCTAATATCTTAAAATATTTTTTAAATATATTTAACATCCCAAATCATATTTTGTTGCGTCCAACACCCTAGAATACCATTTTAAGTGCTTTCAGTACTCTAAATTATTTTTTTAATGCATTAAGCACTCGAAATTGCTAAGCATAAAATTGCACTAAAAAAAATACTACCTGGTCCTTAATTTAAGAATCAATTAACTAATTTGGAGAGATTAATAAAGTTATTCCTTCGGTTTTTAGTGTAAAACTTATTTAACTAATTTGATTAGATTAAGAAAGTTAAACAAGTTAGTTAATTATAAAAAATATGACATGTTTTTCCTAAAATTTTATAATTATTTTTTTTAATATCCTCCATTATCTTGGTTATGGTTGACGGAGTAGTAATAAAGGTAATTTTAAAAAATTGATAAATATGAAAAATAGGTCTTATATTAAAAACCAAGAATAATTTAATAATTAGATCCGATATTAAGAACTTAAGGAGTACTAAATTACTTAATTAGCATATGCTCTATGATCTCTTTGATATACATTAATTTACAAGTAAAAAAATTAGTTTAGATAAAAATAATAAATATAAATATTTTAAAATAATTTAATAACTTTTTTAATCTCTTTAAATAAGTCAATTGGATACTAGATGCACCTAAAAACACTTTAAAATGTGCCACAAAATATTTTCAAATAGGATTAATATAATTTTTTGTCTCCTAAGTTTGTTCTGATTTTAGTTTTAGTTCTCTCAAATTTTAAATCATAAGTGTTGGTTTTGGCAAAAAAAAAATATAGGTTTTGGTTTCTTAATGGATAAAATGGTTTATATTTTTATTAAATTATAAGGACTAATATTTTTAAAAAAACTTAAGGAAGTAAAACTTATAGTTTGAAATTTGAAAAATCAAAACCAAAATTATATTAACCTTTTAGAATGTTATATTCATGTAAAAAAATATTTTAATGTGTTGGATGCCTTCCATTAAAAAAAAAAATACGCGCAAAGATCACTTTATGTGACGGAAACTATTTAAGGTTTTCTTTCCCCGTTGTCTTACCTTAGTGTCCAGGTCATCTTCCGTACACCAACTTGAAATGGGCGGAGACCTTTTTTTTTGGGCCAAAATAAGCACAGAGACTTAACGCGAGAGTTTTGTTTTAGTCTTTTGTTTTTTGACGGAAAAGGGCTTTCTTTATAAAAATCTTCCTCTGGTTCTTAATATAGGACTCAATTTTTGAGTCGGTTTTGGTCCTAAATATAATACCCATTTTTCATATTTATCAATTTTCTCTAAATTACCCCTATGAATACTCCCTCAACCATGATCAAATAGAAGAAGGAGACGGGGTATTACAAAGATGATTATGGTGTTTTAGAAAAAATGTATCACTTTTCTTATACCTAACTAACTTACCTAACTTCTTTAATCTAATCAAATTAGTTAAATAGGTCTTATATTAAGGATCAGAAGAGTATATGAATTTAGTTTAAAAAAAATCAGATTGAAGAACAAATGATTTAACACCTCTAAGTCAAGTCAACATTTATTTTCTTTTTATTAGCCTTTTTATGCATTGGTTGTGCATTCGTTCTCTTTCCTTCCAGCGTTTGTTTTCCACCTTTCGCTTTTGTTTGTATAAACTTTTTTCATCCGTCTTTCTCACTCAGCGCCGCTTTTCCTCGTACAAGAATCATCGTCACTTTGGGCATCACCCTCACCGTGGGTTTTCTTTTTATTGGTTCATTTGAATTTAAAAAAATTATATTGAAATAAAAATAAAAAGGGAAAAAGAAGCGATGCGTTGTAAGCAGATAAAAAGAAAAATATTTTAATAGATAATTTTATATTTAATCAGATAAAAGTAGTACGTTGGTGGAAAAAAAAGGTTACGACAAATAAAATCAGAAGAAATGAAACAAGAAATTACCCATACGAGGAAGATAGGCTCTTTCTTGATAATCACATGGCAAGTTAAAAAAGAACAAAAGGGAATGAAATAAGTCATAGTACGAATTCGTTTCACTTACTGTTGGAACTTGGATTGGAAAAAAACCATTTCATCTACCTTTCTTTGTCTCTAACAGAAAATCGACATGTTGCGAATTGGCATAATCAAAAGTATGGCACGTGGCAAGGTACTAAAAATCAAATCAGTAGTTAAAATAATTGTAATTCATGTTTGAACAAATCATGATGTTGTGAAATAAACAAAGTTAGAAAGTAATAGATATATGCATAAAGAGATCGAGAATAGATACAACAGAAAGAGTCTACTTATACTATTCAGTATCTTAATGCAAATGAAATGCTTTATTTATAGATATAATTTTACATATCAAAGGTCTCTTCCATGTTAAATGATATACAGTTGATAATAAAATCCATGAATAGGGTGGGAGTTGAATTACAAAAATAATGGAATAATGGGGGAGTTTCTTACATCCTTTTGCAAAGATTGTTGAGGCTTCCATGCCTTTTATCGCTAAGGCTGTAGCGCTAAAAGCTCATTTAAAAGTAACACTAGATAATAAGTTTCAAATATTATTATTAAATCTGTTTGTCTGGATTTAGTTTCCTTTGTTCACTCTTCATTACCAAAAAAAAAAACACTTTCAGTGATGATTTTCAACAGCGATTTAAAAAAAAAAAAATCAGTGCTGAAAGTTTGGCTTTTAGTGGTGATTTTTTTTGTCGTCATTGAAAGTCTACACTAAAAGTTTTGAAAGGCAAACTATCAGCAGCAACTTTGTAAAGCTTTTTTTCCCCCCTAATATTTCTTTTTATCATCATGTTCTCCATAAAATAAGTGATAATTTTATATCTTTAGGCAAAAGATGGTGTAATTTTCAATTTTTTTTAATGATTTTCAAAGAATTGTATTCTAAAATTGGTATAGTTTCTTTTCAATAATTTAGATACAAATTCTTTGAAAAACCATAAAAAAATTGAAAAATACTCCATTTTTGCCGATAAGGTATAAAAATGTCACTCATTTTATATATAATGTAAGGATGAAAAAAAAAAGGAAAGTAGGAGAAAATTAAGAGACAATAGATGGCGCAGCCAAAAAGTGGCCGCTAACACTTCAAATCCAGCAGATGTGCTTACCAAGTTCTCTGCTTGGGTAATGATGATAGGGACACCCGCCACCATCCACCATCTAGTTTCAGATTAAGATGCTACTAGTATTGGATAGTTGTAAAATGTTTTGCGTTTACACTTCTTTGTTGGCTTTCATTTGATTGTTTTGAATGTGATTTGTGTTAGTATACTTTTTTTTTTTGGTCGGGAAAAAAAACACAACCTTGTACTTAAATTTTTGCATCATATATGAGGTTCATTAGGTGTCATTGCTTACTACTATCTCCAGTCTTAAATGTAGAAGGTAGACAAGGAATTGACTTTGATCTTAAATACAAGATCTCAATCTATTTTGTTTTTTAAATTTGTGATTATCACCCCAAAGTATCTTGTAACTGAGTATCCATAATAAGGGAGTTTTCGCACAATAGTAGCTATAATGCATATGATTAATCAGAAAGGGTAGTCTTGCCTAAATCAAAGCGAAACTCAATGCTTCTTGAAACAAACAATAATAATTGTGAATCTTACTTTAAAGAAGGTGAGAAAATGAGCGTGAGAGAATATAAGAACCTGTTGCTGTCGCCAAAAGAGAAGGATGCCATAGACCAAAGTCGGAAAAATGTAAGAGCTAGTGAGTTCACAAATGACAAAGCGCTAACCCCTAGAGATGAAGAATGGATGCATAAGGCTAAGTCAGAGGGATTGGGGGATGAGCAGGATTGAGGGGACTAACTAGGGTGACTAAATCTATAAACTTTTGTTGTAAATCTTCAAATTTTATTTGCTCATTTACACTTAAACACTTGTATTTGAGATTGTGAGTTCCATTATGTTATTTGTAAATTGCCTAATTTTTGTTGTAAATTGCTGAATTCCACTTGTAAATCGTTTAATTTCACTTGTTCACTTACACTCAAACACTTATATTTTGGGTTGTGAATTCTCTTGTGTTTCCCAAATTTGGGTTGTAAATCCATAAACTTTTATTGTAAATCTTCAAATTTTACTTGCTCATTTGCACTTAAATACTTGCATTTTGGGTTATGACTTCTATTATGTTATTTGTAAATTACCTAATTTTTGTTGCAAATTTCTGAATTTCACTTGTAAATCGTCTAATTTCACTTGTTCACTTACATTTTGACTGTTGCGTTTATTTTGTTATATATAGTTTTATTTGCATTTTATGATTGAATGGGTTGCTTGGCTTGGTGGTTTCAAGTCTTTTGGTGTGCCAAGGGGTCCTGGGTTCAAACCATTCCCTGGCCACTTTGTTTTAAACAAAAAAACTCCAGCCACCGGAGGTCCCGCTGGAGTTACTGTTCCGGCCACCGGTGACCGGACCCCGACGGCGGCCACCTGAGCGCCGGTGGCCGGACCTCCGACCTCCGGTGGCCGGAACAGTAACTCCGGTAAATATTTATTTTTTAATAAAATAAAAAGGGAGGGGTATTATTGTAATTTCACTCTAAAAATTAATATCAGATTGGTCCATTGGTCCTGCAGTGAGGTTTCAGAAAGTTTTGGGGGCTCTTTGATATTAATTGTCTTCTGCGGTCCTACAGTGAAATTTTCCCTTTTTTTTTCCTCGGTATGATACATATTTGAATGATTTCAACAATAGATAAATAATCATAATTATATAAAAAAGAATTAAATTAAAATTATTGCATATCCCATTGGAAGTAACCAACCAAGCCGAGAACTGTGATGCAAATTGCAAAATTTTATATTTCTTAAAAAGGGATTTGTATATGAAAAGGCACACTTCACAGTTGTTATGCAGAGAAGCATCACAGAACTGTTGTGCAAATTAAATTACGCAGTAAGTCAAATGTGGAAGTTTGACCCAAAGAGCAAATGAAAAGCATTAAGCAGTCTTAATTGATTTTAATCACGGACATGCGCAAGGACTTGGCTAGCTAGAACATTTGACTAGTTAAAAGCACTTATGTTGCTTTTCAAGGACCTGGTGAGAAAACTGGAACGACACCATCACTTCAGACTAAAACAGAAAAATATTATAGAAACAAGCAGAAAGGGATATATAGATACATAAAATAGACAGACAACATTGGATCTTAGGAACTAGAAATGCTGTCCATAATGTTAGACACTACCTCCTTGCTTTCTCTCAGAACTTCAACACTTCGATTGAGTGTGGCACGCTTGCCAGCCATGGAAGGTGACTCCTTTAAAAAGCTTTCAATTCCTCCGAAACTTGGAGACGTAAAACAAGCAGTGATTTCCTTCTCCAACTCCCTCTCTACCAGATTGTTAATGCTAAACTGCAGATGCAGGGCCATGGTATCAATCATCCTCCTCAGCACAATCCTCCAATAAGCCATCATTCTCATCTTCAGGTCATAAGCTTCGTTCAGCACTTCCATGTATCGTCCCAGATGACCGATCTCTATGTTGTTTCCAAGACCATTAATATTTGCAACACTATGACCTTGGAGCACAAGTTCAACGAAAGAGGACTGATGAGCCATCAGATTACTGTATTCAGTCATGTACTCATGCTTACACGTGTAATCTGTCAGCTTTTCCATTTCAATAGCCTCCTTTACATGCTTCTTTGAATTCTCTCTCATTCTCAAGATTAGATTTTCTCCCGCTCTGCATGTACATCTCTGAAGTTGGTAGTAGTGTTCTGAATGACGATTTATGACTCCGATCACCACTTTTTCCAGATAGTCCCACACATCATCAATGAATTGAATGGGTCTCGATGAGATTCCTCCGACTTTCCTCTTTAATAATGCCAGAAAAGCTGTGCGAGGCATAAAGTTTGGGAGGCCTATCCCCTTGGCTTCCTCCAAAAGCATTATTTCATCCATGAGGAACTTCTCTGTGCGGTTGCCTTCTGGAGATTCGTGGAGATCCTTTGAGTGCTCGTTGAGCTTCTCAACCAAACGAGCAGTACAATGCATGTTTTTGTCTTCTGGGTACTCATCAAATTCTCCTCTGATTAGAATTTTCTTTAGTGACTCTTTCACTAATCCAATTATATGCATGAAGGCAGCCATAGCATCAGCAGCACAAGTCAGGTTCTTTGGCAAGCTTTCTAACTCAGAAAGCTGAGAATTGAGCTTCTCGTTGATTTTTCTCAACATCTCAGGTAGTGTTTTCGAAATAATTGAAGCTTGAAGCCGAACCAGCCTCTGAGCCAAAACTGGTACACCCACCATGGATTTGTCTATCTTTGACAGAAGAGGGTGATTCCGAAACAACATAGCTTCCTCTTTTCTAGCATCTTCATAAGACTCATCGTTAATTCGATTCCTGACACAGATATAACCAAGTCCGATGTTTACATCATCAGCAGTAACCTTTTCTTTCAATCCTTCAGGGGCCTTATCTGCTTTTGTTACTACGGCCAGAGTTCTCAAACCAGTTCTATCAACACTCTGTGACAACCTAATGGATTCACAGGTTGGAAAGTCAACAGTAGCTGATAGAACATTCAGAATGATAGTTTCTTCCGGTTTGATATACTCCATGATTATGTCTTTGATCTGGTCATAAATGTCCTCAGGCTGTCCATGAACAGGAACTCTGGTTATGCCTGGAAGATCCACCATGGTGAGATCGGGAACACCATCCTTCTTAACCACCAAAGTCAATGGGGTGTTGCAAATCCCTTTGGACCTCCCTGCAAGTTCTTCAGTGGCTGTGTTTATAGCATCAGAGACATTTTCTTCATCTGTTGACATGGCTGTGTTGTTATACTCCAACACAAGCTCCGGCTCCGGTACAGGGTGGTTCTGGAGCCTCATAATCAAGGGCACCCTCGTGCAGATTCCGTGCCCACGTGGTAAACTGATTCCTGCGAGAGATTCCAAGACACTGGACTTGCCAGAAGACTGGTCACCGACGACGACAATGCTCGGGAGCTGGATACCTTCTTTGGTGATGTTCAGACGTCTGAGGTTTTCGACAGCGTCAAGAATTGGTCGGATCGTTTCATTGTAGAAAGAGGCAATGGGTGGAACAATGTCGCCATTGGAGCTCTGAGGTTGGTGATGATCTGGGTCTAAGGACAAGGAGTGTATCTTCTGATTAACCCAATCGTTGAAAGAATTCTTTCCCATTTGGCTGGATGTTTTTTTGAGTTCAGAGTTTACAGAAAAGTGAGAAGAGAAGTAGAGAAGATGTGAATTCAAGAGAACGAGTCGGAAGACTGTGGTTCATATAGAAATGTGTGAGCTGAGAACAATGAAGCGCATGAAGGCGTTTGGAATTTTTGAGGTGAAAGAGAGATGGAAAGTTGGCGCATTTCAGTGACTTGCCCAAGAAGGAGGAGAGAAAAGAATATGTGCCAGTAACTTTGTAAAGTTCAAATATATTAACAATATTCGATGAATTAAAAAAAATATATAACAATTTAATTGAGAGTTTTCAACGCAAACTCAATCCATGGAAAATAATAGAATTAAAATATGTCAGACATAATATTAAAAAAAATTATTTTTTTCCGTTTTTTTGTACATTTTATCATGACTTGGAATAAAATATAATCATTATTAAGAATCACAAAAATGCCAACAAAGGTTGTTTGACTTATAATTCATGATGTTATAGGTTTAAATCTCATCATGAATTCAAACAGATTTTTTGCGCACAATTTTTTGTTTCCAAAACTTATTTAAAATGTTATTCTACAAAATCAGTTTTAGAACACGAAAATAGAGAATATAATCAAACGAATCCATAACCATCTTTTGATATTATTGGGCTACGAATAACTATGCGCAGATCACATTTGTGCAGTATGAAAGGAATATTTTTGTAAAAGCATGTAATTCTCAATTGAAAACATGATTGGTGCCCAAATAGTGAAATAATTCTCCTCGTGTATGTTGGGATCGAACCCTATTCTCCTTAAAATTGGAGATTTAAGAGTATAATTTAATTTTTATATTTTTAGCAATTTAATGTTGACAGAATCTAAGGTAAAAATTATCTTTTAACTATCAGTTTTTCAAAAATAACTTTGTATTTAAAAACTATTATTTGAAAATTTTAATTATGTACTGTTTAAATTATATCTGCATGGTGCACATGTCACCATCATGACTATAACGCTCATCATGGTGAAGAACATCCAAAATGATTTCTGTTCTTTTTTTTTTTTTAATTTAACCTCACCAAAATGGTTTCCTTTTTTTTTTTTTAAATATATATTTTTTCCCGCTCCCGGTGGGCCAACCTGACCAAAATGGTTTCTAATACCTTATAAATGAATGGAATCATTGTTCGTGACCGTTCATATGCAAGATGCTACTTTATGTGACAAACACTATAAAGTTTGCTCAAGAAGGAGGAGAGAAAAGAAAATGTGCTAGAAACTTTATTGACTTGGCCCCAATATAAAGTTCAAATATGTTAATAATAAGAAAAATCATAAAAAAGACAGTTAAAATTAAAAAATTACAGACAAGGACCCATTCACAAAAATTGTTATTAAAACCTGTACTATTATTATCAAAACTTATAGTATTGTTGTAACGGGTCCTTATTTATATTTTTCTATTTCAGCTGTATTTTTTTGTGATTTTTTCTTAATAATATTTGACGAATTATAAAATTATATAGCAATTAAATTCAAGCAAACTCATTCTATGGAAAATAATAAACCAGAAATATGTAAGACATAATATTTAAAAAATCTTTTTTAATTTTTGTGTGTGTATATTTTATCATGGCTTGGAATAAAATACTACATCCGGTTCTTAATATAAGACTTTGTTTGAGTTTTATTTTGGTCCTAAATATAAGACTCCAATCCACTTTGTTTATCATATCTATATATTTTTTTCCAAGTTAGTCCTTCTAACAATATTAATTCTAATCTATAAACTTGATTAGCAAGTATATTTTTGGAAAGATAATATCTATTTATGATAAATAGCTAACTTAACTTCTTTTCTTAATCTCCTCAAATTAGTTAACTAGCTTTTATAATTAGAATTGGAGGTAGTATAATCACTATTGAGAATCACAAAAATGCCGACAAAGGTTCATAAAGTTTTTTGTTTAAATCTTGTCATGAATTCAAATCATGTTATTAATATGAAGATTGTATTTGTAGATGATTAATTGCTTATTCTCTACTTTGCTATTTTGGATATGTCTTTCAAAATAATTATTTCAACAGATTTTTTTTTTAAATGTGTTTGCAAAATCTATTTAAAATATTATTCTACAGAATCATTAAAACATAAAAATAGAGACTATATCATAATCAAACGGATCTATAACCATCTTTTGATATTATGGGGCTACAAGTAACTATGTGCAGATCACATTTGTCTAGTTACTCTAGTATGAAAGGAATATTTTTGTAAAAGCATGAAACTCTGAATTAAAAAGGTTAGTTAACATGATTGCTGCCCAAATATAGTGAAATAATTCTGCTTGTGTATGTTGGGATCAAACCCTATTCTCCTTAATTAGGAGTGGGGCTTAGAAATTCACTTTGGGTGTTAATCACTCAAGTAACAAGGTTCAAATCTATACTGTTTATATTACAATTGGACAGATGAGATTTAATATAATGTATTTTTATATTTTCAACAATTTAATATTGAAAAATCTAAGGTAAACATTATCTCTTGATTGTCAATTTTTCAAAAATAATTTTTTATTTAAAAACTATTAGTTGAAAACTTTAATTATGGACTGTTTAAATTATATTTGTATGATGCACGCGTCACCATTATATTGAACACCATAACGCTCATCATGGTAAAGGCTAAAGAGCAACCAAAATGGTTTCTGTTTTTTTTTTTTTTTTAACTGACCAAAATGGTTTCTTTTCCTTTCCTTTGTTTTCCCCTCACGTTTTGCCGACCTGAGGAAAATGGTTTCTAATGCCTTGTAAATGAATGGAATCATTATTCATGGCCGTTCATATGCAAGTGGCCATTTTATGCGACAAACTTTATAAGGTTTGCTCACCAAAAAAACAAAAAAAGAGGACGGAAATTTTATGAGGCTGGCACTCTTCCCATTCCACGTCATATTTTGTACGGCAACTTGAAATGGGTGGTTTGGAACTTCTCCTTTTCCCTTCCCTTCCCTTCCCTTCCCTTCATCTTCTTCTTCTTCTTTTTTTTTTTAAACCATTAGATTAATACTTTAACGTTTAAATTTAAATTTTTTAAAATTATTATTAAATTATTAAACTATAAAAAAATAAATTAGAAATTAAAAACTCTATTAATTCTAATTGCTTGCAAATGTAAAATATTTTTAAAACTATTTTGATAAATAGCGTCTATAACAATTAAAATCTCATGAATCATTGAAATACCTTAATCTAACGGCTAGAAAAAGAAGAGGATGAGGAGGGAAGATGTGAGGTTCCGAACCGACTCGTGGAAGGACATAATAATGCACAGAAAAATTTTAAAAAAATCATATAACATATGTTATAATTAAGTAATTCAGTAATTTTTTAATAGTAAAAAAAGTAATTTTTTTAATTTCTTCAAATTACTCAACTAGATCTTATATTAAAAATTAGAGTTAGTAGCCAATCATTTATTCAAGCCTCTCACGGCCAAGAAAAATTATTTTTTTTATAACATATAATGTGGAGATGAATTACAAAATTATAAAACAATTTATGATATTGAGAGCTTTCTTTTTTTGACCAGATATTGAGAGCTTTCAAAGTAAACTAAACCAATGAAAAATAATAAACTCGAAACGTGAAAGACCTAATATTAAAAATAAATCCTTTTTCCTTTTTTGTAAATTTTATCATTGTTGGTAATAAATATAATCATTACCGAGAATGACAAAATGTGCAGGTTAGCTAAAGTTGTTTGCCTAGAAGTCGTAAAATTGTATCTTTTAATCTCATCACATATTCAAATCCTGCCATTAAATTTACAAAAGACATAATATTAATGAAATATTACATCCGACCGTAGTTATAATATCTTATTTATAGAGTATAAATAATATTATCTCTGGTCCTAATTATAATATCCAGTTGACTAATTTGAGGAGATTAAGAAAAGAAGTTAAGTTAGTTATTTGTAATAAATAGGTATTGCCTTTCTTAAAATATCTTTATTAATCAACTATATTGGCTAGGACTACAATTATCAGAAGGACTATCTTAAAAAAATATATAAATATGAGAGACAAAATGAATTGAAATCTATATTTAAGACTAAAATAAAAAAAAAATCTTATATTAAAAATCAGAGGTAGTATCTTATAATTAAAATTAGAGATAATAGATCTTTATTCATATATTCAAAATGTCCTTTCCATGGCGGAAACCTTTTTTTCTTTTTGGTGATAACGGAAGCGTTAAAAGGTTTGGTTCTGTTCCCACTGTCTTTCACATTGTGCGGGTCATCTTCCGTACACCTCTAAGTCAAGTCAATATTAATTTTTATTTGATCCCACGCATATGTCCTCTTTCCTTCCGGCGTTTGTGCCCTTTCGCTTTTGTCTATGCAAATTCTTTTTAGGGAAAATTTCACTGAAGGACCGCTGAAGGTAATTAATTTCCAATAGCCCCCAAAACAATCTGACAAGTCACTGCAGGACCATGGGGTGAATTGATATTAATTTCAAAACTAAAAAGACAGTGTTGCCCCTCAAACTATTACTCTGAAATTTGAAGTCTTCTCTCTCTCTCTCTCTCTCTCTCAACTCCCGATATCTGAAGCCCCTCTCGCTCACTCTCTAAAAATTCTAGTTCATGCAGTGAAGGAGATCGTTCACCTCACTGTCGCTACTGTTGTGGTGAGGAAAGATTTTGCCATTGTCATTGCTCTGCTGCGGAGAGCCTTCGTTGTCGCCCTTGCTCTAGCAACGAGAGCCTCCATCACCGCTCCTGCAAGTGTTGGACGAGAGCCTTTTGTGTAGATATGAAGCTGGTTAAACTAGAAAAGCTTGCAGGAACGCGAACTCTACATGAATTTATTGCTGAATACAGTTTGTTTTTATTTTAATAAACAGCTATTTTTGTGTACATATGAACCTCAATATGTATTTTTGGAATGGTTCACGAAGTGGTTATGACAATCCGTGAGTTAAAATCTATTTTGTATGGCTATGAATAGATGGAGAATTTCATGATGGTACTTAGAGGTAAACTGCCCTAAGTACTGAACTGAAACTAGCTAGCAACTATATAAATGTGTGAACAAATTAATCGACTTGCAAATGGACGTATTTTTATTGTTAATGCATGTATTCTTATTGCAAAGTTCCTAATTCCACTTGTAAACAGTCACTTCTAGATTTGTGAATTGACGTGTTTAACTTTTTAAATGAAATAAATCTACTTGCAAAAGGACGTATTTCTATTGTTAACGAGTGTATCCGTGTTGCAAATTTCCTAATTTCACTTGTGAACCCTCACTCCTAGGCTTGTGATAAACTTTTTCAATTGAACTAGCCTATTTGTAAATGGATGTGTTATTCTTATTAATATACAAATCCTATTTGCAAATTTTCTAATTTTAGTTGTAAATGATCCCTCCCAGTCTTGTGAATAATTATATTCAACTTATTGAATTCAACTAGCTCACTTGTAAATCGACAAATTCTTGCTGTTAATATACTTATCCTTCTTGCAAATTGCCTAGGAAGCACTAGTCACAATATCCCTTGTGTGATAGTCATTTTCTATTACTCATGAGTTCATTCATTATTTTGAGTTTGCATTGATGCGCTTGTGTTAATCTATTGACAGTACTTATTGTTGTGTCACAAGAATAATACACTTCACTAAAGTCTGAGTTGTGGTGACTCATTACACCAAAAGAAATACACAATCAGTTGCTATTGCAAACTACTTCAACGGATAAAGACAATAAAAAACAAAACAATGACATAATGTGTTAAAATTTGTGTATGGAGAATTTGCACGATTTTTGTTTTAGGGAATATACTATGAGTAGGTTACATGTCAATTAATTACAATTTGTTGTCTTTCCCCACTAACTTACAAGTATGTGATGTACTATTGACAACTTGAATTAGAAAATTTACAATAAGAATATGTTGATTAACACTTTGATGTCATAGGTATTTGGTTGTCATATTGGCAATTAGAATTAGGAAATTTGCAATAAAGATACATTGATTCACAAGAGAAACTTGTCCATTTACAAATGGACTAATATAACTAAAAAAGTCATACATGATTATTCACAAGTCTGAGGAGCACTAATCACAAGTGGAATTAGGTAATTTGCAATATGAATATGCATATTAACAACAATAACCCGTCTATTTGCAAGTGATCTAGTTGAATTCTAGAAGTTGGACATGATAATTCATGTTTGGGAGGGACTATTTGCAACTAGAGTCAAACAATTTGCAAGAAGGATAAGTATATTAACAATAAGAATTTGTCGATTTACAAGTGAGCTAGTTGAATTCAATAAGTTGAATATAATTATTCACAAGACTGGGAGGGATCATTTACAACTAAAATTAGAAAATTTGCAAATAGGATTTGTATATTAATAAGAATAACACATCCATTTACAAATGGCTAGTTCAATTGAAAAAGTTTATCACAAGCCTAGGAGTGAGGGTTCACAAGTGAAATTAGGAAATTTGCAACACGGATACACTCGTTAACAATAGAAATACGTCCTTTTGCAAGTAGATTTATTTCATTTAAAAAGTTAAACACGTCAATTCACAAATCTAGAAGTGACTGTTTACAAGTGGAATTAGGAACTTTGCAATATGAATACATGCATTAACAATAAAAATACGTCCATTTGCAAGTCGATTAATTTGTTCACACATTTATATAGTTGCTAGCTAGTTTCAGTTCAGTACTTAGGGCAGTTTACCTCTAAGTACCATCATGAAATTCTCCATCTATTCATAGCCATACAAAATAGATTTCAACTCACGGATTGTCATAACCACTTCGTGAACCATTCCAAAAATACATATTGAGGTTCATATGTACACAAAAATAGCTGTTTATTAAAATAAAAACAAACTGTATTCAGCAATAAATTCATGTAGAGTTCGCGTTCCTGCAAGCTTTTCTAGTTTAACCAGCTTCATATCTACACAAAAGGCTCTCGTCCAACACTTGCAGGAGCGGTGATGGAGGCTCTCGTTGCTAGAGCAAGGGCGACAACGAAGGCTCTCCGCAGCAGAGCAATGACGATGGCAAAATCTTTCCTCACCACAACAGTAGCGACAGTGAGGTGAACGATCTCCTTCACTGCATGAACTAGAATTTTTAGAGAGTGAGCGAGAGGGGCTTCAGATATCGGGAGTTGAGAGAGAGAGAGAAGACTTCAAATTTCAGAGTAATAGTTTGAGGGGCAACACTGTCTTTTTAGTTTTGAAATTAATATCAATTCACCCCCATGGTCCTGCAGTGACTTGTCAGATTGTTTTGGGGGCTATTGGAAACTAATTGCCTTCAGCGGTCCTTCAGTGAAATTTTCCCTTCTTTTTATCCTTCTTTTTCTCTCACCACCGCTTTTCCTCGTCAGAGCATCACCATGCTCTAATTTTATTTATTTCATTACACACACACACATATATTCCCTTCAGCGTCACTTTGAGCATTACCCTTAACATTAAATTTAGACAAAAATAAAAGAATACATAATTTTATATTTACTGAGGTAAAAATAGTACGCTGATGTTTAAAAAAAAATCAAATTACCCGTATGAGGAAGATGAGCTCTTTCTTGACAGTCATATCAGTCATATGTCAGGTTGAAAAACAAAATCAAATTTACGTTATATTGGTCTCGTGTAAATAAATTTAAGGGGAAATTTCACTGTAGGACCGCAGAAGGCAAATAATTTCAAAGAGCCCCCAAAACATTCTGAAACCTCACTGCAGGACCAAGGGACCAATCTGATATTAATTTTTAGAGTGAGATTACAATAATACCCCTCACTTTTTATTTTATTAAAAAATAAATATTTACCGAAGTTACTGTTCCGGCCACCGGAGGTCGGAGGTCCGGCCACCGGCGCTCAGGTGGCCGCCGTCGGGGTCCGGTCACCGGTGGCCGGAACAGTAACTTCGGCGGGACCTCCGGTGGCCGGAGTTTTTTTGTTTAAAATAAAGTGGCCAAGGGAGGGTTTGAACCCAGGACCCCTTGGCACACCAAAAGAGTTGTAACCACCAAGCTAAGCAACCCATTCAATCATAAAATGCAAATAAAACTACATATAACAAAATAAACGCAACAGTCCAAATGTAAGTGAACAAGTGAAATTAGACGATTTACAAGTGGAATTCAGAAATTTGCAACAAAAGTTAGGCAATTTACAAATAACATAATAGAAGTCATAACCCAAAATGCAAGTGTTTAGGTGCAAATGAGCAAGTAAAATTTGAAGATTTACAATAAAAGTTTATGGATTTACAACCCAAATTTGGCAAACACAAGAGAATTCACAACCTAAAATGTAAGTGTTTGAATGTAAGTGAACAAGTGAAATTAGACTATTTACAAGTGTAATTCAGCAATTTACAATAAAAATTAGACAATTTACAAATAACATAATAGAAGTCATAACCCCAAATGCAAGTGTTTAAGTGCAAATGAGCAAGTGAAATTTGAAGATTTACAATAAAAGTTTATGGATTTACAACCCAAATTTGGTAAACACAAGAGAATTCACAACCCAAAATGTAAATGTTTGAGTGTAAGTGAACAAGTGAAATTAGACGATTTACAAGTGGAATTTAGAAATTTACAACAAAAATTAGGCAATTTACAAATAACATAATAGAAGTCATAACCCCAAATGCAAGTGTTTAAGTGCAAATAAGCAAGTAAAATTTGAAGATTTACAATAAAATTTTATGAATTTACAACCCAAATTTGGTAAACACAAGAGAATTCACAACCCAAAATGTAAGTGTTTGAATGTAAGTGAACAAGTGAAATTAGACGATTTACAAGTGGAATTTAGAAATTTACAACAAAAATTAGGCAATTTACAAATAACATAATAGAAGTCATAACCCCAAATGCAAGTGTTTAAGTGTAAATGAGCAAGTGAAATTGTCGAATTTCACTTGCAAATCTATAAACTTTTGTTGTAAATCTTCAAATTTTATTTGCTCATTTACACTTAAACACTTGTATTTGGGATTATGAGTTCCATTATGTTATTTGTAAATTGCCTAATTTTTGTTGTAAATTTCTGAATTCCACTTGTAAATCGTCTAATTTCACTTGTTCACTTACACTCAAACACTTACATTTTGGGTTGTGAATTCTCTTGTGTTTGCCAAATTTGGGTTGTAAATCCATAAACTTTTATTGTAAATCTTCAAATTTTACTTGCTCATTTACACCTAAACACTTGCATTTTGGGTTATGACTTCTATTATGTTATTTGTAAATTACCTAACTTTTGTTGCAAATTTCTGAATTCCACTTGTAAATCGTCTAATTTCACTTGTTCACTTACATTTGGACTGTTGCGTTTATTTTGTTATATGTAGTTTTATTTGCATTTTATGATTGAATGGGTTGCTTGGCTTGGTGGTTACAAGTCTTTTGGTGTGCCAAGGGGTCCTGGGTTCAAACCCTCCCTTGGCCACTTTGTTTTAAATAAAAAAACTCCGGCCACCGGAGGTCCCGCCGGAGTTACTGTTCCGGCCACCGGTGACCGGACCCCGACGGCGGCCACCTGAGCGCCGGTGGCCGGACCTCCGACCTCCGGTGGCCGGAACAGTAACTCCGGTAAATATTTATTTTTTAATAAAATAAAAAGGGAGGGGTATTATTGTAATCTCACTCTAAAAATTAATATCAAATTGGTCCCTTGGTCCTGCAGTGAGGTTTCAGAAAGTTTTGGGGGCTCTTTGATATTAATTGTCTTCTGCGGTCCTACAGTGAAATTTTCCCTAAATTTAAGGATCAGATTCTCAACCTCATCAGGGCACAAGATTCTTTTGGCGGTGTCCCATTATGTCTTTGCCTCTTCAAAATGAGGGGGAGGGAATAAAATTTTTACTTTGAACATAAATGTAGAAGGTAGATAATTAATTTACAAATATTAAAAATTAATCAAATTGATTATTTGTTAAAAAAATGTGTATCGATTTCTTAAAAGTACCCTTTAATATAATTTCCACAGAAAACTACTCCTTTATTGATTTTTTTGTTATGTACAATCAAAAAAGAGGAATTAAGAAAAAAATTACAAATTTAAAAAATAAAATGAATTAAATATTCTTAGGACCAAAGTAAAATTTTTATTAGCTATTACATGTAAAACCTGAGGAATAAGTCACAAAGTGATTAGGACTCCTCTATGATGTGAGATTTACAAAATATAAGACTGGAAAATAATAATAAAAAATTGATTAACTAAAATCTTATAGGAATTTGCATGATTGTCGCTGGATCATTAGCTATAAAAGGCACTGATCAAACCCTTACCATCTGAAAGTATCTAAGATTAAGGTATAAATTTAATTTGCCCCAAAAGTTTTTTCCTGAGAGTACTAAATACCTGAGTATTTGAAATTAGGGTTAATACAAATTTTGGTCCCTCAAATTTGGACCCAATTTGGTATTGGTCCCTAAAATTTAAAACGTGTGGTATTGGTCCCTGAAATTATATCCGTTTCAGACTGTTAGTCCCTGATATCTTGGCACCGTTAAATTTTACTGACGTGGCGTTAACACCGTTAATCGATGAGTTGGCATATAGGTGGCATATGACCTGGACATGGTATTGGTCCTTCAAATTTGAGGCCATTTTGGTATTGGTCCTTGAAATTTAAAATAGATGGTATTGGTCCCTCAAATTATATCTATTTCTGGGCATTGGTTTTTGATAGCTTTACGCCGTCAAATTTATCTGAGTTGGCTCTAACTTTGTTAACCTATGATATGGCATTTGACTTGGCAACTAAAACTTGATGATGTGGCATGAGCAATTGAAGGCTATGGTCGAAGAGAATCTATGCAATCTGGAGTTCACTTTTGTCAAAACATAGAGCTTCTGCTCCTATATTAGTGTGGAGGAAACGCATTGCATTCTTAGCTAAACCTTCTACCTCCTTTGCTACCTTTGGGCAAAAAGGTGACTTAACAATTCATGAGAAGAAGCCGGCTTCAGATACAAAACCACTCCTATTGAAGCCATCTTCTTCTAGTACAGATGGTGATGAACCTCCCAAGAAAAAAGAGAAGCCCATTATCAGAGTAAGAAGCTTGAGAAAAAGCAACAAGAACCTCACTAGCAACTCCAACAAAAAGGCAGGCACGACCAGCAAGCCATCAGAGCCGCTGAGACTAGATAACAGCCAAGCAGAGGGTTCTACAGGAATAGATAAAAAGAGGAGGGCCTAAAGCTATCAGGGACCAAAGACCAGAAACAGATATAATTTGAGGGATCAATATCATCAGTTTTAAATTTCAGGGACCAACACCAAAATGGCTCCAAATTTGAGGGACCAATATCATGTCCATGTCATATGCCAACTCATCAGTTTAACTGTGTTAACGCCACGTCAGTAAAATTTAACGGTGCTAAGATGCCAGGGACCAACGGTCTGAAACGGACATAATTTCAGGGACCAATACCACACGTTTTAAATTTCAGGGACCAATACCAAATTGGGCCCAAATTTGAAGGACTAAAATTTGTATTAACCCTTGAAATTATAGTGATATTGCTCTCATCGTTAAAAAAGTAACATTGACCATTTAAATAGTACTATTGACTACTAATATTTTTAATAATAACTGTCAATATTATTATGATTTTAAATTTTCAGAGCAAATTGGCATAGGAAAAAAAACTTCCAAATGCCCACCGTTCCTGAGTAAAATCTTTTGAGGTAGATTTATATATATATATATATATATAAAACGGTGCGCCCAGCACCCCGAACTATTTTTCCAGGTACATCCAGTGTCCCAAACCAATTAAAACGGTGCATCCAATGACCCAAACTAATTAAAACGGTGCATCCATATCCCGGGCTAACAGAAAAGTTAAGTTTGACCGTTAGTTGACCAAAAAATCTGACGTGGTGGAGATGTAGGCATCTAATGTGTATTATTTTGATGAGTTAAGGTGCGCCCAGCACCTTGAACTATTTTTCCAGGTGCGCCCAGTGTCATAAAGTAATTTTTGTTGCATCTAGTGCCCAAACTAATTAAAACGGTGCGTCTACATCCCAGGCTAACAGAAAAGTCTCGTTTGACTATTATCTTGTTGATTCAGCTGAAGGTTGACTGAAAAATCCTACATGGCAGACACGCAGGCGTCTGATATGTATTATTTTGACTGAAAATTCAATTTATTTCCTCCTCTTCTAACATTTATCTTCTGCCAGTTTTTAAACTTAAAAAAAAGAAAGACCACCATCCACCCTCTTAAATCCTAGTACATGTACCACCCATTCAATTCCATCATCGTCTTTAACATTTTATCCCATTTCTTCCACCACTCCAATTTGAAACTACAACCGCTGTCACAGCACACTTCCATCTTCATCTCTGTTGACTCCTCAACCGACTCACATTTGCTTTCCTTCTCGTAGAACACAGTAAACTTCCCCTTAGTCACTCCATCGACATTGTCATCGCCTTCTGAGAAAACACCTCCCGCCACTGGGCATGTCTCAGGAGCTTTAGTCAAAATAATATACATCAGACACTTGCGTTCCCACCATGTAGGATTTTTTGGTCAGCCTTCAGCTGAATCAGCAAGGTAACAGTCTTACGAGACTTTTCTGTTAGCCTGGGATGTGGACACACCATTTTAATTAGTTTGGGACACTGGATGCATCAAAAATTACTTTAAGACACTGTGCGCACCTGGAAAAATAGTTCAGGGTGCTAGGCGTACCTTAACTCGTCAAAATAATACACATCAGCTGCCTATGTGTCCGTCACGTCAAATTTTTCGGTCAACTAACGGTCAAACTTAACTTTTCTGTTAGTCCGGGATATGAATGCACTGTTTTAATTAGTTTGGGACACTGAATGCACCAAAAATTACTTTAGGACACTGAGTGCACCTGGAAAAATAGTTCGGGGTGCTGGGTGTACCTTAACCCTATATATATATATATATATTTTTTGATAACAAGAGAAAGCAAAAACTAGTCTAGACTGGTAGGAAAATAGAAGACATCATCAGGCAACACCGAATGAAACCCAATGAGTTGAAGAAGCCCTCTTTTTGCAAGCCTATCAGCCAAAACCAGTCTACTCTCTAGTCCCTCTTCGTCATCTCGCGGCAGCCTTGGATCAGCCCCGCCTAGGCATAAAGATTACTATAGCCCTCATCAATCAGACGAACAGCATCAGAACAATCACTGAAAACACAAGACGTCCTTGTTTGATGTCCTCCATCCCCCTCTCCGATATGCAGCATCCAAGCACCCACAAGCCGTGCATGCCAATCTCTAATCTCAGTGCCACCTCTGCCCGTAACCTGCTCAGTTTTTAGAAGCTTGTTTGACTTTCTCCCGCTTTTTGCAGAGACCCACCCAGAGCCTAAAACGAGCCTATCCTTCCTCAATAAACAGTATAAGATCATTTTTTTCAGTGGTATTTGTTTCTTATATCGCGAATCCAGAGGTCATCATTCGGCTTTTTCATGAGACCCCACCCAGCTTTCAGCATGAAGGCTTTATTTTGTAGCACCAAATTAATGTCCAACTCCTAGCTCCCCTCTTTGCTTGTCTGGACACACCTCATCCCAATGTACTAGATGAACTCTTCACTACTCACTAGAGTAGCCCCACAGGAAACCCCAAGCATGCTCCTCCACCACCTCACAAATAGCCGTAGGGACTGGGCAAGTCTGCATGGAATAGAGTGGGGTTGCTTGGATAGCAAAATTGGCAAGTTTCCTTCTTTACTCTCCCATAATGAAGGGAAACTCCCAAATACTTACCCAAGTCCTGGGTGCTCGTATAACCTAAATGCTCACTAATCTGCCGGCTTCTTGTACGATTCATAGTATTGGAGAAGGACAGCCGTGTTTTGGCTTGACTAACTTTTTGGCCAGGCCTAGGGCAAAACCTGTCAAGGCATCTTTTAATCATATCCACTTGCACCTTAACCTATATAAGTTTCTGTTAAGAATACATACCCACAAGTAAATGCTTGCTAAAAGAAGCTTCTTATTCATAACTTCAAGACTTGATAAAATTGATTACTTCATCACAACTCAATGCAATTGTCTCTTTAAATTTCTAACCCTAATGAGGCTTTAAAGATTAAGAAAAATATTCTGAAGATATGCCATCTATTTAAATTTTAAATCAAGGATATGGTAACAAAATATTAAATAAATAATATTCTTGAAGTTCCTATTTGGCAACTCATTTATCTAAAATAATATCCTAAAAATGTAAGCTACCGATAAATTTAAAAAGATTCTTAGGATAATTAAAAATATCTAAAACATATATCAAATCTTCCTAATAATCTCCCAAATACAAAGTGACTATTTTAAATAATAAAATTTCAATAAAAAAGTAAAATGAATTAATTGGAAGTGTAACATCCTGTTTTTTTTATTCTTATAATTTAAATATTTGGAAAGAAAATTATTTCATGGTAAATGAAATTTTACCATGTAATTATTTGAGAAAAGAGAATTTACACAAAACATTATTTATAAAAATAAAAGTGACTATAATATATTAGTAATAATAGAGATGGCAATTAAAAAGAAATAAAAAAAGAAATGAAATCAATTATTATTGCTATTATATTAAATACAAAATTAAAGAATGTAAAACAAAAATAATAAAATATATGCACACACAATACCAAACCATCTGAAATTGAGGGCTGATACAACCCCCGTCATACCCCACAGTTTATTATTATTTTTTGGGTAAAATCATACCCCACAGTTTATATTAGAAAAGAAAAAGACCCAGAATGCCAAGTCCAGGCTTTTGGCGGGTATAAGTAGTTTCCCTGGTTTCAGCGTACTTCAATGCTTAGAGCTTGCCACCTGTGCTCAGGTGAAAAAAAAAAAAAGGAAAAAAAGGGAAATCAACAAGTTGGGTCTTGGGCTCAGTAGGATGATTTACCTTTACATATATAATTATAAAAAAAACCCATTGGGCCACTAATAAAAACCAGGCCCGAGCCCATCTGGACAAGGGAGAGGGCATGACCGATGTTCAGAAATTGAGGGAGTAATTATTAAAAGGGAGAAAATTATGAAACTTCACTCAGCCCTTTGGATGAAAATGAAATTAAGTTTTATGAGTGAAAAAACTTAATACCCTTATTTTATTTTTATGTTTTTCAAAAAGATCAATCGCGGTCGAAGCTCAGTGGGAGGACTGATATGAAAATTTACATAATAAATACTAACTCAACTTACTTTTTTAATCTCCTCAAATTAGTCAACTATCTCTTATAATTAGGACCGGAGATAGTAATATTTATAGATCACTCTGCTTGTTAAGTTAGGGGAAGAAAAAAGAAAAAAAGGATTCAAAATAAAAAGAAGCAAATGTTATTATATCTTGCAATGATTTGTGACCAATTCTACGATTAGGTTTCCCATGTAAGTTCATTATCTGAAACAATTCGTGAATTCTGTTTATTTCAAAATAGGGTCTTCATTATTTAGTGTTTTAAAACCTTTTTATTCAAGCGCTAGTTTGTAACTTACTTGGGCGTCTTTCACTTTTTGCTTCATAAGAAAACAAACAGAGTTAGTTATTTATAATAAATAGATGTTGTTTTCCTAAAATATACTTGTTAATCAAGTGTATTGGTTAGAACTACTATTACCAGAAGAACTGCCTTAAAAAAAATACATAAATAAGAAAGACAAAATGGACTGAGGTCTTATATTTAGAACTAAAATAAAAATCAAACGAGATCTTATACTAAGAATCGGAGGTTGTGTGTGTGTACACACATGCATTTTTTTTGCTTCATATCTGCATGCCTCATATATCTACACCCCCCCCCCCCCCCGGGGAGGAACATATACATGTGGTATCACTAGCCAGCCGGGATACATTGTCCTCACGAAAAAATAGTATGTGAATTATTGGTTTCAATTTAAAATCAATAACAAAACTTATATAAAGCAGAATTATTCACTAGCCATAAACAATGGGTTCCTCTCTTGGTATCGGTGTTTTTTAGTTGTTCTTTTTAATTTCTTCTCATGCTTTTGTATTCAGTTCCCTTTTTTTTTTAAAAAGATTTATTGATGATTTCAATAATAGATAAATAATCATAATTATATAATAAAGAAAATTTAAATAGTTGGATGTCCCGTTGGAGGAAAAAAATATATTTTGGGAGGACTATGATTGAAAACTTTAGATTTCTTAAGTGGGGATATGCCTGTGAAAAGGCAGACTTCCCAGTTGCTACGCAAAGAAGCAGCACAGAACTGTCATGCAAAATTAAATTACACAGCAAATCAAATGTGGAAGTTTGACCCAACGAGGTAATGAAAAACATAAAGCAATCTTAACTGATTTTAATCACGGACATTTGATAACAGCATTTGTGCTTCTTTTCTAGGAAGGGGCGAGAAAACTGGAACGACACCATCACTTCAAATTAAAACAGAAAAATATTACAGAAACACAGTACCATCACTTTCAGATTAAAAAAGAAAAATATGTCAGAAACGCAATACCATCACTTCAAATTAAAACAGAAAATATTACAGAAACACGCTGAAACTGATACATAGAATGGATAAACCCACACATGTCAGAGCACTTGACCTCAGGAACGAGAAGTGTTGTCCATGATGTTAGAAACTACCTCCTTACTTTCTCTGAGAACTTCAACACTTCGACTGAGCATCGAACGCTTGCCAGCCATGGAAGGCGACTCCTCCAGCAAGCTTTCAATTCCTCCAAAACTTGAAGACGTGAAACATGCAGTGATTTCCTTCTCCAACTCCCTATCTATCAGATTGTTGATGCTGAACTGCAGGTGCAGGGCTATGGAATCAATGAGCCTCCTCAGCACAGTCCTCCAATAAGCAATCATTCTCATCTTCATGTCATAAGCTTGATTCAGAACTTCCATGTGCGGTCCCAGATGACCAATCTCTATGTCGTTTCCAAGACCATTAATATTTGCAGCACTATGACCTTGGCGCACAAGTTCAACAAAAGAAGACTGCTGAGCCATCAGATTACTGTATTCAGTCATGTACTCTGGATTACAAGTGTAATCTGTCAGCTTTTCCATTTCGATGGCCTCCTTTACGTGTTTCTTTGAATACTCTCTCATTCGAGCAATCATATTTTCTCCTGCTCTGCATGTCCACCTCTGAAGCTGATAATAGTGTTCTGAATGGCGGTTGATGACTCCAATCACCACTTTTTCCAGATAGTCCCACACATCATCAACAAGCTGAATCGGCCTCGACGAGATTCCTTCGACTTTCTTCCGCAATAAAGCCAGAAAAGCCGTGCGAGGCATGAAGTTTGGGAGGCCTATCCACTTGGCTTCCTCCATGAGCATTATTTCATCCGTGAGAAAATTCTTTTTGTGGTTGCTTTCTGGACATTCATGAAGATCTTTTGAGTAATTGTTCAGCTTCTCAACCAAGCGAGCCGTGCAATGCATGCTTTTGTCATCTGGGTACTCGTCAAATTCTCCTCTGATTAGAATTTTCTTGAGTGACTCCTTCACCGAGCTAATTATATGCATGAAAGCAGCCATAGCATCACCAGTGGAAGTTAGGTTTTTCGGTAAGCTCTCCAACTCAGAAAGCTGAGAATTGAGCTTCTCGTTGATTTTTTTAACATTTCTGGAAGTGTCTTGGAAATAATTGAAGCTTGAAGCTGAACTAGCTTCTGAGCCAAAACAGGTACACCCACCATGGATTCGTCTATCTTTGACAGAAGAGGATGACTCTGGAACAGCATAGCTTCCTCCCTTCGAGCATCTTCATAGGACTCATCATTAATTCGATTCCTCACACAAATATAACCAAGACCGATGTTTACATCATCAGCAGTAACCTTCTCTCGCAATCCTTCGGGAGCCTTATCTGCTTTTGTTACAACAGCCAGAGTTCTCAAACCAGTTCTGTCAACACTCTGTGACATCCTAATGGATTCACAGGTTGGAAAATCAACAGTAGCTGAGAGAACATTCAAAATGATAGTTTCCTCAGGTTTGATGTACTCCATGATCATGTCTTTGATCTGGTCATAAATATTCTCAGGCTGTCCGTGAACAGGAACTCTGGTTATTCCTGGCAAGTCCACCATGGTGAGATCAGGAACACCATTTTTCTTCACCAGCAAAGTCAGAGGGGTATTGCGAATCCCTTTGGACGTCCCTGCAAGCTCTTCAGTGGCTATGTTTATAGCATCTGAGACATGCTGTTCATCTGTTGATACATTTTTGTTATTATACTCCAAGACAAGCTCTGGCTCTGGCAGAGGGTGGTTTTGGAGCCTCATAATTAAGGGCACCCTCGTGCAGATTCCTTGCCCACGTGGCAAACTGATTCCTGCGAGAGATTCCAAGACACTGGACTTGCCAGAAGACTGGTCACCGACAACGACAATGCTTGGAAGCTGAATGCCTTCTTTGGTGATGTTAAGGCGTCTGAGGTTCTCCACAGCGTCAAGAATTGGTCGGATCTTCTCATTGTAGGAAGAGACAATGGGTGGAAGAATGTCACCATCGGACTTCTGAGGTTGCTGATTTGGGTCGAAGGACAAAGAGTTTAGCTTCTGAATAAGAAAATCTTCGACAGAATACCTTCCCATTTTGGTTGCGTGCTTTTATGAGTATAGAGTTTGCAGAAAACTGAGAAGACGTTTGAAGGGGTAGAGAAGGTGTGCATTGTGGACAATGATTCGGAAGATGGGGGTTTATATAGTAATGGGTGGCTTAGAACAATGATTCAGATGAACGCGTTTGGAATTTTCTCAGTGAAAGAGGGAGCTGGGATTATTGATGCCTTTTGGTGACTTACTCCGCAAGGAAAGACAAAAGAGATGGGGGGGAACTTTAGTGACTTGACTTCCTATAGGTGGTAACTTCGCATTGTATCTGATGTAATGTTCTCGTATATTTAATAACACAGTATTACTAATGTTGGAATGAATTACAAAGTTATAGTAGTATAGCCATTTGTGATATTAAGAGTTTTCCAAGCAAACTAAATCAAATATAGAATTAAACACTTTAAAGATACTACCTCCGGTCCTAATTATGAGACCCAATTGACTTATTTGAGGAGATTAAGGAAGTAAGTTAAGTTAGTTATTTGTAATAAATAAGTGTTGTCATTCCTAAAATATCCTTACTAATTAAGTGTATTGACTAGAACTATCATTATTAGAAGGATTATTTTGGAAAAAAAAAATACATAAATATGAGAGACAAAATGGATTGAGGTCTTATAATTAGAACCAAACAAAAAGTCAAACGGGGTCTTATAATAAGGATCGGAGGTAGTATAATATTAGAGCTAATTCCATTTTCGGGCTACATATGACTATCTCCAGATTATATTTGTCTAGAATGAAAGGAATATTTTTGTCAATGTACATAATTATCAATTTTTTTAAAAATTATTTTATGTGTGGTGCCTAAACTGTGAAATATTCTGCTTATCTATTCTCATATCTACGTTGGCAATGTATACACACATGCAGACATAAAACTCACGTGTACTTTTCATCAGTGTCAATTAACATAACCATGTATATGCAAAATTCTTAATCCACAAAAATACAAAAGGTTAAGGTGGGTAAAGTATCGTAAAGTATTATACATCTATTATCCTAAATAAAATATTTTGTTGTACATCTAATATCTTAAAATATTTTTTAAATATATTTAACACCCTAAATCATATTTTGTTGTGTCCAACACCCTAGAATACCATTTTAAGTGCTTTCAGTACTCTAAATTATTTTTTTAATGCATTAAGCACTCGAAATTGCTAAGCATAAAATTGCACTAAAAAAATACTACCTGGTCCTTAATTTAAGAATCAATTAGCTAATTTGGAGAGATTAATAAAGTTATTTCTTCGGTTTTTAGTGTAAAAGTTATTTAACTAATTTGATTAGATTAAGAAAGTTAAACAAGTTAGTTAATTATAAAAAATATGACATGTTTTTCCTAAAATATTATAATTATTTTTTTTAATATCCTCCATTATCTTGATTATAGTCGACGGAGTAGTAATAAAGGTAATTTAAAAAAATTGATAAATATGAAAAATAGGTCTTATATTAAAAACCAAGAATAATTTAATAATTAGATCCTACATTAAGAACTTAAGGAGTACTAAATTACTTAATTAGCATATGCTATATGATCTCTTTGATATACATTAATTTACAAGTAAAAAAATTAGTTTAGATAAAAATAATAAATATAAATATTTTAAAATAATTTAATAACTTTTTTAATCTCTTTAAATAAGTCAATTGGATACTAGATGCACCTAAAAACACTTTAAAATGTACCACAAAATATTTTCAAATAGGATTAATATAATTTTTTGTCTCCTAAGTTTGTTCTGATTTTAGTTTTAGTTCTCTCAAATTTTAAATCATAAGTGTTGGTTTTGGCAAAAAAAAAAAATATAGGTTTTGGTTTCTTAATGGATAAAATGGTTTATATTTTTATTAAATTATAAGGACCAATATTTAAAAAAAACTTAAGGAAGTAAAACTTATAGTTTGAAATTTAAAAAATCAAAACCAAAATTATATTAACCTTTTAGAATGTTATATTCATGTAAAAAAAATATTTTAATGTGTTGGATGCCTTCTATTAAAAAAAAAAATACACGCAAAGATCACTTTATGTGACGGAAACCATGTGAGGTTTTCTTTCCCCGTTGTCTTACCTTAGTGTCCACGTCATCTTCCGTACACCAACTTGAAATGGGCGGAGACCTTTTTTTTTGGGCCAAAATAAGCACAGAGACTTAACGCGAGAGCTTTGTTTTAGTCTTTTGTTTTTTGACGGAAAAGGGCTTTCTTTATAAAAATATATGAATTTAGTTTTAAAAAAATCAGATTGAAGAACAAATGATTTAACACCTCTAAGTCAAGTCAACATTTATTTTCTTTTTATTAGCCTTTTTATGCATTGGTTGTGCATTCGGTCTCTTTCCTTCCAGCGTTTGTTTTCCACCTTTCGCTTTTGTTTGTATAAACTTTTTTCATCCGTCTTTCTCACTCAGCACTGCTTCTCCTCGTACAAGAATCATCGTCACTTTGGGCATCACCCTCACCGTGGGTTTTCTTTTTATTGGTTCATTTGAATTTAAAAAAATTATATTGAAATAAAAATAAAAAGGGAAAAAGAAGCGATGCGTTGTAAGCAGATAAAAAGAAAAATATTTTAATAGATAATTTTATATTTAATCAGATAAAAGTAGTACGTTGGTGGAAAAAAAGGTTACGACAAATAAAATCAGAAGAAATGAAACAAGAAATTACCCATACGAGGAAGATAGGCTCTTTCTTGATAATCACATGGCAAGTTAAAAAAGAACAAAAGGGGAAAAAAAAGAAGAAAGGAAAACCATATTTATCAGCAATGGGACTCTTTCGGTGGGATCCTACTCTTTTTCTTTCAAACTAAGGAAAAGGGAATGAAATAACTCATAGTAAGGATTCGTTTCACTTACTATTGGAACTTGGATTGAAAAAAAATCATTTCATCTACCTTTCTTTGTCTCTAACAGAAAATCGACATGTTGCGAATTGGCATAATCAAAAGTATGGCACGTGGCAAGGTACTAAAAATCAAATCAGTAGTTAAAATAATTGTAATTCATGTTTGAACAAATCATGATGTTGTGAAATAAACAAAGTTAGAAAGTAATAGATATATGCATACAGAGAGAATAGATACAACAGAAAGAGTTTACTTATACTATTCAGTATCTTAATACAAATGAAATGCTTTATTTATAGATATAATTTTACATATCAAAGGTCTCTTCCATGTTAAATGATATACAGTTGATAATAAAATCCATGAACAGGGTGGGAGTTGAATTACAAAAATAATGGAATAATGGGGGAGTTTCTTACAACCTTTTGCAAAGATTGTTGAGGCTTCCATGCCTTTTATCGCTAAGGCTGCAGCGCTAAAGGCTCATTTAAAAGTAACAGTAGATAATAAGTTTCAAATATTATTATTAAATCTGTTTGTCTGGATTTAGTTTCCTTTGTTCACTCTTCAGTGATGATTTTCAACAGCGATTTAAAAAAAAAAAATGAGTGCTGAAAGTTTGGCTTTTAGTGATGATTTTTTTTGTCGTCGTTGAAAGTCTACACTAAAAGTTTTGAAAGGCAAACTATCAGTGGCAACTTTGTAAAGCTTTTTTTTTTCCCCCTAATATTTCTTTTTATCATCATGTTCTCCATAAAATAAGTGATAATTTTATATCTTTAGGTAAAAGATGGTGTAATTTTCAATTTTTTTATGATTTTCAAAGAATTGTATTCTAAAATTGGTATAGTTTCTTTTCAATAATTTAGATACAAATTCTTTGAAAAACCATAAAAAATTGAAAAATACTCCATTTTTGCCGATAAGGTATAAAAATGTCACTCATTTTATATATAATGTAAGGATGAGAAAAAAACGAAAGTAGGAGAAAATTAAGAGACAATAGATGGGCAGCCAAAAAGTGGCCGCTAACACTTCAAATCCAGCAGATGTGCTTACCAAGTTCTCTGCCTGGGTAATGATGATAGGGACACCCGCCACCATCCACCATCTAGTTTTAGATTAAGATGCTACTAGTATTGGATAGTTGTAAAATGTTTTGCGTTTACACTTCTTTGCTGGTTTTCATTTGATTGTTTTGAATGTGATTTGTGTTAGTATACTTTTTTTTTGGTCGGGAAAAAAAAACACAACCTTGTACTTAAATTTTTGCATCATATATGAGGTTCATTAGGTGTCATTGCTTACTACTATCTCCAGTCTTAAATGTAGAAGGTACACAAGGAATTGACTTTGATTTTAAATACGAGATCTCAATCTATTTTGTTTTTTAAATTTGTCATTATCACCCCAAAGTATCCTATAACTGAGTATCCATAATGAGGGAGTTTTCGCACAATAGTAGCTATAATGCATATGATTAATCAGAAAGGGTAGTCTTGCGTAAATCAAAGCGAAACTCAAAGCTTCTTGAAACAAACAATAATAATTGTGAATCTTACTTTAAAGAAGGTGAGAAAATGAGCGTGAGAGAATATAAGAACCTGTTGCTGTCGCCAAAAGAGAAGGATGCCATAGACCAAAGTCGGAAAAATGTAAGAGCTAGTGAGTTCACAAATGACAAAGCGCTAACCCCTAGAGATGAAGAATGGATGCATAAGGCTTAGTAAGAGGGATTGGGGGATGAGCAGGATTGAGGGGACTAACTAGGGTGGGGAAAAAAGTGGAGATCCTTCAAACAAGCTGTAACAAATGAGAATGAGAAGGAAGCAAAGGATGTGGAAGAGGATTGGTGGAGTAGCAAGCGTTAGAAGGAGAGGATCATGGTGAAGATGACGCCACAAGGGCTGAACGTCATCATATCCCTATGGGAAAAGGAACAACTAGCCAAGAGGTGGCAGAATGCCCTAATAGTGAAGTTGCTAAGGTGAATGGTAAATCCGAAATATCTGGAGGCTAAACCATAGCAACTACGGGCAAAATATAGGGAGATGAAGATGATTGATGTGGGTTCTGGTTTCTTTATAGTGTAATTCTCTAAGAAAAAGGACTATGACTGAGCCTTGACAAGTGGTCCTTGGTTGTTGTATGAACATTACCTCCCTGTACAATTGTGGAAGATGGATTTTGATTTAGAGGAGGAGTCTATAACGAAGATAGCGGCTTGGACACATATAGCAAAGCTCTCTCTCAACTGTTATGATAAAGGAATTTTGTATGTCTTAGGTTCGCAGGTAGGTAGAGTGCTGAAAATGGATATGAACACATTCTGCCATAAGAAGGGACAATTTGCATACCTTTACATGGAGCTAGACCTAATATCTCCCCTACAACCAATGGTGCTGATAAATGGCACGGCAAAAGAATCTAGTATGAGGGCGTTCACCTTATTTATTTTAGCTGAGGAAGGTGTGGGCAAGACGCTGACTGTTGCCCTTACAAGAATGTAAGGAGTATGGATGGAGAAGGATAAAATGTTGGGCAGGAAGGAATGGAAGTGGTGGCAAACGATCAGACCAAGGATGAAGGGCAGCCTAGCCAAACACGATTGCAAAAGGCCCAATACATTCAGGCGTGAGTTATGATAACTGGATAGTTGTTCAATATTCCTCGCCAATCTCAAAGGGCAGGAGGTCCAATTAGGAAGGGGAGTGAGGAGAGGCTAGAATCAAGAGTGAATCCCATGAATAACTGGGGAGGATATTAGTTTCATGCATTAGATATAGGTGAAAGTGATAAAGGGGAGAATCTGCTACGAGTGCTGTTGAGTGACCACGTGGTAGCATAAAGAGGGAAGGAAAGTCAGGTCCCCAGAGGAGGATTGAGATTGGGCTGGTAAATGGGTTAAAAAGAGACAGAGCCTCAAAAGTAGACAAATAAGAAAGTAGCCTAGCACCGAAAACCCAGTCAATGATTGTGAGTGAAGTAAAGCGACTAGCAAGGGCCAAGACAGTATTGGGCTTAAAGAATAGAGGCTAGCAAGTGTTGAATCTCAAAAACTGTGCTAGTACATTAGATGTAGGATAGGCAATGCAAGTAGGAAAGCATGCTACAGGCCAGAACCACACGCAGCGGAATGGAATAGAAGAGTGGGAGGGGATTAGGGAGATACCGATAACTATGAAAAATGACAATCTATATGACCTTGGAGTGGGAACTACAAAGAATTTCTTAGTCTATTTGAACCCTCTATCAGTAAAGGAGGATGCACTTGATATGTCTTGTACGATAACGCGAGGACAAGAAGTGAGCAAAAGTGCTGAGTTTTGACTTTCTTATTTTGGTTAATTATGAATATGAAGATATGCATTTGGAATTCGAGAGGGGTTAGGGGGTGAGCTTTTGCAGGTTGTTGTTGGAAATGAAGAAGAAATATCACTTTGATTTTCTCATGCTACTGGAACCACGACAAAGTAGTGGTCGAGTAGATAAGATAGCAAGATGAGTGGGTTTGCAAAACTTTGCAGTGGTAAAGGCCATTGGTTTCATCGGGGGAATTTGGTACATGTGGGATGAGGGGATAGACTTGTTAGTCACTTATATAGCTTCTTAAGTGTTGCACGGAACATTTGATAGAGGTAAGTCTAATGTGTGGGACCTCTCAGCAGTATATGAGGATCCCAACAGAGTCTATCGGCATGAATTATGGTAGCAACTTAAGACAATAAGGGAGTAAGGAATAGGAAAATGGTGTGTTGAAGGTGATTTCATTACTATTTTATGAGCAGACAAACGTGGATCTGTAGGACGCAAGGAATGTGGTCAAGATTGCAACTTTATGGAATGGTACACTACAAATGAGATGGTAGAGGTTGACTACCACGGACCACAGCTTACTTGGAAAAAGGGTGCCTCTTGCAGTAGACTAGATAGATTCACAGCTAACCTAGAGTGGTTTGACTTCTTTCAATTAGCTTCTGTCTTAGCGATTGTGACTTCAAAGCAGAGAACGTCATGCTTAGAGGACAAGAACCTTCAATATTTTCATCCCTTATGTAACACATGAGGGGTTTATGGGGTTGGTGAAGGAGAAGTAGTAGGGAGACATGACTTGGGAAGAGAACATAATGACCTTCTTGACGGAGGTACAAAAATAGGACAAGAGTATTTTTGGCAACCTTAATGAATGGAAATCTAAGCCACCATCCTAGCTGGAACAATTAAATGAGAAAAGTCAGAACAATATATTTTGGGAAAAAAAGAAAAAAGTCATATGGGTGGAACTTGAGAAATGCTTGATACAGGAAGAAACAATGTGGTTGTAGCAATCCTGATGTACTTGGTATAAATTTTAGGACAAAAACACATGGTGCCTTCACACAATAAACCAATGTCAAAAAGGATAAAAGAACATAAAAGCTCTTCAACTAGAGAGTGGCAACGGGTGCTATGACCAAGAAGAGCTCACAGAGACGGGCAACAAATTCTTTTAACAGCTCTACACAATGAAACTAGACAAAGAGGAGGCCCTGGACTTTGGGGATAGGTTCCCTAGTGCCTGACCAGAAGACTTAGAACCTTTGGGCTATATAGCATTATAGTGGGAAGTTAAGCAAGTGCTGTTTACTATGGGGGCTCTAAAAGCTCCAGGTCCAGATAACCTCAACTCTCTCTTGTACACGAGCTAATGGGATACTATTAGGAGCTCTTTAAAAAGACTAGTCCAGGATATCTTCACAAAACCAAAGGAGGTCAAAAGAACTAATGGTACAAATATTGCTCTAATCCCAAAAATCGAGTTACCTCAGACTTTTTGTGACTTTAGACCCATAAGTTTGTGTAATATAGCTTGTAAGGTTGTAATGAAAATTCTAGTGACACGACTTAAGGGGATTATACTTCCTTTGGTTGTTCCTGAAAGGCAAAGCTTTAATAATATTATATTGGCTCAAGAAGTAGTTCATTCAATGAGGAAAAAGAGCAAGTCAAAGAAGGGTTTTATGGCTTTGAAAATTGATATGGAAAAGGCATATGACAAAATGAGTAGGGACTTTGTTATGGGTTGCTTGACTGACTCGGGGATCCCCACGCTGTTTATCAACATTTACCATTGTTTAACTTTAGTGGAGATGTAGATATTGTGGAATGCCTCCAAAAGCAATAAGTTCACTCCAAAGAGGGGCATTAGGCAAGGAGATCCCCTGTCATCTTACCTCTTCATCCTAGTGATGGAGAAACCAGCTCACATGATTCAAAATGAAGTCCAGCTCGGATCCTGGCTTCCTTTTATGTTAAAGAAGAATGGCACAAAATGAGTCTTATATTTAGAATTAAAAGAGTATAACAAAACAAATATAAAGTGTCTAACTATGTATGAATAAGTGAAATTTGATTATTTACAACAGAAATTTAGCGATTTACAATCCAAATTTAGTAGTTTATAGGAAACATAAACACTTGTATTTGGGGGTTATGAATTCTCTTATATTTCTTGCAATACTTATGTTTATTATAAATCTTCGAATTTAAGTTATAAATTAGCGAATTTTGGTTATAAATTGCTAAATTTTACTTATTTATTTACACTTAAACACTGACATTTTGGGTCTTGAATTTTCTTATATTTTTGTAAATAACTGAATTTGGGTTATGAATTGTTTAATTTTTGTTGCAGATTGTCGAATTTTATTTATTCATTCATGCTTGGATGCTTGCATTTGGCATTGTGAATTTCCTTATGTTTTTTATGAATAATTGAATTTTGGTTGTAAATTGATGAATTTTACTTGTATATTATTGAATTTCACTTGTTTATTCAACTAGGACATGCATTTGTTTTGTTATATATATAAAGGAAAATTAATTTGGAGATCCTTACAGTTTTGTTCAATTTTAAATCAGGTCCTTCAATTTTTTTATTTTTCCTTTTTATTGAATCCTATAATTTTGTGCTGTTAGATTCATTAGTCCCTATCGTTAAATAAAGATAAACACTGTTAAAAATCTCTGTTGTCTTCCCATTCCCCACCATTCCCAACCTCACTATTTTCTCCCACTTCTTCGGCCATATCCCATCTCTACAATAGCAAGAAGGCTCACGTCTCTGACGATGTAAGTTTGTATGAAATTGGTTCATTAAACACATGAAAAACTCAAAATTTCAGCTGCATCCCCTATTTGTTTATGGGCTAAGGTGCGCCCAGCACTCTGAACTATTTACCCAAGTGCGTCTAGTGGCTTAAAGTAATTTTAGGTGCATCCAGTGTCCTAAACTAATTAAAATGGTGCGTTCATATCCCAGGCTAACAGAAATGTTATGTTTAACTGTTACTTTCTTGACTCAGCTTAAAGTTGACCCAGATATTCTAAATGGTAGACATATGGGCATTTGATATGTATTATTTTTACTCAAAATTGAATTTATTTCCTTCCTCTTCTTCTAAATAAATTGACTTTTGAGTAAGAATAATACACATGGGGTGCTTATGTGTCTACCATGTAGAATATCTGGGGTCAACTTTAAGTTGAGTCAGGAAAGTAAGAGTTAAACATAACATTTCTGTTAGCCTGGGATATGGACGCACCATTTTAATTAGTTTAGGACACTGAATGCACCCAAAATTACTTTAGGCCACTGGACGCACCTAGGTAAATAATTCGGGGTGTTGGGCGCACCTTAACCCTTTGTTTATTTGATGTATTTCTTCATGTGTCACACTTATCCATTTCCCTCACACAAACTTCCCAACTGGTATTCCTCCGCCACCGTGTTGTGCAAGTACATTATGAAGACAATCTTGAAGATAGGAAGGTGGGAGTCCGGAAGAGCCAGGAAAAAGAAATAAAAAGAGGAAATAGAGACAACGAGATCATGGGAGATTATTTGAAGACTTCAATATGGTGTTTCTTGAAGAGTAATATTTTTCTTAGATTATACAAAGAGCCAATACAGAGCCAGAGGGGGAAGAGAGAGAAGGTTGGGGGTTGTCTTACTCATACAGATCGGTGATGAATGATTGTTCACTACCAAAAAAAAAAGGACCTTAGGGGACGACTTTCAGCGGCAACAAAAAAAGACGCCATTGAAAGTCTACTTTCAGTGGCAACACCAAAAAGTCGCCACTAAAACTAAGACTTTTAGTGGCGACTTTTTTATCGCTGCTGAAACTAATACTTTCAGCGGTGACTTTTTTTGTCACCACTGAAAGTATACCTTTGAGAATCATTGGGTTCACTTTCAGCAGCGACATTATAAAATCGCCATTGAAAGTCTACTTTCAGCAGCGACCATAGAATATTGCCGCTGAAAGTGTAATATAATAATATATATTTTATTTTACAATATTAATAAACAAATTCAATCTGGCTCAGTGGCAAGAAGATTGGACACGAAAGCAGGTGGTCACAAGTTCGAACCTTGAAGAAGACACATTTAAGGTGAAAATATTTGGACGATGACGTGGCAGGGAGGAGTGATGTGGCAATGACATGGAGGTGGCTAGTGATGATGTGGCAGCCGGTGATGATGACGTGGTGGCCGGTGGTGATGACATGGCGTTGGTAAAGCCAATTCTTCTTAAGCATTATTTTCAGCAGCGACTTTTTAGGAGCCTGGTTTGCGTTCCAAGAGTTGTGTGAGAGAAGGATATCAGAATCTAATTGTTGACAAGACAAATGCAGAGATATTAGGGAGAGGTGGGAAGGTTGGGAGAGTGACAGGAAAGGTGTAGATGTAACGAAAATTTTAACGGTGTTTGTCTTTATTTAACAGTAGGGACTAACAGATTTAACAGCACAAAGTTAAAGGATCCAATAAAACGGCAAAAAAGTTCAAGGACCTAATTCTCAAAACTGAATATAACTATAAGGACCTCCAAGTTAATTTTCCCTATACATAAATATACACACACATTTTTTTTTGCATTATATGACTAAGTAAATTGGTTGGCATGGTGATCACATTCCTTTTGGTGTGCCAGTAGGATTGAAGGTTTGACTATTGGCCACCAGCTCTCAGTTTGTCACCACCAGAGGCCGACAATAATTAATATTTGTTTTTTTAAAAAAAAGAGGGGTATTATTGTATTTTCAACCTTAAAATTTAATTTTATTTTGGTCCAAGGGGGTGGATTGAAATTTTGAAATCTTTTAGAGGTTAGCTAATATTAATTTGCTCCTATGGGGTGTGAGAGTTTATTAAAATTCTCCCTAAATTCTATTTAGAATCAAAATAAACATTTTCATTAGCTCTTATTTAAGAGCGGAGGAATAAGTCACAATGCAAATTCATTTCATCTACTTGTGGAATCTGGACACCAAAAAAAGAAAAATCGTTTCGATATATCTAATGAAATATTGACATGTTTCGATTTGGCATAATAAAAATTTTCGACTAATTTCACGTGGCAAGGTATTAAAAGTCAAATCAATTGTTAAAATCATTGCAATTAGTGTTTGAACAAATCATGATTTGTTATCATTGATTAATATATATTGACCTTTGTCTAATAAAAATTGAATACTATACAACCTTCGGTCTTAATTATAAGAACTAGTTGACTAATTTGAGGAGATTAAGAAAATAAGTTGAGTTAGTTATTTGTCCAAAATAGGTATTGTCTTTCCTAAAATATCCTTGCTAATCAAGTGTATTGACTAGAACTACAATTATTAAAAGGACTATCCTGAAAAAAATTAAGTAAATACAAGAGACAAAGTAGATTGAAGTCTTATATTTAGAACCAAAACGAAAGTCAAACAGGTCTTATATTTAGAAACGGAGGAATACATTTATATCTTAAGTACATTTTAATTATCAATCATCATCATCCATCATCCATGTCAATATAACTATATCACCAATATGAATATAACTATAAAAGTAACACAGCCAATGACCCTCCTACGGGCACGTGTCCAGCCTCGGTACAGCAAAAGCAATCTCTTTCTTACTTACATAATGTTACAATCTCCTCAAGATTTTTATAATCTTGACTATCCTACAATTTGAGTAATAACAGCTTATATATATATATATATATATATATCAAAGAATATAGAAATAATCACTAAAGCACAAGTAGTAACTTAAAAAAACAAGAGAGCAATGAATGCATGCTTGCTCTATTTATAGATGATTTCCAAATATATTCATTAAACTTAATGGCTTTGTACCCGTTAGAGATGAATCACTGACGGTTGGTAGCTTGTAATTTGCTCTGCATCCGTTGGAGATGAACCTCTATAGGTTGGTAGCTTGTAATTTGCTTTGCTTATGTTGGAGAAGAATCACTATAGGAATGGTATACATCATGCTCTTGAAAAAATAGTACTCCTTTGGTCCTTAATATAAGACCTATTGTGTAATATAAATTACATTATAAAAAGAGTCTTATATTTGAGATCGGAGAGAGTATGTGAATTGGTTTTGCATGATAATTTAATATCAATAACAAAACTATATAATGCAGAATTATTCACTAGTCATCAACAATGAGTTCCTCTATTGGTGTTGGTGTTTCTTAGTGTTCTTTTTAATTTCTTCTTATGCTTTTGAATTCAGTTCACTTGTTTTCGTAAGACGTATGGATGAGTTCAATAATAGATAAAAAATCATAATTATATAAAAAAGAAAATTTAAATAGTTGAATATCCCCTGGAGGAAAAAATATATTTTGGGAGACTATGATGCAAAATTTTAGATTTCTTAAATGGGGATATGTCTGTGAAAAGGCAGACTTCATAGTTGTTATGCAGAGAAGCAACACAGAACTGGTATTCAAAATTAAATAGCGCAGCAAATCAAATGTGGAAGTTTGACCCAACGAGCTAAAGAAAAGCATTGAGCAATCTTAACTGATACTATTCCCAGACATATGCAAGCAATTGGCTAGCTAGCACATTTGATCAAAGCATAGGACAGGATGAAAAAACTAGAACGACACCACCACTTTCAGATTAAAAAACCAAAATATTACAGAAACACGACACCATCACTTCAGACTACAACTGAAAACTATTACAGAAACAAGCTGAAACTGATCTACAGAAGAGATAGCCCCACACATGTCAGAGCACTTGACCTCAAGAACGAGAAATCTTGTCCATAATGTTAGAAACTAGCTCCTTACTTTCTCTGAGAACTTTAACACTTCGACTGAGCATCGCACGCTTGCCAGCCATGGAAGGCGACTCCTCCAGCAAGCTTTCAATTCCTCCAAAACCCGAAGACGTGAAACATGCAGTGATTTCCTTCTCCAACTCCCTATCTATCAGATTGTTGATGCTGAACTGCAGGTGCAGGGCTATGGAATCAATGAGCCTCCTCAGCACAGTCCTCCAATAAGCAATCATTCTCATCTTCATGTCATAAGCTTGATTCAGAACTTCCATGTGCGGTCCCAGATGACCAATCTCTATGTTGTTTCCAAGACCATTAATATTTGCAGCACTATGACCTTGGCGCACAAGTTCAACAAAAGAAGACTGCTGAGCCATCAGATTACTGTATTCAGTCATGTACTCTGGATTACAAGTGTAATCTGTCAGCTTTTCCATTTCGATGGCCTCCTTTACGTGTTTCTTTGAATACTCTCTCATTCGAGCAATCATATTTTCTCCTGCTCTGCATGTCCACCTCTGAAGCTGATAATAGTGTTCTGAATGGCGGTTGATGACTCCAATCACCACTTTTTCCAGATAGTCCCACACATCATCAACAAGCTGAATCGGCCTCGACGAGATTCCTTCGACTTTCTTCCGCAATAAAGCCAGAAAAGCCGTGCGAGGCATGAAGTTTGGGAGGCCTATCCACTTGGCTTCCTCCATGAGCATTATTTCATCCGTGAGAAAATTCTTTTTGTGGTTGCTTTCTGGACATTCATGAAGGTCCTTTGAGTAATTGTTGAGCCTCTCAACCAAGCGAGCCGTGCAATGCATGCTTTTGTCTTCTGGGTACTCGTCAAATTCTCCTCTGATTAGAATTTTCTTGAGTGACTCCTTCACCGATCCAATTATATGCATGAAAGCAGCCATAGCATCCGCAGCACAAGTGAGGTTTTTTGGTAAGCTCTCCAGCTCATAAAGCTGAGAATTGAGCTTCTCGTTGATTTTTTTCAACATTTCTGGTAGTGTCTTTGAAATAATGGAAGCTTGAAGCTGAACTAGCTTCTGAGCCAAAACAGGTACACCCACCATGGATTCGTCTATCTTCGACAGAAGAGGATGATTCTGGAACAGCATAGCTTCCTCCCTCCGAGCATCTTCATAGGACTCATCATTAATTCGATTCCTCACACAGATATAACCAAGTCCGATGTTTACATCATCAGCAGTAACCTTCTCCCGCAATCCTTCAGGAGCCTTATCTGCTTTTGTTACAACAGCCAGAGTTCTCAAACCAGTTCTGTCAACACTCTGTGACAACCTAATGGATTCACAGGTTGGAAAATCAACAGTAGCTGAGAGAACATTCAAAATGATAGTTTCCTCAGGTTTGATGTACTCCATGATCATGTCTTTGATCTGGTCATAGATGTCCTCAGGCTGTCCGCGAACAGGAACTCTGGTTATACCTGGCAAGTCCACCATGGTGAGATCAGGAACACCATTTTTCTTCACCAGCAAAGTCAATGGGGTGTTGCAAATCCCTTTGGACTTCCCTGCAAGCTCTTCGGTTGCTGTGTTTATGGCATTGGAGACATGTTCTTCATCTGTTAATACAGTTATGTTACCATACTCCAACTCAAGCTCTGGCTGTGCTAGAGGGTGATTCTGAAGCCTCATAATTAAGGGCACCCTAGTGCAGATTCCTTGCCCACGAGGCAAACTGATTCCTGCGAGAGATTCCAAGACACTGGACTTGCCAGAAGACTGGTCACCCACAACGACAATGCTTGGAAGCTGAATGCCTTCTTTGGTGATGTTAAGGTGTCTGAGGTTTTCCACAACGTCAAGAATTGGTCGGATCTTTTCATTGTAGGAAGAGACAATGGGTGGAACAACGTCACCATTGGACTTCTGAGGTTGCTGATTTGGGTCCGAGGACAGAGACTTTAGCCTCTGAATAAACTCTTCGGCACAATACTTTCTCATTTGGTTGTGAAATATTCTGAGTTTACGGAAAAGTGATAATAGGTTTCTGAAGGGGTAGGGAAGGTGTGAATTGGGGACAACGATTCGGAAGATGGGGGTTTATATAGTAATGGGTGAGCGTAGAACAATGATTCAGATGATGCGTTCGGAATGAAAGAGAGAGCTGGGAATATTGATGCATTTCGGTGACTTACTCAACAAGGAAAGACAAGAAATGGGTGGAAACTTTAGTGACTCGGCCGAGAGAGTAACTTGGTACTGTATAACTATCTACTTGTTCAGTTGTATTTAATAATGATATAATATTACTAATGTTAGGAGAGTTACAAAGTTATATAACCATTGATTATATTAAGATTTTTCAAAGCGAACTACATCTATATAAAATAAAAAACTTAAAAGACATAATGTTAAAACTAATTCCATTTTCGGACTACGCATGACTATCTCCAGGTTATATTGTCTAGAATGAAAGGAATATTTTTGTAGAAGCATATAATTCTCAATTAAAAAAAAAGAATAAGGGTGCAAAAATACCTATAAACTTTTAGAATTGGATCCTCTTCATAACTGTTTCAAAGGTGGAAAAGTATATGTAAACTTCAAAATTAGAGCAAAAATGACACTGTCGATAAATTTGACTAACAGCTGGTACTTTTTGTGATGAAATTCATGCTATGTTATGAAAGTGCCTAAATACCATATAATTTTTATAGGTGTAAAATATTTTTTTATAGGTGTAAAAGTACCAATTAATAACCGTCTAAACAAATTAATTATTTTAGTTTTAGCCAAAAAAACTCTCTCAAATTTTATCATATTATTATAATACTAATAATTTTATGGTTAATGTATATGTTTAGTCCTCTTAGTTCATTAAGTTTCAATTTAGTTTCTCGCATATATGAAGTATATTTTCAGTCACTAAGTGTTAACACTATTGGTCTAATTAATAGAAAATACAAACTTAATGAATTCAAATGTTGACTATACAATAGTACATATGAACATATAAATAAATTTATTATTTTAGTTTTTAAAAAAATTATTAAATTTTATTATATCAAGTTTTAGTTTAGTTTTTTAAAATCATAAAGTATATTTTTATATATGGAAAGATGGGTTATTGATGTTAAAAATCAGATTAAAACTTTATTACGTTTTGTTTTAAATATTTTTCAATTGAAAAATTTTAATTTAAAGATTAATATTTCAATATTTAGTTACAAAGCTACCATTTAAATTTACCAAATCAACTTTTTCTGTTAATAAGAGTAACAGTGTTAACGTTAAGGGAATTGAAAATATACTTTATGTATTTAAGGGCTAAGTTAAATTTGATGCAAATGCAGAACACCAAACATATATATATATATATATATATATATTAAATATAACATTATTAGTGCTACAATTATAATAAAATTTAATAGAGTTTTTTTAATAAAATTAAAAGAATAAATTTATTTGCACGGTCATGAGTACTTTTGCACCTATAAAAAAATATATGGTATTTGGTGTACTTGAACTAAAAGTTTATAAATATTTTTACACTTTCATCCTTTTTTTAATTAAAGGTATTTTGATAAAATCATAAAATTAGTATGGACCTCACTGTAAAAAGCAGTGGTCGTAAGTCAAATTTAATGACGGTGTATTTTTGTTATTTTATATGTTTATAGGTATTTTTGTAGTTTTAAAAAGATTATAGTGATAGGTGCATTTTGGCTAAAAATGTATAGGTATTTTGTATCTTCACCCTGAAAAGAATTATCTGACGGGATTGGTACCCAAACGGTGAAATATTCTACTTATCCATACTCATATATACGTTGGCAATATATAATTATATAGAAGCGCGCGCGCGCACATACAAATTCATGGATGCTCTTTTCATCAATCTCGATTAAACCCTATTCTCAGTGAGAGTGAGAATGGGACCATTACTCATATTAAGCATAACCTGCATATGCAAAAATCTCAGTCAAATACACAAAAATTACGTTTGGTACGAAATATTAAAAATAAAGTATTGAGATTAGAATTGAGATTAAGAAAATAATATTTAGTATAAGAGATTACTTATTATATGCGATTAGACAAACCCATATACGTGGTAGCGACGGAATTTTGCATTTAGCGACGGAATTTTGCTAATCCGTCGTTAAATTGATTTTTTAAAAAATAAAATAAAATGCCACGTGGCACCTCTACCGATTGCCACGTCATCACTGAGACCACCTCCACGTGTCGCTGCCACCTCACATCTACTGCCACGTGTGCGCCACGTGTCACCCCACATAATTCCCTTCTCAAAGTGACTTCTCCATGGCTTGAACCCAGGACACCTCCTTCGTGCGTATGTACGGCTTTACCAGTTGAGCTGCAATGAACCTGTTGACTTATTATGTAAAATTAAATATATATTATATTATTTTACACAAACAATTATATATACATATATATTATTAAAAACTAAAAATATACTATATGATAATTTCAATAATAACTATTTTAATAAAAAAATATTTTTTAAATATTTTTTTTACTATTTTTATAATTTTTTATTTTTTAAAAATATTTTTAATATCATTTTAATTTCTAACGACACTAATTTTGAATTTTACATCATAAATAATTTTTCATAAATAATTTTTAAATTTATTTTTTAATTAACATTGATAAGATATACAATTTAATTATATATATTATATTACATTATATTATATATGTATATGTGGTTTATATATTTGAAGAAAATCATTTACAATTAGTCAAAAAATCTTATTATTCAAAAAATTTAAAAAATAACTACTATAATAAAATCTAATAAATTATTTTATATAAAAAATTAAATGATTTAAATAGATTATGATAAATAGTATTTTCTTACTTGTATATATATCCTATGTAATTTATTTTCTTAAACTTTGCGACGAAATTTGCGACGGAAACAAATTCTGTCGCTAATTTCTGACGGAATTTCCATCGCTAATTTTTTTGACAGATTAGCGACGGAATTGTCTAACAGAAAAAGATTCCGTCGCTAAATATGGATTAGCGACGGAATTTAGCGACGGACAGAAATTCCGTCGCTAATCTGTCAAAAAAATTAGTGACGGAATTTCCGTCGCAAATTAGCGACAGAATTTGCAACGAAAAGAATTTGTTTCCGTCGCAAATTCCGTCGCAAATTCGCTGTTTTTTTGTAGGAATATCATGAGAAAAGTAGTATTCTCCAATCCTATTTCTATGAGTTTGCTTAATTCCATGTAACAAACAATTAGTTATGCTAAAGACTTTTTTAATTATTCTTTTCAACTGCAATTCTTGTCGATATCCCTCATTTTTTATGTTTTGTACCAAACAGGACCAAAAGGTTGAGATGGATGGCACCCTAAAGTATTTTTTTTAATATGCATGTAATATTATAAAATATTTTATTATACATCTAGTATCTTAAAATATTTTTTATTTAAGCTTAACACCCTAAATCATTTGATATATCTAGTATTCTGAAGTAATTTTTCAAGTACTTTTAGTATCCTAAATTATGTTTTAGTGTATCAAACATCCTAAATTACGAAATAAAAAGTTGCACTAAAAAAATATTATAAAGTATTAGATGTATCCAAAAAAAATTTTAAGATGCTAAATGCATCATAAAATACTTTTTGATATTAAATGAGTGTGAAAAAAATATTAACAAAAAGCATGTTACCTCCCATTCTAATTATAAGACTTTATTTATAATATACAAATAAAGTCTTATAAATAAGACTTGCACTGCTATGCGAAAATCACTTGATATGATAGAAACTTTGTAAGGAATAAGGATTGTTTCTCTCCGCAATCGTCTTACTTATGCTGTCCACGTCATCTTCCTGCACACCAACTTGGAAGCGGGTGGAGACTTAACGTGAGGGTTTTCTTTATAAAAATATATAAATTTAATTGAAAATTACGTTGGCAAAAACAAAACAAAAAAAAAGGAAACGATTTAACGCCTCTGAGTCAAGTCAAAATTTATTTTCTTTCCATTAGCTTTTTTATACATTAGTTGTGCATCTGTTCTGTTTCCTTCCAACAAGCTTTCCCCCCTTTCGCTTTTGTTTGTACGAATTCTCTTCATCCTTCTCTCTCACTCAGCGCCACCTTAACTCATCAAAGAATCATCGTCACTGGGGGCATCACCCTCACCTTGGGTTTTCTCTGCATTGGTCCATTTGACTTTGAAAAAAAATTAAATTGAAAGAAATATAAAAAGGGCAAAGAGGTTGGGAAAAAAGCAGAAAATGACACTTGAATGTAAAATTCTTATTTTATCCTTAAATAATAAAATTTTTTCTTTAAACACACATGACCATATTGAGATTTTATAATTTGTTGAAAAAATCAAATTGCCCTTTATTTTTTTTTAACATCAAGCATTCTCACTGACCAGCCGATTGTTGAAATTCCAATATTGACATTGGTTGTTGGACCTTAGGGGGTAGCTGACCACCACAGCTGGCTGACAATTGGTCGTTGGATCTTTAACAGCTAGCAATTGTTTATTTTAGGATTTTTTTTCAAATCCAATAACACGTCTGATAAATTCTTTAAAACTATTAATAAGTTTAGTGTATCAGTTAACACTAAATTTTTTAGAAAATTCAAAAAAATGACATTTTATAATTTCAGTAACGTAGTTAATAAGTCATGTAATTATATTAACAATTCTCATAACACCATTAAATATGTGATTTGAGAGCTTTTTATATTTTAAGAGACTAGTTATGACATCATAAATAGGAAAATTTTTAAGTCTTGTAATGTGGTTAGTTCATTATAGCAATTAACAATATGTTTTTTCAAAAATTCAAAAATTGGAACTCATATAATAATATTAACCACTCTCATTATGGCGTTGACAGAATTTTCCTATGAATATTGATGTTTTTAATATTAGTTTCATATGATGATTGTACAACAAATTTTTTTTCATTTATTAAGCAATCGCTATAGTTATGAGAGTTGTTAATACCGTTATACGATTATTAATATAATTATATGACTTGTTAATAGTGTTAATAAAATTCTAAAAATACCACTTGTTGAATTTTGTGAAAAACCTATTGTTAACTGTTACATCGAACTTGTTAATAGTTCTAAAGAATTCATTAATTGCATTACTATACTTAAAAAAAATTTCTAAAAAAATAGTTATTGGCTGTTAGAGGGGTCATCGGGTGGCCACTGGTCCCACCTGGACTCCTGTGGCTGCCGCCAATAAGGATATTTGATGATCTTTAAAAAAAATAAATTAAAGGGTAATTTAGTTTTTTCAGCATATTTTAAAATCCCAATTTAGTCATTCGTGCTTAAAAGGAAATTTTCATTATTTAAGTGGCCAAATGAAAATTTCAATATTCAAGTGTTAATTTTTTTTAAATCTTTTTCCTAAAAAGTGATGGATCGTAAGCAGATAAAAAACATATTTTAATCATTAATTTTATATTTAATCAGATAAAAATAGTGCGTTGGCGGCCTAAAAAAGGGTTTCGACAAATAAAATCGGAAAAAATGAAACAACAAATTACCCATATGAGGAAGATGAGCTCTTTCTTCGCAATCATACGTCAAGTTAAAAAAGAACACGCAAAAAAAAAAAAACAAAACAAAACAAAATTTACCGTAACATTGGTCTCTTGCATAAATTAATTTAAGAATCATGCAAATTCTCAATACACTGCTATAAAAAGTTAAATAAGTAACGCTCGTTTTGTAGCACTTATTTAATTAAATGCTACAGCTCTTATGTAATTTTTTTTATTTTTAAAATATTAAACAATTGTAACTGTTTCATATGTATAATATTTGCTGTAACATTTGTTTAAGGAAGTGCTTAAAAAGTAGATGTATTCAAATTATATTGAAGATGTGCTACAAGTATTTCTTATCAATTTTTTTTTTTAAAAAACCCTGCACTTTACTCTCAAGCTCCTCTTCGTTTGTACTGTATACTTTCTTTTGCTCTCTTCACGGCCACTCCTTTCCTTTACCATCTCTCTCTGTTTTTTTTTTTTTGGCCACTCCTCTTCTTCTTTCTATTCAAAATCAATCATCATCTTTTTTCCAAAGCTTACTCATAAGGAGCAACTAAGGAAGAGATTTACAGCTCTGCTTCTTTTCTCTTATTCCTGAGATCAACAAAGTCAGCAAAGATAGGCCTTTGCTTCTTTCACATTTATGAGGCTTAGAAGATAATTTTTTTTAACTCTTATTTAACTTTTAGATTAGGCATGATTTTTTTTTGTACATCCTCTGAAATTTGAATACATTAAGCATGTATGATTAGTATGTTTTTGTCCATAATTTTATATTCACATTATTTATTTATTTTTCTTACTACTAATTAAGCATGATGTTTCATTTTTTTTAATATTTTGGCTATACTTAAAAACCTGATCAGAGCATAGTATTAATATGTTGTATATGATTAATTTAAGGGAAAATTATATTGGAGGTACCTATACTTTTTTTCAATTTTCAATTTGGTACTTATGTGTTTTTTTATTCTTAACTAAATCTTTATTTTTCCTTTATTAACATCATTAATCCTTATGTAGAGACTAAAAATATCAATAGAACAAAGTTATAAGAGCTAATGTTGCTAAAAAGATAAAATTAAATGTTAAATGTTTAAGAGAAAAAAACACATAGGTACCAAATTAAAAATTGAGAGAAAGTATAGGTACCTTCAATATGGTTTTCCCTTAATTTAATATTGACAATTATGGTCATGCCGTTAGTTGTTATTTATTGTAGAATTAAAATAAATTAATTTCACTGAAATTGTTGTAATTGCATAATAGAGAGACAAATTTGTTGTTTATATTAAGTTAATCATTGGTTGATATTAATTGTATGTAAATATTTTTTGCATTTTATTGGTGAAGGGAAAAATTTGTAAATAAAATTGTTGAAAATTTAGTTCTAAAAAATCAGAGTAAAATATTCTAACAATTCTTTTGTCTTGTCTTAGTTACACATATTTCTCTTTGATTTTAAAATTATACATTTTAGCACATATCATTAATACGGTTAAAGAATATTTTGAAATTTTTTTAAATTTATGTTTAATTAAAAACCATATTAGAATAAACCTTATTTACTACTTTACTCCTCATTATATTAAAGCTCTAATTTATCTTTTAACATTAACATTTATTAATGATTTATTTAATATTTTTACTAAACTTACTAAGTTAAGATATAACTTTCTAATTTAATCGAAGATGCATATATACAATTACAAAATATTTTGAGCTAACATATATATTTAAAAAATTACTTCATAAGTAAGTTTTAATAAATAAACAAAGTTAAACATTTAAATTTATTGTAAAATAAAAATTTGTATTTATAAAATTAATTAAACTTGTAATATGGTAATAGATTTAATAGTATAACAAAAATATTAAAATATATATTATAATTATTTTGTAATTTTAAATAAAGACACGTCATATGTGAACAGGACAATTTCTCTTATTAGCATAACCATGCGTAGTAAGAAAAAAAATACCTCATCCCGGTCTGTCTGACTTGGGTCCCTCCTACTCATAAATGAACAGGGCCATTACCCATAACCATGCATATTCCCTAAAAAAAAATAAGAGAAACATTACGTTAAGTATCCTCCGGTCCTAGTTTGTGTAGTCCAAAAAGAAAAAACACACATGTAAAAACCACTTTATGTGACAAAAAGTTGTCAAAGTTTGCTTCTTCTTTTTTTTTACACGTAAAAATATTTTTTTAAAATACTTTTGAGGGGTTGGCGAACTCCTTCCTAGGAGTGTTTGGGGTAGGGATCAAAATCATGATTTGGGAGTAAAAATCATGATTTTGGAAAAAAAAGTAGCTGAACAACTATTTTTTTATTATTATTATTTTTTTTTACAGAATCACAATATGTTTTTTTTTAACCTGAAAAATCACAATATGTTGAAAACCGTGGTTGTGGGGTATCAGGGTTAGCCAAATGTTTTTACTACCCTCTGTTTGGATAGGAAGAAAAGTTGAGAGGAAAGAAAATGAGAAGAGAAAAAATGGAAAGAAGAGAAAATTAGAGAGAAAATATTATCACCTCTCATATTTGGATAGACAAGAGAAAATAAAAAGGAAAGAAAATAAGTAAATATACAAGTGACTAAAATACCCTTTCTGTTATATCAAAATATATTTTGATTAAAATCAAATTAAATATCATAATGAAAAACCATATTTATATTAACATAATCATATAATTTAAAATCAAATTATTTGATAAAAATATATTATCTTGTTATTATATTTTAATATCAAATAATTTTGTAAAAAAAGAAAAAAAAAACATTTTGTGTAATGTAATGCTAAAATAACCAAAACAAAAACTCTATTTGTTTTTCCTTTCAGTTCATTTTAGAAGGATTTTTTCAACTTTAATTATTTTATTTTTCAATCAAACAAACACAGAAAAAAGACTTGATGACAATAAATAAAGTGAAAAATTAAAAAAAAGTATTATTTGCTAGAAAAACATACGTAAGAGTAGAGAGAAAAATATTTTCTTCTCATTTTCGCTAGCTCTATATATGGAGACAAAAGTTGAAAGGAAAATGGGTTGTTGGACCCACCTTATTTTTTTCCCAACTTTTCTTTCCTCCCACTTTCCTTTCCGCATCCAAACAAGAAAAAAAACCACTTCTCCTCTTATTTTCGTTTATAGTTTTTCTTCCTTCATTATTTTCTCTTTATCCAAACATGGCATTAGAGATGAAAAATCATGGTTTGGAGTATCATAATGAGTGTCTCATATTATAGCCAAAATAACCTTATCTTCTCGCTTTTAGCATGAACCATTGCTATTACTAAGCTTCTTCTTTCATCTTAAAGATGTCCTATTTACTTTAACATTGATAAACAATAATAATTTTTTATTCATTTTTGCAAAATATTTTTTAAATTTTCAAATTTTTTTATTATTTAAAAATACAAAACAATCATTTTTATTATTTTACTATGTAAATATCACATTAAGTGAATTTTTTGTAATTTCAATATAAAAAAGTGATTCTCATTATAACCATCCAAATATTTTTAATGCATAAATATCACTTTTTTCAAATAATCTACTATTTTAAAATTTATTCTGGAAATAATTTTTTTATCATTTTTTCCCGGAACCTATTTTCTAAAAGCTAATCCAAACATCCTCTTAATGTGAGGGTTTTCTTTATAAAAAGCAGTTAACCTTATTTATTTAATATTTAAATACTTAAATAACTTTTACCCCTTGAATCTAATTAAAGTAAGGGAAAATCCATAAAAAAAACATGAAAAATATTAAATCTCAAATGAGAAATTTTTATAAAAATGTGTTATTATTTACAAGTCAAGTATAGTAAAAACTTGTAAAAATATTGAAAACGATTTAAATTTAAGATTTAGTAATTTTCAGGTTCTATTTGTAATATTTTCCCCTAAAATAAGTAAATTTCTTTACACATTATGTATTATGTAAATAAGGTTAACACTTTATTAGAATGATACCAATTGGAAGACTATTTTTTATTTCTAAAAACATATAAATATAGTTTAAAAGACTAGATTGAATAATGAATGATTTAACACCTTTAAAAAAATTAGATGGAATAATGCATGCTTTAACACCTCTTAGTCAAGTCAACGTTTATTTTCTTTCTATTAACTTTTTCATACATAAGTTGTCCATTTTTTCTGTTCCCTTCCCACACTTGCTTTCCCCCTACGTTTTTGTTTCTGCAAATTCTTTTCATCCTTCTTTAGCTCCACTTTTCCTCATCAAAGGATCATCGTACCTTCATTTTGTTTATTTTATTTTATTTTGATATTTTTCCCCTTTTAGTTTCACTTTGGGCATTACCCTTACCTTGGGTTTTCTTTTTGTTGGTCCGTTTGACTTTAAAAAAAATTTTAAAAAATAAAAAAGGCGAAAAAGAAGAAATGTGTTGTAAGCAGATAAAATAAATAAATAAATCCCATTCCCTTTTCCTCATTTTGAAGAAAAAGGAATAGGATCCTACTAAAAGAATCTTATTACTAATAAAAGGTTAACCCTAGAGTGTTGCTTCTGGTGTATGGTATTGAAAATTTGCTTGATTCTTAAATTTATTTATACAAGAGACCAATATAATGTTACTGTAAATTTGGTTTTTATTAAGTTATGGGGACCAATATTATAAATAAAAAGAAATTTGAGAGACCGAAACCAAAATAAAGACAAACTTAAGGGATCAAAGTTTATATTAACCCATAATTTTATATTTAATCAGATAAAAATAGTAGATGGAGGAAGAAAAAAGCTAAGACAAATAAAATGAGAAAAAATGAAACGACCCATGTGAGGAGGATCCGAAGATGAGCTCTTTCTTGACAATCATACGTTAAAAAAGAACAGGAAAGAAAACCAAATTTACGGTAACATTGGTCTCTTGTATGAATAAATTTAAGAATCAAGCAAATTCTCAATACCATACACCAGAAACAACACTCTAAGGTTAACCTTTTATTAGTAATAAGATTCTTAATTTTAGTAGGATCCTCTTCTTTTTTCTTCAAACTAAGGAAAAGGGAATGAAATAAATCACAATGCAATTTGCTATCTCCAAAAAAAAAAAAAACCGACATGCTGCGAATTGGCATAATCGAAAGTTTGAACTGATTCCATGCGGAAAGGTAATAAAAATCAAATCAGTAGCTTAGATATTTGTAATTCAAGTTTGAACAAATCATGATTTGTTATGAAATAAACTAAATTACAAAGCAACAGAAGCATAAAGAGAGAATAGATACAAGAGAGTCTTCTCATAGTATTTAGTTTCTCAATACAAATGAAATGCTTCATTAATAGATATAATTTTACATGCCAAATGCCTCTTCCACGTTAAATGGTATATATAGTTGATAGTAAAAATTCATGAATATGAGTGGAAGTTGAATTAAGAATTTTTTTTTATTTCTTCAACTTTTAACTCACTTATAAACCGGTCTTTTAGCTATAACTTGTTACAACTTGGTTTTTAAACTTTTGATTCACTCATAACTTAGTCCCTTATCTTTTTATTTTTTCGATTATGATCCTTGTCATTTATAAGTCATTCCACATGGCAAAAATGGTTAACCCAACTTAGCTCCACCTAGAATTTTTATCAATTTTAATCCAACTCAGCTGATCAGTTAGATTGTCTCCCACATGTTCAACATCGTCCTTCAAGCTAAACTAGCTTACAGCCCATAAAACATGATTATACATGAACCAGTTAAGCATAGAAGTTATAGGATGGTAATATGCAGAAAACAACATACACTGATATTGAGAAGGTGCTACAAGTTGCTAATATAACTTTAATCTTCTAGAGTTTTTCCTGACATCTTTCCTCTAGAGTTTTCACCCGAAAAAAAATGTTAAACAACAAGAATAAGACAACATCTCAGTAACTAAATCCTTAATTACTTACTACATACTCTAACATAGGCTAACGAGATGTTAGGTGGAATACACAATTTTAAAAACAGCTATACTTTCAGTCAATAAATAAAATGCATTCATCAGATTTATCAACCAGTATCAAAATAACATCAAAACTAAGCTCCGAGATAACATAACTGTTAACTTATTCACAAGATAATTACTCAAAGAGGTTTGTTCTGCCTTGTACAGCTATGAACAAAGAAAGAGAGAAAAACAAAAGGGAGGATATTTGCTTGGTTCTTTTGATGGAAAACATGCTTCTTCAGTTTCTACCTTCGTATGGATGGGCAAAGTTTGACTTTTCTTTCCCCCCAATCCATTTAACTGCGTGGCTTGAGACAGTAAGAAATTAATTTATTGCGAAGTGAGAAGTTATTTATGTAAAACCACTAAGTTATTTTTCAGAAATAACAATAGAATGCACATAAATAATGTCTTTGGAGTAATTTGAAAGTCCCTATTAAACTTGTTAAAAATTTCAGTTTATCTTTATCTAATCATATACTTACACTTTTTGATGGTGAATGCATAAACTTCGACTCACATCTTGCAGTTCCATGGTTCCAATTAAGCATTACCAGGAGAAAGAGTGGTCTGCGTAATTCTTTTCAACTTAACTGAATTCCTGATCTGCAATGCAAAGTTTACAATATTCAATTCTCTTTGAAGCTCAGAAACCTACAGGAATATTATATAGCGAAGTTCTTTGGACATGTTTCTTAAATGAGCTGTGTAAGGTCCTTCTCTGACCATTCTGTCTAGTCAACATGCACCCCCCCAACAAAAAAAAAAAAAAAAAAAACGGATGAACTTTCACTGTTACTGCCATAAGCCTATAGCCACTTTAACCCTTTTCCATATCAGTCTAGGTGCCATTTTTTCATGAAATTTTTTTTCTGCAAATATCTACTTGGGCACCGCTTGATGAAGCACAGGTTAGTCATGAAAGAAGTGAGAAGTTTGAGAATGATCCGTTTCAATTTCCATATCTATGTATCTGATCTGATCTGATGGGAATCACAGAAGAGTTGGAAAATACATCTCTCCCCATTGCAATCAGGAAATAGACATAATAAAGACTTCTTGCAACGATTACTAGAGCTGACAAATCATTGTAAAAGATGGGGAATGAAAATATCACCAATTTGTCTGAGCCAACAAATCATTGTTTTTCAGTTTTGATAGCAATATTTGCCATCTAACCATAACTCAGTTTTTTATTTGTTGACGTCATTGACAATGACACCACTCACTTGGAGATGTTGCTTTAGAGTCTTGAAGAGCTCTAAATATCTTTTCTCTTGTGGGCTTCTGATTACTGAAAAAGCATACATTTTAGTTGTAAATTTTCAGTGACTCATCATCACTTGAAAATATTGTCTATTCTCAATGTGTCAGTCTTGAGAAGTTTCAACTTTTATTTTTTAACGATCTTGGACTCCTGAAATTACGTACCATTAACTGTAAATTCAGAGTCACAAGAGCTGTCATAGGAAAACCATTAAGTAGAGCACCAAGTTTTGGTGCAAGCTAGGTGAAGGACGACCCTAAGAAGGCACGTGTACATAATATATACTATTGGAACAACACATGTTTAACTTCTTGTTCCGTGGTTTTAAGACACGTTTAGGGTTCATATTATATTTTATCCTTATTGTTTAATCAGATTTTGGTATTAGTTCTTATAGTTTCAAATCATGATTCTTAGTCCCTATAATTTCATTAAAAATTGGTCTAATTAGTTTAATGGCATTAACTAAAAGTTAACACTGTTAAGTATTAAAATTAAAACTCATTAAAAGTGCAAGAATTAGACAAGTTTTGCTCTTCGTACTTTTAATGAGTTTAATTTTAGTCCAATGTTAACTTAGACTAAGTTCTTATAAAGTTATAGAGATCAAAAACAACGATTTGAAAATGTAGAAATCAAAATAAAAATTTGATGAAATGATAGTCACTAACAAACGTTATTAACCCAAATATTTATAATAAGTTCCATTATTTGTACGTGTGAGAGCAAGATGTCCACAGAATTAATTCTATTCATTTAAAATACATACAGGAAAGGAAATTCCAAATTCTCATGAGCAGCTTGCATTCCACAACACCCATTTTGCTGTGCACTCACCAGCTGGTCACACAGCTCAGTAATCTCTGCCACGTGAGCACCATGCATGCATGTCTACGTGGGACCCCATCCCCTCACACACGTAAGCCATTCCATTCATCCATCTTCCTCTTCCTCCGCTTTATAAGCCATCTCAACTTTCACTCTCTCCTTCAATGCAAGCTTTCCGACGACGGAGTCCATGGCTTCCACCGACCAGTCACCGGATCCGACACCGGCGAAGGGATCACCATTAGAACCAGTTCCGGGAGCACCGATGTCTATGACGCAGAAGGCGGTCGACACGGGGGCCGATATTATGCAGTCGCTGAAACCGATCAACCAGTTCAGCATGCATGTGTGCAGCTTCGCAATTTTCAGCCACGACATGAGCCGCCAGATCGAGACCCACCATTTCTGCTCTCGCCTCTCCGAGGACTTTGTTCAATGTGCCGTCTACGCCTCCAACGACCGCAGAGCCCCTCTCCTTGGTACCCCCCCCCCCAAAAAAAAAAAAAAAAACTCTTCAAAGTTCGCTGTTGAAATACTTTGAACGAATACACATGATAGATGAGTTGAGTTAAAATAGCTGCTCAATATATCTTGTTCTAGTCGTTGAATATTCAACTATGACACATATGAGGCCTTAGATCACAGAGTTGAATTATTTGATATGTGTGTGTTATATTTCGTAAGATAAGTATAAAATGATGTGCCTTTTGATAATCTCTTTTGTGTGACAGGTGTGGAGTACATTGTTTCGGATAAGATATTTGAAACTTTTCCACCGGAGGAGCAGAAGCTTTGGCATTCTCATGCTTATGAGGTTTTGAGCTCATAAGTATTTGATACTTGTAGATTTTCTTTTTCTATCGTTTAGTGAGAGATAGTTTAGTTTGTAACTAAAAGGAAGAATATATGGATGGATGCAGATAAAATCTGGGATATGGGTCAACCCCCGAGTTCCTGAGATGATCGCCAAGCCAGAGCTTGAAAACTTGGCCAAAACTTATGGCAAGTTCTGGTGCACCTGGCAATTTGATCGAGGTATATACACTATCTTCAAAGTTGTTCTAATGAAAGTTTTCCATATTTGGATTCAGTAACAGACAAATCCAATATGAACATTACGAGTAGTTGATGAGATGGACTCTTACCATCTCTTACTGAATCTGTCTATCATTAAATCTAAATGGGGCTCTTATTAAACCCAAATTTATCAGAGGTCATACCAATATGATCGAGTTTTGATGTGTGGGAAATTGGGAAAACAGGGGACAAGCTGCCAATGGGGGCTCCAGCACTGATGATGTCTCCACAATCTGTAAGTCCTGGGATTGTGAGACCAGAGCTGCGGCACGAGAGGGATTCCAAGTACGGCATTTCTTCTGAGAGCCTCCAGAGCTCAAGGATGGAGATTGAAGAGCCTCAAATGATCAGTCCCATGGCAGATTACTGGAAGCAACATGGAAAGGGATTCGCCATTGACTTTGAAGTGACCGAAATGAAACGCACAGCTCCTTTTCCTTGAACACCTCAAAATGTGTGTCTAATGTACTATGTTGAAATAATTTCGTATGGCCTTATATATATATATATATATATATATATATCTACAAAATTATTTATGGTGTTATATCTAGCTTGCCTGAGCAATGTAGCTTTCAATAATAAGTAATAAACCTCTTTCTTCTTATTGTTGCATTATATGGGGAGTGGCGAGTTGCTTTACATTTAACTAACTGGAGCCGACCAAAGTGTTGATAAATCCAAGATGGATTTAGTTTATTAACAGCAAACATATTGTCTCTGCCAACAACTGTTCTGATCATTTTCATCTCCATCCTTCTTTTGAAGGAAGCAGAGTTTTATATAATCAAATTGTGTCTTCGCAGGACTTTTAAATTTCTTTAGAATTAAAAGAATCAAACTAAGGACAGACAGGTCTGCCCTGAACTAACGATGAGGGAACATTGAAATTTGGAGAATTTAATTTTACAGAGAACCCACAGAGGGGTTGCTTTGTGTCACTCTTAGATCTTTCTCTCCTTCATAGTCCTATCTATATTCTGTTTCTTCTTCCTCACTTATGGTATATATTGGATTCCGAGACAAATGAAGCTAATTTCTTGAAGACCCAAATAGCAATCGTTTTAGTCTTCTCATAGATCTCCTTGAGAAAGGTACTCCTCTGTCACCGTATTTCTATCTTGTGCTCCGAATGAATTAGATTCTCTCATGTGTCGAGTTTCATTGCAGGATTAATAATGTTGCTGTCTGCTGTAGCAATTGCCGCAATTTCGCATCGTCTTCTTCATCATTATCTCACTTCGCAAGACAGGAACCAGAATGAATCTGGGTGCACAGTACCAGCAGCGATGACATTTGGTTCTAATGGCATTGATGTTTTGGATGTCTTATACTCGCACCAAGCTGTTGCACGAATCAAACTGTGATGTAATGGAGGCTAAGGCTCAAATTTCCAATTCCAATGTTTTTGACTCTTTAGAATGGAGAAAGCCAATCCTGGGGGAAGTTATGGAGGCATTAGCTGATCCTAATGCTCATCTAATCGGAGTTTATGGCTCACAGGAAGAGATCAAAGACACTTTGCTTCAGAGAGTTTGTAGAAGAGTTCAAAGAGACCAACTGTTTGGTATGGTTGTGACAGCAGTTGTAACCAAGTATCCTGATGTGAAGAAGATTCAAGAGGATATTGCTCGTCAACTAGGATTTACTTTGAAGCACATGTCAAAAGATAAAAGAGCTAACGAATTGATTTATAGGATCAAGAACGAGCAGAAAATTCTCATTCTACTCCGTGATCTCTACAATAAACTTGACTTGGGTAAGGTAGGCATCCCATGTAGTGCGGATCACACAGGCTGCAAAATATTACTCACTTCGACGGATGAAGATCTCCTATCCAAACATATGCATACCCAGATAAACTTTATGGTTTAAAAATTCTCTTCTTTGACAAAAGCTTCAGCCTTTTAAGGAGAGTTTACTAAATGTGTGTGTTGTAATGGTTTATTGTATATGTGCTGTCTTTTCTCCCTTTTCTCAATAGGATTATGTATTCTTACTGTCTTTGTTTTTGGTGCGAGACTTGAAGCTGGGTGGTGAAGAAAGTTTCTCAGTGATATCTTGTTTGCTATAATAAAAAAGTCCTTTAGAGAAAGTGGGAAAGTGAATGGGAATTGAAATTGAGAAAGAAAATAAACTTGCTGTAAAACCAATTTATATGTTTGACATGAATGAAGAAATATATTGAACATAGAAAATTGAAAAAAAAGGAATAATGACATAAATATCTTTCATAATAAAAAAGAGATAATTAGAATTCGGCTGTAAAGAATGGCATGATTTTTCTGATGCGAGTGGCATTTCTTTAACTATCTTATACGAGACTCATTCTTATATATGGTGGGAGTGAACCTATAATATACTCCTCCGGTCCTTAATATAAGACCCATTTAGCTAATTTGATTAGATTAAGGAAGTTAGGTAAATTAGTTAATTATGAGAAAAGTGACATATTTTTCCTAAAACACCATAATCATCTTTCTTAATACCCCATCTCTCTCTTCCACTTGATTATGGTTGAGATAGTATTTATAAGGGTAATTTAGAAAAAATTAATAAATATGAAAAATGGGTCTTATATTTAAGACCAAAATCAACTCAAGAATTGGGTCCTATATTAAGGACCGGAGGAGTTCCTCTTTTCCTAAAATTTCTTATGCTTTTTACCAAACACAACTATGCGTCTTGAAGACTGTATATTGGAATTTTGGCCAAGTAATGTCAAAATAATTTAGTATGGCCTTATATATATAAACACATATATATGTAGAAATTTATTTACTGATATTATAGCTAGCATGGCTGAGCAATGCCATTCTCAATAATTAAACCACCCATTATTTGCTAGCGAAGTCAGTTTATATGTATGTATTTCTGTGTGAGAATATATGTGTATATGTAGGTTGGGACAAAGAAGGAGGAAAACATCAGTTGATCTTAGATACTCGAAAGTTCATAGAATGGTTTACAGAGACAAATTTATGTGAGTACAATTTTGAAGATGATTGAAGAGCAGATTGCAATCCACTCATGGCTCATATTTGATAACTCTAGAGATAAACGAGTGATCAGTGAACTAAATATTAAGTGTATTGTTTATAAGGATGGTGAACGAAACACATAAATTTCTGGAGAAATGAATTTTTAAAACAGAACGAAGACAAAAACAGGAACGATAAAGAGAAAGCAAACTGTTACAAGTCAATATTGCTGTCAAAGTACTCTCTACGACACAAGTCTTCAACTTTACTTTCCATATTAAAATATAATCACGAAGCTGCCTTCCCATTTCTGAGATCTTTCTCTCCTTCATACTCCTATCTAAGCTCTGTTACTTCTTCCCCCAAAATTTCTAGGATTCCCAGAAAAAAAGAAGCTAATCTCTTGAACATCCGAACAGCAATCTTTTTAGTCTTGTTCAGAAAGGTACTCCTCTGTCACTGTATTTCTATTTTGTGCTCTGAATAAATCAGATTCTGTCATGTCTTGAGTTCCATTTCAGGATCAATAATGCTGCGATCTGCTGTAGCGATTGCTGGAGTGATTGGCCTTGCTGCAATTTCCCATCGTCTTCTTCGTCATTATCTCACTTCAAGCAAATCCCAGACACCCAACACTCAATCGGAAGACAAGAACCAGAACAAAACTGGGTGCACAGAACAAGAAGCGATGATGCTCAATTCCTACGGTACTGATGTGCCACAATGCTGTATTTTGAATGATCGTTATATTCTTGAATCATACTGCAATGAAGGGAGGCCTTTGCATAAAAAACAAGCGATGACGTACAATTCTAATGCTTTTGATGCTTTAGAATGGAGAAAGGAAGTACTGGAGAATGTTATGGAGACATTAGCTGATCCTAATACACATTTAGTTGGAGTTTACGGCTTAGATGACGAGATCAAGGACATTCTTCTTCAAAGAGTTTACAGAAGAATCGAGAGAGATAATCTATTCGGTATGGTTGTGACAACAACTGTAAGTAGATGTCCTGATGTGAGTAAGATTCAAGAGGACATTGCTCGTGAACTAGGCTTTACTTTTAATAACAAGTCTCAAGATAAAAGAGCCAAAGAATTGATTGATAGGATAAAGAACGAGCAAAATATTCTTATTATACTCTGTGATCTATACAGGAAGCTTGATCTGAGTAAGGTGGGAATTCCTTGGGGTTCATATCACGCGGGCTGTAAGATATTACTTACTTCTACAACTGAACATGTGCTATCCGACCACATGCATACCCAGAAGAATTTCATGGTCTGACGATTCACTTAATGTATAAAAGCTTTAAACTTTTGTTGAAGAGTTTCCCGATCATATACGTTGCAAGGGGCTTATTACATGTTTGCTCTTTTATCCTTGATAAGATTATGTAATATTAGCATTGGTGGCTTGCGTTCTCTAATAATTTTGTTAGTTTTGGGTGTAAGAATTGGAAAGTTTGTGTTCTATAATATTTTAAGGATATATGTATGTAAGGTCATTGTTATGGAAATGTGAATGGAGTAGTTGGGGTGCTAATTCCACAAGATGGGTCCTTCCGCGTTGAAATTAATGACTCTGTTGTGTCGACTTGCTTTAATGAATTAAGACACAGACACACTCTTGCCTAATTGGAGTATGGTCATGAAGCTGCACCACAATTTCTAGAATATTCCTCTCATTCAGCCTGTTATGCAATTTCTCTTCTTCCCAGAGGAAATTAATTTGCCATACTGCATCTGGAGCTAGAGTCATAATTAAATTCGAACGTGGGACCCTGGCAGTTGACAGAAACTAATTTCCTCAAGTCCTTACAAATAGGAATTAGCATTCGGTAATAATTGGATTAACCAAAAACTGAATAGAGTAAATTTTTAACACCAAACTAATTAATCAAATTAACCGAAACCAAGTTAACCAAAATATTTTGATTCAGTTAATTGGTTAATCAAAATATATAAATATGAAAAGTGATTTTAGATTAGAAAAACATAATAAAACACAATTACAATTATTAATTAATGATATTTCATTATTCAATATCATTTATTATAATAATAGTTATTATAACTATAGTCATTATAACCATATTTATTAAATCTAAATATATGGAAATGCATTGTTCTAGCTCAGGTACGACCACATATATATTTATTATAACAATATATATTAAATATAAATATATTATATATGTATTTCAATTTTTCGGTTTTAACTAAATTTTTTCCCAATAACCGAACTGAATACTGAAAAAAGAATTGTTGAAAAATAAAAACCAAATATTTAACTGAAAACCCAAATAATCAAACTGGAAAATCAAAACTTGTAAGAAGGAATAAGGTAGAAGAAAAAGGCACTTCTCATGGAAACCAGTGAGCGGCTTCCGATTTTAATCAAATTATGGAATCATATATCATGCCTATGTATCACCATGATATGTTTAAGAAGTCCAAAACCGCGATCCTGTGGAGGGTGGATTTGTCATTCATCATATCATGACTTCCCTCTTCTTTCTTCTTCTGTTCTTCATTCATGTCAACTTCTGCGATGTTTCTCTTCTTCCTGCAAAGTTAAAATTATGAATTGACCCCTGAGTTCTTTTAAATCAAGTTTCATCTCCTCACGTCCCAAATTAAACAACCATCTTTTGAATCTTTTCCATTTATCTTCTTAAGAAAGGTACTTCTTTGTTAAAATATTTCTCTTCTGGCAAGTCTTTTGTCGCTTCTCAGGGTATATGTACTTTAACAGGGGAAGGTAACCGTATTGCTTCAAAATGAAAGAGGGAGGAGCATACTTCCTAAAGATCTTATGAAAAGGTCTAGAGGTGCCTCTGTTTTAAATGAACTCATCTTTGAGCCTCTCTCAGTTTTGACTGCATTTTTACCCAAAATCAGCTAATCTTATTCTCCTGATAGGGTCTTCTTGACACTTCCTTCTTTGACGATGTTGCAAGAAAGTTAAGGCAAATTCATTTGTTTTTTTTTAATCATACCCTTTATCTTAAAAACTTGTTTTGTGGCTCACTCTTCTTCTGCTAAGAGGGCTCGGGAAGCCGCCCTATCAAAGCTTTCCCGACCATCATGAAATTAAGTTGGAACTCTAGTGGCTTTAAGGAATTATGACTGTTCAACAATACAAAGAGCTTATTAGAGCTAGATAGGAGATTGGTCTTAGTCTTGACCCTAATTAAGTAAATATAAAACCTCTCTGTATTTTATCTTAAATATTTATTGTTTCCTCCCAAACTAATTTATTTGAGTTATAAATTGATATATAATATAATGTTAGACAAGATTATTTGAGAGAGTTCAAATCATATTGTAATAATTAAATGATTTAACTTTTTTAGTCTATCTAAATTAGTTAAATTAGTGCTTAAGTCTTAAATATAAGGTCAGAACTCAGAACTCAAAAGAGCAAAGAATTTTTGACAAAACAATGCTTCACCTTTAATTGCCATATCTAGGATCTACTATCTATTAACTTTAATATTCATGAAGGCTAAAGTATCCTTTTGATCTTTTGGCTTTATCTAAGGTTTCAATTTGATCCTTTGATCTTCAAATCATTAGGCTTAACTAATAATTTTTTGTGTCACTCGTGTTTTTTTTTTAAAATTAAACTTAATAGGTTAGTATTTGATAATATTTTATTAACATTTAAAATTTTAACATTTTTGTTAACAATTTCAAGATTAAAGGACTAAAAATATGTTTTTTAAAATTAAGGAATTAAAATCCTATACATAGTTAAAGCACTAAAATGTGTAAAAGTAAAGCCCCTAACAGATATGCAAGTAGAGCTCGTCATGTGAGACGACCTACCAATCTGACATGGGGCAACAACTCAACTCTTTAATTAAATTTTGGCCAAAAAAACTCTTTAATTAAATAAAATAGTCTCCTTAAAAAATACAACTCCCAATTCTAATTACAAGACCTCATTTATAATCTAAAATAAAATCTTATAATTAGAATCAAAAGTAGTATGTAAATACTAAATCTTAAACGAATATTATGACTTTAGGATGAACTTGATAACTCCGCGCCTATGTCGCTGTCACAACATCACAGCCTGCTCTCACGCATATTTTAAATGTTATCGTAAAAATGTGAGCTATTCAACCAAGCCGAGTAACTTCCCATGTATATAATTCCCAAGTAGTTGGCAAAATATATATATATATATATATATATATTAATACACGCACAAAAGCGTATATATAATTCCCACGTAATTTACCTTTTACCTTGATTTTTTAACAAGCCGAATAAATAAATTTCATATAGATAATATTACCTCCAAACCTTAATATAAGAGTTAATTTAATATTTAATTTGATTCTAAATATAAGACCTTAATCTAATTTTTCTCTTATATCTATTAACAGCGAATATATGGTGAGTGGTGAGTTCCTTTTACATTCAACTAATTGGAGTCAACCACAGGGTTGATCCAAGATAGACTTAGTTTATTAGCAGCAAATCTATTGTCTCTGCCATCAACTGTATTGATCGTTTTCATCTCCATACTTCCTGTGAAGGAAGTAGACTGTTGTATAATCAAATTGTGTTTTTGAAAAATTCCATTTCCAGCTGCAAACCAAACACTTATTTAGTACTTCTTTACAGAATAAGCAGAACATTTAAATTTCTTTTGAATTCATAAAATCAAACTAAGGACAGACAGGCCTGTCCTGAACTAATGATGATGGAACATTGAAGCTTGGTGAATTTAATTTTACAGAGAATCCACAGAGAACTTGCCTTGTGTCAAAAAGCATTTTTGTGAAAAAAGTGATGCTTTTTGACCAAGTACCATTTACTGTAAGAGTTTTCTAAAATAAGCTAAACCCAATACTAATGTTTTAAAAGCCAGACTGAATATAAGACTTTAATCTAATTTTTCTCTTATATTTATTAATAGTGAATATATGGGGAGTGGTGAGTTCCTTTTACATTCAACTAATTGGAGTCAACCACAGGGTTGATCCAAGATAGACTTAGTTTATTAACAGCAAATTTATTGTCTCTGCGATCAACTGTATTGATCATTTTCATCTCCATACTTCTTTTGAAGGAAGTAGATCAAATTGTGCTTTTGAAAAATTCCATTTCCAGCTGCAAACCAAACACTTATTTAGTACTTCTTTACAGAATAAGCAGAACTTTTAAATTTCTTTTGAATTCATAAAAATCAAACTAAGGACAGACAGGCCTGCCCTGAACTAATGATGAGGGAACGTTGAAGCTTGGTGAATTTAATTTTACAGAGCATCCATAGAGAACTTGCTTTATGTCAAAAAGCACTTTTGTGAAAAAAGTGATACTTTTTGACCACGTAAGATTTATTGTAAGAGTTTTTCAAAATAAGCTAAACCCAATACCAGTGTTTTAAAAACAAGACTGAAAGTCGAACTGAAAAGATCAATGGGTCATGGTTTAATCAGTCAAACTGGTCAGACAACCTGATGAGACTGATAACTCAATAATTAATTAAAAATAGTATTATATACATATAATTAATATATATGAAAAATATCAAATTATTAAATAATTTACAAATACACTTAAATAATATAAAATTATGGTGAAATCATTGACAATGCACTCAAACCTTATATATCTAAATTTATTTATGTTTAAAATGTTTTATAATACTAAAAATTATTAATTCATTCATATTAAAATATTGTTTTAAAAGCTAGACCAGACATCTAAATAAAAAGGCTAGTGACTTACGACTTTAACACCACAATCTATGAAATTTTTAATGAAATAATACTATATGGTTATAAATAGTTTTAAAATATATTAGGATATTTGATGGGGTCAATTTTTTATTTTTCTTCTAATTTTTTAGTATTTTTTTTAGTTAGACTAAAAAACTATCCGGTTTTCTGAAAACTGTTCTGGCTCCCGATCCAACTTCGGGTTCCGGCTTAATGATAATTCAACTCCGATCCCATCTGGTTCAGCCATATGAATAGGTTTTTGGTCCAAACTGAACCGTTAATAAGTTTGGTTGACGGTTCAATCGGTCAGACCATTCAGGACGGTTTGGTTCTTTAGTCATTGCCCAATACCTACAAAGTCAATCAAACAAATAAAGTTGCGATGGATTCTCACTGCCTCTCAACAAATTGGGCTCTTGTCATGGACCATACCAGTGTGACCGAATTTTGATTGTAGGAAATTGGGAAAACATGGGACAGGCTATTTTGAACATTTTCATCTCCATCCTTCTTCCAAAGGAGGAAGACTAACGATATTCTCAGGCTCCAAAACTTCAGGAGGAAGTTGCAAGAATGATATCTAAAACACAAAATCAGAACGAAATATGAACCTATCAAAAGGTTTGCATGACTGGAAAATTGGCATTGCTGATTTATGATGAAGGAAACAAGGAAATTTAGAGAATTGAATTTTACAGAGAATCCGCAGAGAGATTGCTTTGGGAGGCTCTCTTCCTAGTATTCCTTGCTACATCATATAGTTCTTCAAACCACACATTATTTGCTAGAGAAGTCGGTTTATATGCATGTATTTCTGTATATATTTGTATGTAGATAAGGACAAAGGAGGAGGAAAACACCAGTTAATCATAGATACTCAAAAGTTTATAGAAAGTTATACAGAGGCAAATTTATGTGAATGCAAATTTGAAGATGATTCAAGAGCAATCCACTTATGGCTCATATTTAATAACTTTAAAGATAAACCAGTTATCAGTGAACTAAATATTGAGTGTATTGTTTATAAGGATGGGGAAGGAAACACAAATTTCTGGAGAAATGAATTATAAAATAGAACAAAGACAAATACAGGAACAATAAAGAGAAAGCAAAACTGTTACGAGTCAATATTCCAGTCAAAATACTTTCTACGACACAAGTCTTCAACTTGACTTTCCATATTAAAATATAAGCACGAAGCTGCATTCCCATTTCTGAGATCTTTCTCTCCTTCATACTCTATCTTAATTCTGTTACTTCTTCCGCACAATTTCTAGGATTCCCAGAAGGAAGAGCTTCTCTCTTGAAGACCCGAACAGCGATCTTTTTAGTCTTGTTCAGAAAGGTACTCCTCTGTCACTGCATTTCTATTTTGTGCTCTGAATAAATTAGATTCTCTCATGTCTTGAGCTCCATTTCAGGATCAATAATGTTGCGATCTGCTGTAGCAATTGCCGGAGTGATTGGACTTGCTGCATTTTCGCATCGTCTTCTTCCTGATTATCTAACTTCGAGCGAATCCCAGACACCCAAGCCTCAATCCCAAGACAAGAACCAGAACAAAGCTGGGTGCACAGAACAAGAAGCGATCAATTCCGATGATACTGATGTCCCACTATGCTGTATTGTGAATGATCTTTATACTCCTTTCAAGTTGTTGCAGGAAACATGCTGTAATGAGATGAAGTGTATTCTTGCATCAGTACTGTGTTATGAAAGGAGGCCTGGGATTAGACTACAGTCGGGGACCTACAATTCCAACGCTTTTGATGCTTTAGAACGGAGTATACTAGTCCTGGGGAATATTATGGAGGCATTAGCTGATCCTAACACACACTTAGTTGGAGTTTATGGCTTGGATGACGAGATCAAGGACACTCTTCTTCAAAGAGTTTACAGAAGAATCAATAGAGATAATCTATTTGGTATGGTTGTGACAGCAACTGTAACTAAATATCCTGATGTGAGGAAGATTCAAGAGGAAGTTGCTCATCAACTTGGCTTTACTTTTAATCACAAGTCCAAAGATAAAAGAGCCAAAGAATTGAATGACAGGGTAAAGAACGAGCAGAATATTCTGATTGTACTCCGTGATCTGTGCAGGGAACTTGACCTGAGTAAGGTAGGAATTCCTTATGGTGCATGTCATATGGGCTGCAAGATATTACTCACTTCTAAAACTGAACATGTGCTATCTGACCACATGCATACCCAGAAGAATTTCATGGTCTGATGATTCTCTATAAACTTTTGTTGAGAGTTTCTAGATCATATATGTTGTAAGGGGCTTATCATATGCTTGCTCTTTTTGTTGGATTGTGTAATATTAGGATTTGTCGCTTGCCTTCTATAGTAATTTTGTGTCGTTGTGGGTGAAATTAGAAAGCTTGTGTTCTATAGTCATATTTTTTTAAGGATATGACTATAGAAATATTCCTCTCATTCAGCCTATTATGCAATTTCTCTTCCTCCCAAAGGAAATTAATTTGTTATACTGTATCTGGAGCTAATTGAAATAGGTCACAATACTGGGCTCGACCCTATGACCCTACTCATTGACAGAAGATAGTTTCCTCAAGTCCCCTACGAGGAATAAAGAAGGAGAAAAAGACACTTACTCGTGGGGTCATGATATGTTTAAAAAGTCCAAAACCACGTCCCTGTGGAGGGTGGATTTTTCATTCATCATATCATGACTTCCCATTTCTGGCTTCCTTCATGTCAACTCCAGCGATGCTTCTCTTCTTCCTGCAAAGCTAAAATTATAAAACTGACCCGTGAGCTCTTTTAAATCAAGTTTAATTTCCTCGAGTCCCAAATTAAACAACCATCTTTTAAATCTTTTCCATTGATCTTCTTAAGAAAGGTACTTCTCTGTTAAAGAATTTCTCTTCTGGCTAGCCTGTTGTCGCTTCTGAAGGCATATGTACTGTGACAGGGGAAGGTAACTATTGTTTCAAGAATAAAGCAGGAGGAGCAGACTACTGAATTTTTTTTTGGCCCCCCCATAAAGCGGAGCCACTTGTGAAATTTGAAAATGTCTAGAGTTGCTTTTGTTGTAAATCAACTCATCTTTGAGCCTCACACAGTTTTTACTACATTTTTCACGCAAAATCAGCTACCTTGTTCTCCTGATAGGAAATGCCTTCTTGACACTTCCTTCTTCTTTGACCATGCTGCAAGAAAGTTAAAGCAAATTCTTTTTTTTTTTTTTTGTAAATCATTCCCCTTCTATTCAAAAAGCTTATAGAAGAATTCAAAGAGACCAACATTTTGGTATGCTTGTGACAGCAAAAGTAACCAAGAATCCTAATGTGCGAAGATTCAAAAGGATATTACTCGTCAACTAGGATTTACTTTTAATCAGAATTCTAAAGCGAAACTAGCAAAAGAATTGATTCATAGAATCAAGAACGAGCAAAATATTCTCGTTGTACTTGGTGGCTTGTACAAAAGACTCAACCTTAGTAAGACAGGAATTCCATATGGTGCTGGCTGCAAAATGTTACTTACTTCTACAACTGAAGATGTGTTATCTAACTATATGCATATATACCCAAAAGAATTTCATGGTCATATGGTTCTCTTAATATATAAACTCTTTTAAACTTTTGTTGAGAACTTCCGGATCATTTATGTTCAAGGGCTATATTATATATTTGCTCTCTTTTTTTCCTCGTCTTGAAAATATGTTTGCTCTTCCCCCCCTTCTTGATAGGATTGTGTATAATAATTGGGAATAATTAATTTGCAAATCCTTATAGTTTTAATTGGTTTTTAATCAGGTCCTTATAATTTTTTTCTTTTTATCAGGTCCTTATAATTTCACATGTTTTTAATCAGGTTCTTATGAATTTTTTTCTTTTTGTTAGGTCCTTATTGTTTTACCTTATTTTTAGTTAGGTCCTTGTAGTTTTTTTTTTCTTTATTCTATAAATAATAATATCCTATAAAAAATAAATTATTATAATAATCTTGTGTTAATATTCTTTTAAATTTTTAGTTAAGCATATGTATTATTTATTTTTCGATTCTAATTTTTATAATTATAAAATTCAAATTATAATAATAAAATTTTCTAAAATTAGAATATAATTGTAAATAATTTATATTTAAATATAATTATTTATTCTTATTATTATTGATTACTAAATGATTATGTTAATCATTTTGTCCAATTATATGATTATTAATTAAGAATAAAGTTAATAAATAATTTTTTTAAAACTAAAAAGGATCTAATTAAAAAATAAGTGAAACTATAAGGACCTAAAAAAAAAAAAAAATGGAGGGACCTAATTAAAGACATGTGAAAGTAAAATGATATGATTAAAAAAATTTTATGGGGACCTGATTAAAAATCAGATAAAACTATAAGGATTTAGAGATTAATTATCCCTAATAATTTTATGTGTCCCTTCCATTATACTCCTTTCGATTCAAAATATAAGCTAAATTATGTTAGAGAAGCTTTTTTTTAATATAAGATAACATTCATTTTTGTCTAGGTATTTAATGAGTTTTTTTTAAATTTTATCTCTATATATTCTCTTTCTTCTTTTGATTTATTGTATCTTTTACGTATTCTCTTCATTAATAAGGGCATATTTAAAAAAAAATACATGCATTACATATTTATTATTTTAAACTAATTTTAACTAATTTCTTGATAAATGTAAATGGACAAAGTTTATCTTATATTTTGAATCAAAGGAAGATTAATACTTTTGCTTAGATTTTGGTGTTAGACTTGGAAGTTTGTGTTGTATAATCTTTGGAGGTATATTTTTCCTTTCTAAACCTATTTATAAGTCACTTTTAATATGTTTTATCAAAATTAAGAAAAATTTTAAAATTCTCTTTTAAAATTTATCAACTTTTCAATTTTACTTCTATCTAATATTTATTTTTTTAGGAAATAATAATCTACATAATAATAAATAAAAGGTAAAATAGTACTCTTACATTAACAAATAATAATGTGAGTAATAAATTGGACCATAAAAAGCTTTTTTCTTTACTTTCTTTTGATCCTACTTACAGGTCACTCTTATTGTGTTGTGAAATTTAAGACTTGAAATTCAATCGACTCTGGATTTTTTGTTTTGTTTTTTCTTGTAAAATAATGGTTATAAATAACTTTTTTACCATAAAAAAATGAAAGCTTGTCTTCCCCTTTTTAAGTTTTTATAGAGTCCAGATATTTTTTATTGATTAGTAATAATAACGAAAACTTGTCTTCACTCTTATGTTATGTATACACTTTCGAGAAAATAACAATATATTAATAAATAAAAGATAAAATAATTATGTTTATCTTAAAACTTTAATGATAACATTTATAAATATGATAAAAATATTTCTCACCTTATGAATATGATGAAATTAAGAGAAATACTTAGGTACTTCCAGAGTAGCAGCTGATCTATGCTCTGGCCAATAAAAATGCACCAACTCAAATAATTTTAAATCACGCGGCAGCTAACTCTTTTTTCTCATTTAATTATTTTAAAAACTAAAGGAAAAATTATTTTTTTAATTCTCATAATTTCACGAAGTTTGTAACTCAGTTTTCATAGTTTGAAACTCAGTCCATAAAGTTTAGCCCGCTTAATAAGTTCGTCCCTAGTGTTACTGAGTCAATCTTAACCGTGCTGGTGTGTCACAAACTCTGTCAAATATGGTCTTCATGGCATCCATGTCAGCAAACACATACGATTATAGTTGGAGGTTTTTTAAAGGAAAAAAGAATTGATCCACACCAGACAATAGAGAGAACAAAACCCTGCAAAATTGGCTCACTCAGCATCTTTGGATTGTCAACTTCGCAGCCGCATCCTATATCGCTCGCCGGTCGAGTTGCTTTCAGGTTGAGCAGTCATAATAGCTTCAGTATCATTGCTAATCGATGTTCAGGGGTCGTGTGATTGTGTGATTTCTGTTGGCTCCAAGTTACAGACAATATTCAGTTCACGTTCCTTCAATTTCTATGCCCTTCTTTTTACCCTCTGTTCTGAGCGAGCGGTTCTGAAACCTAAGACTCTGAAATGGGTTACTGAATAGATCTTTGAAGAAGCTAAGGCAGTCGAGGTACCACACCAAAATAGAGAACTTATAGAATTCCTCGATCCTAAATATAGAACGCTTTTTATAGTGTAAATTACACTTATATTCAGGATTGCAAGAGTAGCAAGTGAAAAAGGTTGTGGTTTGCTTGTTTCGAAGAAAAATATTAAACGGTATATCCATGTGCAATGTGGCCCACCAATTTTGTTTGCTTGTGAAGAATATACAAATCTGATAGTTATAAATCCAAACGGGCTAGGGTGGTAATTACATTACTGAACCATCAATGCAATTTCTTGTAACTTTTTGTAGAAACTTTGATCACTTTCCACGCAAAATCATGAAGAATATTTGAACGCTTCTTGAGATTATTCAAAGGGCTCTTCTCCCTTTTCACACCTAGATATAAGTAAAATCATCAAAAACACAGACAACATAATCACATATATAACAATATAATCTAAATTAGTGCATATTCTTGCTTTTGTTATTATGTTGCAGATGTTTTTTTTTTTTCATTTTCCAATTCCTCCTAACAATGTTATCTTCATCCATAATTACAACGCCTTGGCTTATTGAAAGATTGTAAAAAAAAAAAAGAAAACCTTTCTGGTGCTGCTCAGCGATAGAATATTTTCTCAGCAGGGCCAAATACTTTTGTCAACCAAAAAAGAGCTACCATACCAAAAAAGAGAACACATCATAGTGATTGAAAAGGCTGAGGTTTGCTTGTTTTGAAGAAAAATATTAAACAGTATATCCATGTGCAATGTGGCCCACCAACTTTGTTTGCTTGTGAAGTTCATGCATTTATCAAGTTTTGTTTGCCTATGAAACTGTGGCCTTTATCTTCACATGACAGTAAGTGGGTGTATTTATTAGATTTTGGTTATTGTACATGAATGTTGGCAAACTTTAGCAGTCCCCCCATAATCATATTGTCTTTTGCTTTTCGACCATAGTCTTATTGTTTTCTGCTTTTCAACTACTTAGGCACATGAATGATATTGATTAAATATCGTAATATGGTTTTTAACTACTTTTTCTGTTTAGTTATAGTTTATAGCGGGTGATTTAATTTATAAGGAGTGGGATTACATGGATGATTCTAGTGACATGAGTAAGTTGACACCTTTACTTAATATTATAATGTATTTTTTCACTATATATGTCTAACCATGTAATGCAAGTTAATAGGTGATTTGATTGGAGCTAGGAAGGTTCAAGTGATGAAGAGAATAATTTTAATATCCAAAGTTATCAAAGTGACGAAGCATATGGTGATAGTCTGATGATAATGTTAAAGAAAAAAATATGGGTGCCTTGAGACTTTAATAATATAGGAGATTATGGGACTATAGGAATGAGGTGTGTCGAAGAAATTATGAAACTACCTTTCAAATTCTCCTTGATCGTCCTTTCATTGACCGACCGCCTAGGTTCAAGAGGTTATACCTATGTTTAGATACAGTTAAAAGAGGATTTTTAGTGACATGCGGGCCCATAGTTGGCTTAGACGGATGCTTCCTCAAGGGACATTTTGGTGATATACTGCTTGTAGCTGTGGGACAGGATCCAAATGAACAATAGTTTCCGTAGGCAGTAGCGGTAGTTGAAGGTGAGAATAAAGATTCATGGTCATGGTTTTTGGACAAAATTTCTTAATGATATTGGCAAGACAAAGACTTTGGGTTTTTACATCTGATCAACCAAAAATGCACGATTGATTATGCATGTAGAGAAGAGCCCCTTGATTATGTTGATGGATAGATGAAGCTACAAGCTTACATTGATTGTTATTTTCCTGTGGTCAATGCAATTAATGGACAAGACTTGTGGGAACATGTGGATAAAGAAGAGTTAGACCCACCACTATATCATAGAAGGCCTGGAAGATCACCAAAATTAAGAAGAAGAGGACCGGATGAGCCTTCATGTCCTAATAAGCTTCGTAGGACTAATACAAGTCTTCAGTGTGGCTCTTGCATAAAGCATGGTCATAATAAAAGAACATGCAATACTAGAAGTAGTTCACAACAAGCTGGAAGTAGTTCACAACAATCGTCATCACAGCCGCAAGGGCAGATGATGAACTGGATATTTGTATCTTGTACACTTTTTGACTGCACACTTTTTGTTCTTGTACCAAATGGGATCACTTCTGTGGCAATATCACCTTAGCAGTATTTAACTTTTGTCGCAGGAAGTATTTTGCAAATGAATTCTAATGTCAAGTTGGCAAAGACCAATGTAATGAATCAAAATTTGCTTCTACCATTTTATCTCTTTGAAATCTATTCCTTTGTACCATTGTAAGCTGTAAGTTGGACCACAAGTTTATTGGGTGGATGTGTTTAAGTCTAAAGCATTTAGAAAATGGCCTGTTTTGATTCCGCATATTGAATCTGTCAACTTAATTTTTAACATGTCCTATTATGAATTTGACAGCAAACAAAATAGAATATGACAGCAAAAAGGCATTACAATTAAAATGGCATGTCCAGAAATAAATCAATATGAACATAAGAGATTGAACAGATTCAAAATTAACTTTTCATTCATTGGACTTGTCTTTGCCAAATTGGCATTACAATTCATACCTGCAAAAAGATTATGAAACAACAGCTGTAACATTCTACTCCCTTCCTAACTTGTTAAGTCTACACCAAAACAATACCTACTACCTATTACAAAGCATATAATGTTAACTACAGCGAACAAAACTCATAAAAGCTATTAACTAGTATATAGCTACAGGCAACAAAAGCAGTGAGACCATAAACAATCCAATTTCCAAAATGTAATGCATTTTGATCCTTCTCTTCAAGCTCTCTATTATCTTCTCTTGGTTTGCAACTACTTTCTCTTAATCTGCAATATAGCCTACTATACCAGCATGACTAGTTTAATAGGCTTGTTCCTGGAGCTAGCAAGTTGTCTTCATCATCAATAAACAACCTCTCATTTGCAAAATGTGGCTCGTTGTACACCTGAACCAGATCAATGAAATTGAAGGTGAAAAATCCATGTTATCTCACGTACAAAAAAGATGAACCACTGTAGAAGCATGATTAGTTTAATAGGCTGGTTCTCCTTTTAGTCTTGTGGGCTATTATTTTGTATATTTTTTAAGTATGCTTTAATTTTGGATACAATTTTTTTGAGTAATGAAATTCATTTTTTCACCCAGAGAAGTCGTAGTGCAAATGAGAGAATGATACACGTAGCATCGCTGGATGGTATGGAGAAATGAACCTTTATCAAAATTCTCTGGCTTCTCATTTCTCCACAATTTTTTCAGTATACTGGGAAACCCAATGATAAAGAGATCCAAAAAAGACAAAGAGGTTCATAATGGAAAATGTTTACCAAAATCAAATCTACCTCTAACAACAACAATCTACCTCAAAATGTTCACAGATTAGAGCTATTCTGTTTCAGTTTAAGAAACAAACCATTGCAAGTTCCGGGAAATTTTAGCCTCTACAACTTAATTAACCTTTAGCAAAGGAGTTAAAGTAATAACAATTGCTCAGTAGTGCTATAAAATGCGAATCTGGAAGGAGTTATAGTAAGTAATAACAACTTAATCTAGAAGGATTAGCAAAGCGAGCAGAGAAAGATCTAGACAAATTGTCTAGTTCATCCAGCGCAGAGCCCCGATGAAAGTTCTGCAAGTAAGTGCGTGGATCATAATAAGGAAGATGCAGCAAAGTTGCAGAAGACGCACTCCACCATAGCTTCTCGAAAGATGCACTCCGCCATAGCTTCTCAGCCGCCGCACTCCATCGTGGCTTCTCGGTCGCCATTTGCCTTCTTCATGTTCTTCCCCTTCTCAAAGCTCACAATCTCCTCTCACCCTAAAGATGTTCCATTGTTTTAGATCCCATTTGAAAAACAAAAATCAATGTCATTTTATTTTACTAGATATAACGTCCAACTCAACAAAGTTTAGTATCATGAATGACACATCAGCACGATCTACCATGAGTTACTAACATAAAAAAACTATGAGTACTGAGTCGCAATGAGTTAAACTATGATTGGCTGAATCGCGATGAGTTAAACTATAAGGATTAAATAATTAATTTTTTCAAAACTAAAAATGACTTGGTTTGGCAAATTCTTCGGCTACCCCTCCCTGCATTCTCTCTCTATATCACTTCTCTCTTCCTTTGGTTTGTTGCCATTGAAGCGCCGCCCAACCTTCACTATCTGAAAAAATAAGATTTCTTTCGTTCACATATAAACCTTCATTCTTTTTCTAGTCAAGTAGAAAAGTTCTTTTGTTATTCGCTTCCAGCTTTCAGTATGCTTTTTTCATTTTTAATAACGTTTAGAACTATAAGATCAACCCAGATCTGCCAAAAAGGGAATATATGAAAAACAATTCAGAGGCTTATATTCTACAAGATGATGGAGAATGCCATATCAGTAGAAGAGTACGAATGATAATAAAATGAAGAGCAATACATTCTTCTCCTATGTTGTCGATAACGTCTCAACCACCGTCATCAACATTTGAGAAGGAAACAAGAAAGAGATGAAGGGCATCATAGGATTTAAAGGTGCTTCCTTCTCCAATGCGTTTTTAATCTATCTACCACAGTCTTCAGCATGTTGGAACACGATGGGGAGAGATGGAGGACGCGGTTCAATGGTCGTTCTCGAAGAAAGGTCGTCAATGTATGGAGAAAGTAAGCAAATCTGAGATAGAACAAAGAGGGAAGCGAGCGAGTATGAGAAAGAGAGAAGAGAGGCGCAGCCTTGGGGGGGGGGGGGGGAAGGGGGGTCTGGCTTTTCTCCTCTACTGTTATGGTTCGCCGCCTCTCCGATCTCCCCAGAACGCACCGTTTAGCGTGTAAAATGACAAATGGGATTCAACCAAAAACCCTGCAATGCCAGAGAATGAAAATCAATGAAGCAACAAAAAATAGGCAAAAAGTGGACATCGATTCTGGATAAGCAACAAAAGAAATATTTCTAAATGAAAAAAATCATTAAAAAAAAAAAGAAGAAGACCCAGCCACAAATTTTAAGATTCGAGTATTGGGCTCAGCACTTTATACTCACTATGCTCCTTATTATAAAAGACTATTGATTAATTTACACATAAGAATAAAAACAGTTAAATACATTAAATTTATCTTAAAATTTAAGCTATTTTCAGTAGGAAAACTAACAAAATAAAAAAGCTGAGAATTTGTAAATATCAAATAAAGAATGTCAACAAAAATTTGTTGTCATTTACTATAATATCCTAAATTTTATTTAGGTCCAAAAAAATTCAAAAAAATAATTGAAAAATAATATAATATAATAATATTTTATTATAATATTTATTAAAAAAAAGAAAGAAGGTCAAACTTTCCACCGAATTCGGTGGAAAGTCTGAGAAAGGGGGATGGGGGTTGAGGGTTGGGTTTGAAATCCCCCTCCCCCAATAAATGTGTGGGGGTGTTAAATACCCCTACAATTCATTTCCCCGCAGGCGCAAGAAGAAGAGAGAGAGAGAGAGAGCTGAAGAGTGTGTGAGAGAAAAGAGTATACTGGTGAAGGAGAGGGCAAGCTTTAAAGATATTTTAGGTATATAAAATTACTTCTCTTTATCAAACTTTCTTTATGAATATTTCCTGTATATTTTGAGCTTCCTATTTACATTATTACTATAGTGATTGGAGAAAATTTTGAGACTTATATATGATCTAAGTATTGAGTTTTGATAAAAGATGATTATAGAAATTTAGAAATAAATGAATTGTTAATTTTAATCAGTTTAGATTTCTCTATTTGTTAGTTTTAGTATTTAAATTAATTAATTTAGTTGAAAATCTGTTATTTATGGGATATATCATATTTTTACTGATTAAATTCAAGTTAAATAATTTATTTGGATTGTTTGATATATTATTGAGATCTTAATCTGTTTAGTTTTATTTATTGGGTGAATGGAGGTTTTAAAATAATTATTGTAGCTAAAAATTTTATTATTTACGGAAAATATATATATGGTTAGATTATTTATTTATAAATATTTGAAGTATTATTGAATTTTTTTTTTGGTAATAGAAAGAGGCCTCAGGCCCAAGAAACCAAAATAAACAAAAAGTCAACCCGGGTCCATATTCTTCATATCATCACGCGTGGCCATCGAACTCATCACTTCTTTGCAAACACCTGACACCTTATCCTGCTCGAACTGGTTTTTCACTTCAAATGGGATATTATCCCAAACTGGACAACCTCCAGTCATATTCCTCCCCATTTTTACCAATATATCAGCGCAAACATTCAAATCTCTACTTATGTGACAGATCTGAATTTTCCAATTCCTGTCTAATAGCTCCAAAATTCTTCTTTGTATCCCAGTAGGCAAACCCACTTCCTTCCCTTTTAGTTTCCTTGCCAAAATGACCGAATCTGTCTCAACACAAATCTACCTAAAACCTTTATTCCAGGCAATCTCCAGTCCCTTAAGGATACCCCAACTCTCCACTTCAAGAGCATTACAAATTCCAAGACTTTGAGCAAAACCACAGATCCATTCTCCCTTTGCATTTCTCAACACTCCCCCACAACTTGCCCGCCCAGGATCACCCATGCATGAGCCATCTGAGTTAAGCTTGACCCAACCTTGCTCTGGTGGCACCCACCTTGCAAGTCTCAAGGGAGAATCTTCCATCAACTTATCAATTACTCCCTTCGCATTAGCAAATTCATAAGCTAAAACCCAAATTTTTCAAACCAACGAGATGCTACAAGGGTTCGAAGCTATGAAGATTTTTTCATTCCGTTGCCTCCAAATGCTCCAACAGGTGACTCCAAAGATAACACACCAAGGTATACCCTGAACTTTTTGCTTGATTTTAAGATTATTTATTACCCAATCAACTTGTGTTGCTGAAAAAAATCTTTTTTGGTAATTACTGTTACAAAGAATTTCTAACCACACCTTCCTTGCCCATGGACAATCCCTAGTAGCGTGTAGGGAGGTTTCCAATCTACCACAATTCTCACACGAGCCCTTAGCACGCTATCTACTCAACCGAAGTGCATTAGTATGTAATCTATCTAAGAGCAAGAGCCAGAGAAAACAACGTACTCTTTCTGGTCCACTCCATTTCCAAATCAAGTTCCAAAAGCTATCCTTTACCCCAAGCTTATTTCCCCTTATTCTTCTATAGCCTTCCTTAACTGAGTACTCCCCAATCCCACCTTTCTAGAGTAGTAGATCTTTGCCATCTCCTTGGGGAGGATGAACTGCCCTAATTCTCTCTATAGCTTCTCTGTTCAAAACACCCCTGATTCTTTCCCAATTCCAGTTACCATTATGGTCCACCACATCTGCCACCGTCCATTCTAGGCAGTCTTCAGTTACCTCTTGAGAGCAATGATTAATCAAAAGGAAACTTTCGTTGATCCATGGTTCGAGCCAAAATGAAGTGGTTTTTCCATCAACTACCCCTTTCCAAGATTTCTCATGAAGGGTCTCCCAAATTGCATCTATATCTCGCCAAAAGGCAGAGGCACTCTTTGGGACTTGGAGGATTGAAGAGAGCTCCTTTCCAGAGTTGTATTTATGCAACAGCACTTCTCCCCATAAACCTCCCTTTCCATTTCTTAGTTTCCAAGCTAATTTCAGAAAGCAAGCCTTATTGAATGAGTCCAGATTTAAGACCCCCAAATCTTCGTATTGCTTTGGTTTTTGAATCTGTTCCCAACTCACCAAATGAGTCTTCCTAGCATTTTCTCCATGCCCCCAGATAAAGTCTCTCTGCAATCTTTCTAATTCTTCAGTAATACCTTTAGGAAGAAGGTTTATCATCATGGGGTACATCGGTATAGCTCCTAACACAGACTTAGTTAGAGTGACTCTTCTAGCAAAACTTAGGCAGCTCGCCTTCCACCCTGATAGTCTCTTTTAACCTTTTCCACCACATATCTGAATTTTCCCCCTCTGCCATCGGAGTAATCCAAAGGAATGCCAGGGTATAGCCCTAAATCTTCAGTTTCTCTAAATCCCGATAAACCAGCCAAAGTTCTCCTAGTTTCTGTAGAAACATTCTTGGAGAAGAAAATAGCAAATTTCTGAAAATTCACTTTCTGACCTGACAAAGCCCCAAACTTCTTCAAACAACTTAAAGTAACCCCAATCTACTCTTTTGTTGCTTCCCCAAATAACATCAAATCATCAGCAAACATTAGATGGGAGATTTTTGGCCCATTCCATCCTACCTTAAAGGCTTTTCACAAACCCTCATTAGTTGCCCATTGAATCAAATGGGTCAACTTCTCCATAGCTAACACAAAAATATAGGGGGATAGGGGTCCCCTTGCCTGATTCCTCTAGTTGGGATAAACCTCTCGGTCTTTTCTCCATTCCACATCACTTTCATAGAAACGGTTGTAATACATTTCAAAATTAGATTTCGAAAACTATTCATAATACCCAACTCCTGCAGGATCTCATCAATAAAACTCCATCTTAGTCTGTCATAGGCTTTTTCCAAATCTATTTTCATAGCAAAGTAACCCTTTCTCCCTCTCATCTGTTTCATAGAGTGAACAATTTCCTGAGCAACCACAATATTATCCTGAATATGGCGTCCAGGAACAAAACTAACTTGGTTAGGGGCAACCACCTTATTCAACACTCCCTTCATTCGATTCACAATCATCTTAGTCACACATTTGTAAATCACATTACACAAGCCAATCAGTCTCATCTGTTTCAAAGAATCAGGTCTATATATCCACCTTAGGGATTAACACCAATAAAGTGTTATTTATCTCCTTCAAATCTTCTAAATCCTGCCACAGATGAACAACATATTTAATAACATCCTCTCCTATTATGTGCCATTTTCTTTGAAAGAAGACTGCCAGGAATCCATCTTCTCCAGGTGCTTTAAAGTATTATTGAATTTTTGATAGTTTGATTTTGAGGTTTAAACTTAAAATGAGATTTTAGAATTTAGACCATAATAATTTTATATTTGGAAATTGTGAAAAATCCTTTTTATTAAGGTAAATAATTTGGAGGTAGTAAATAAATAATTTGGCTTGTTAGAAATTTTAAGTTATTTCTAAAATACTTAATAATTTGGGTAATGAGAGTTGTAGGAATTTAGAATAAAAATTTAATTAAATTAGAAATTTAACTAATATAGATAAGTTTAATTAATTAGTTTATATTAATATGTGGTTATATTAATTGTGTAGATTAATTATTGGTTGAGCAAAGGATTGACCTTGTGGCAATCCTTAGTATTGCTTTGGCGAGAGGTAACCACTTTCCACTTGTTATATGTGCTAATATGTTGTTTGTGAGTATTTTCCTATTTTTGAATAATATTTGTTATTTGAAATTTGAGTAGATATATTATACCTTTTAAGCTATGAAAATTATCTTGTGGGATTTTTGGAATTGTGATTGAGAAGTTTGGAAAAGATATATGATTTATATTTTATGGATTATACTGAGAAAATATTGAGACATTTTTGTTATATTGTGAATGGTTGGTTGTTGTTTGGATTTTGGATTGAGCTCTATCCTACTACATGGTAAGGCCACCATTGGTGCACATTGGTTGGCTTCTTCCTTCGTCCTTAGAGTAAGGGATAGACCCTTGTGGCTTTTTATTCGTCCCCCAAAGTGTGGGATAGGCCTATAATAAGGGATGGACCTTTGTGACTACTTATTCATCCCCCAAAGTGTGGGATAGGCCTATAGGTCGATTTGATCCCCTATAGTGAGGGATAGACTTATATGGCTTGTGTGTTAGCCCCCGTAATGAGGGTTTGAATGGTTGATATTATTTGAATATACATATTTGTGTTTTCATTGATATATAGATATTGAGATTTAACAATTATTCCACTTGACACCTCACAAGCACATGTTAGTATGTATGATAAGTTGGAAAGTTGGTTACTAAGGGATTTGTTTCACCTCGTGGTTTTTACTATCTTCAGGTGATAGTTCAGGTGGTGGCCCATCAGGGAAGGCTCCGGAGGCATAGTGTGCGGTTATAGCTTGTATAGCCTCCCTGCTTTTGTTTTATGTGTTGACTTGTTATATATTGTCACATAGGGCCCATTTACTCTAATGTTGTAAACTAATACTTTTAATTACTACTATCCGATATGGGAGGTCATTTAAAGGCCAGAGATATTTAAGACCTTGCGTATTATGCTTATTTGATAGTGTTGACTTTTGACTAATGGGCTCCATGACTTATATTAAAATATTTCATTAGTTCGTATGTTTGAAAGTATAAGTTTGATTTGCGCTAACGGTTGAATGATATTTCTGGACTTTGAAAGTTCAAGGCCTAAGTTAACGATAGATGTGGCTTGTAATATAAGTTTATTTATTTTAACCATGATAGTGATTTTAAAATTTTAAGGTTTCTTCTTTTCTATCATGGTTAATCATTCAAATAAATTGTTGGATTTAATCTAAAATAGTTTTGAAAGAACGGTCGTCACATTTACAAACCTGATTTGGTATTTAGTAATTTTCAATTTGTTTTTTTGTCGTTCTCCCTTTTCAATATCACTTTTATTAACTATACTAAATTCTAACATCATATATTAATTTATACTCTCTCACTACCTTTATTAAATATGGACATATATTGAAAAAAATTTAATATTCACTGAAACTATCATAGTGTCTTATAAAAAAGGACTAAAAGCTTTTCTTAAAAGGTGTCTTATAGGGTGTATGTACTATTTTCATTTCTAAATATACCTTTTCTATCAAAATTAAGAATATCAAATATTTCTTACCAGAATTTAAGATTTTTTTTCCCTAAGAAAGCATTTTGATACTCAATGTCGCTTTGGAGTCAAATTAAATTAAATTTAGAATGCAGCAAGCGATGCAAACCAAAGTCATTCTCTTATTGGAGCCAAAAATTAACTAGGTCCTAAATTAACTAAAAATCAAAATTGCTATTAAAAAGGTTTTTTTTGTTTTAATTAAAAACTGCTTTGCAAACTAAATTGAAAATATTTCTAAATACTTCTTTTTGGGTTTTTTTAATAAAAATAGTGAAAAGGTAAATTAAAATTAAAAATTAGAAGATACTTGATTAAAGATATAACAATTGAAATGAATTCTCCTTTAGAGCTTTAAACCATGCCTTCGTTGCTTCAAAAGATTTATAGAGCTTTAATTTCCAAGAAATCAGCTAGTTTAAGCAACCACTTAAACTTAGATTGATTAATCTGTAATGAAAGCCCCTTAACTAAAAGAGTTCTTAACAGCATTAACAACCCTCAGGAAGCTCCATTGGAAGAGATTAATAACTTTGCCCAATCAAAATTCAACAATCTTAACACTGCGAGATTGAACCAGAAACTTAACTCAAAAGATTAATATTAAATTAACTCAATCCAATATCAAGCAATCCAGTTAAGAATTAAACAATGCAAACCAAGTGCACAGCTATCAAACTCAATACTCAAATCCCAAACTACACTACAACTGTAAATCTAGAATCACAATCCAATTATCTAACTAAGATAAACCAAAATGCAAAACTGAAATTAGAGATAAGAATATTATTAAAACTCCCTAATTAATTGCTCGAAGCTCTGGCACAACTCTCTGCTCCTTGGGGAGATCAGATTCAACTGCTCATGGTAGTTTGGTTTGCTCCACCGAGCTCCTCAAACCTTCTGAGCATCATCACAGCGGCATGCACATTTGGAGAAGGGGGATAGATGATGATGATGATGATTCCGTGATGTGGTAGTGCCGCCTCCTTCTGTGTATTTTCATATATATATATATATATATATATATATGTATGTATGTATAAAAGAGGATGATGGAAGACCCTAATTCTCCCACCGCTGCTCGTTCTCTTCCAGCTTTTTTTTTTTTTTTTTTCAATTTCTCCCAAATTTTCCACAATAAAATCTAAGATATTGTGATATCATATCTTTCAAAAAAGTAATCAGTTAAAATAAATCATAAAAATATGATATTTTTGCCCTTTTTAGCAGTATTTTCATCCAATCACAGTTAATCCAAATTAATTATAATAAATGCAATTAAGCCCAATTTAATTGATAAAAATCCCAAATAAGATATGAAAAATCAATATAAAATCAGGATTTATCACATTCACTTTTCAGCTCTTTTTAATATACTTCAATGAGTAATTAGTAGATCAAGGATTTTTTTCCCTGAAATTTTTCTTACATTTATCCCTCATTAAATATGGGCATATTTTGAAAAGATCATTTATTAAAAAAGTTAAGAAATCATTAAATAAATGAGAAAATATCTGTTTGCAAAACGAATTGCTGTGAACCTCTCTCAACAACAAATAGTTTTTTCACATCTATTGAAATATGTTTAAGAAAAACTGAAAAATGAAATAATTTTGAATTTTGGCAGGAAATATTTCTATTTTTAATTTTTAATTTCGATAGAAATGGTATATTTAGAGATGAAAGCAGTACATATACAGTGTTGAACCCAATCCGAATAATTATTACTTGGATCTTAAAAGTTGTGGCTGGGTCTTTTTTTTCCCCTAATTTTTTTCATTTGGAAATATTTCTTTTGTTCCTTATCGAGAATGAATGTCCGCCTTTTTCCAGGTTTTTTTTTTTTTTAAGTTTCATTGACTTTAAGACTCTGGCGCTGTACAATTTTTTTGGTTATCCCATTTGTCATTTTACGCGCTAAACGGTGCGCTTCTGGTAGCAGAGAGGCAGCGGACTACAAGGGTAGCGGCGGGAAGCCAGGTCCGGAGAAAGGGAGGGATGGCTGAGGAATTTGCTAAACCTAACCATTTTTTAATTTTAAAACAATAAAATAATAAAAAATAGTAGGCTGCCACGGAAGCTTAAAATCATTTGAGCTGGTGCATTTTCATTCGTAAGCATAGATGAGTTGGTACTCTAGGAGTACATAATTATTTCTCTGAAATTAAAGTAGTACGCATATGGAAGTTTAGGAACTTAGGAAGTGGATGTGGTGGCCATCAAAGAGTAACATATGAATGATTCAGATTCATTTTTTTTTATTTTTTAAAAAATTATTTAAAAATCATCATTGTTATGGAAATGTGAATGGAGAAGTAGCCGGGTGCTAATTCCACAAGACGGGTCCCTCCAAGTTGAAATGATTGATTCTCTATCTATTTGCCTTCATAAATTGACTCTATTCATCAAGGAACAAAAAACCGGACCGGAAATTAAACCGGTCAAGGCAGTGGGTTAAGGGTTACTGGTCAGACCGTGGTCGGACCGGGGTCAAACCGGTCATATTAAAATAATATAATTTAATTCATAATATTAAAAATATCATATTGATTATTAGTCAATATTTTTTGTAACCAACGATTACCAATGAAAGCTGAAACCACAATAAAAAAGATTGTGAAAATCGACTTCAAATTCCCTGGAATTTATGTCCCCTGTTTTTGACTTCATTGGCTTTGAAATCTCAATAAAGAAGATTTTGGCAGTAGGTGAAAAAGCGAAAGAGCGCCGAATTCCCCTCCCACTACTTCTCCCTCCAATATCATATATCAGCGCATAAAAAAAGCACAGGCCCAAGAAGTTTCGACCTTTCTTCCTCTTCTTCTCTCTCTCTCTCTCTCTAACTTTCTTTCAGTTTACCGGATTTCTTTCCTCGTTCAAATCTCTCATTGAGTGCACCTATAAACCATTGAATCTCTCTCCACAAAATCTTACTTTTCGAACTAAAAAAGATGGCTCTCAGCTAAATTTTCACTCTCACTACTTGTTGCTACGCTTTGTTTCACTATGGAAATGTACTTGCTGCTACCGCTACGCTCTGTTTTCATTACTTGGTGCTGCGCGAGCAAGAGGGGAGGGAAGGGAAATGAGGGAACTTGACAGGAAAAACCGGAAGAGAGAAGAGGCGGTTTTTTTTTTTTAATAAAACGGTGCCGTTTAAGATAGCTGACAAGTGAAAAAAAAATACAACCGGGTAACCCACTGAACCGGATTCACCCGGTTTAATACCGGTTTTTTCCGGTTAAACCGGTTTTTCACCGGTTCAATGGACCACCGGTCTAATATTAAAACCGGACCGGACTGCAGACCGGTTCACCGGTTTTCCGGTTGAACCGGCCGGTCCGGTCCGGTTTTTTTTTCCTTGCTATTCATTGCTTCAAGTCAGATTATCTGCATTATTTCTTTTTCACGCGCTTTATTAATTTGCATGGGTTACATCATCTTGAAAAAGTCTAACTGTGTATCATTTTAGCTTTGTTCCAATAAAATTGTCTTTTATTAAAAATAATAAATTAAGCTATATAGATTACACGCACCCACGTGGAAACTTGTCACAAAGTAGGTCTTTGCTTTTTTTCTTGCCAGTTTTCTAAATGGTCCTTCTGGGTTAGGCTCTGCATAATCAGGAAGTTTCATTGCAATTTCTGGTATCTTTCTCCCCTTCATATTCTGCATATTCACGAAGCTGCATTCCAATTTCTGGAGACTCTATGGTATAAAAAGAAGCTCATTTCAGTCTTCGATCCTCAATTCATCTCCAGCCCCTCAGAAAGGTACTCCTTTGGTACTGCTCTCCAATTGCAGGTGAGTAGTTTTTTATTCCTTTAGGTGTATTTAGTTTAAACGCATGGTTCAACCAATAATAAATCTTCAATTTAGTGCTTTTGTTCGCACAGCATCTAGATTTCTTCAAAGTCAAAATGATTGAACTTTGGATAGAAAAACCTGCCCTTAAAACCAACATGCATATCCAGTTAAATTTCGATGCTGATTTTCAAAAAGCTTCAACCTTTTGTCCTGATTCTGTCTTTTTACTTGCTCCTGGTTTCACTGCATAAACAAGAGCCATGAGACCAAATTACCACAGAGAAACTAAAATATTCAGTTGCAAACATTGTTATTGCTACCGTTTGTGATTCATTGTTTATGCCTTATTAGAAGCGTTGGAAAGAAAGACTAGTAAGCAAATGGACAAGAAATAGGCATATAGTGTATAAAATTACAAATTGTATAATAAGCATTTTCAACGCAGATGTCTTTTCATAATAATGATTCTCAATACAGCCAGGCAGCGCAAATCTTTCTAGTTTTCTTGCCGCTTTACTTTAAGTAAATGAATCTTCATCTGCTTATAGCTGCTACTAGTTTTTGTGTCACTGACAGTAATGCATCCTTTTGGCAATAAATTCATAATTTTGTTATATATGTGCAAATCAAACCAAAAGTTTCACATTTGATTACAGGTAAGAGTGAACCTCTGATTCTTTAATTTTACATAAAGTTTTAGATTGATCCTTAGTTGTAAAAAGCAGTATATTTTTTAGTTTTAAAAAGCGGTATTTTTTCATCAATTCTCTAACCTAACTACTGTTAGTCTCAAATTATAATTTTTTTTAATAATTATGGTTATTTTGAAAACTAAACTTAATATGTCAGCATCTGATTAATAATGTCTTGTTAACAACTTAAAATTTTAATGTTTGCATTTTTTATTTATATTATTAAAATTAAAGGGCTGAAAATACTTTTTAATTTATGAAATTAAGGAAGAAATTTTAGGATTAAATAATTAATAATACACATGATTTTTTAAATAAAAAGACAGCTTCATTAAAAAGATAAAAGGTTACAAAATTAAGGAAATATACTTGATAAAATTAAAGGACAACAATGAAATCTTGTGTAAAATTCAAAAATTAATGGTGCATTTTTTTTGCCTTTAAAATAAATAGATATAATTAAATTTGCTTGTGAGGGAGAGTCAAGTTGACAATGTGGAGTTTTTACTCATTACATGATTGCTGCTTACTAGTCAATGGTCCAATTCTAATTCTAGAATTATAGAGCTTGTTTGGTTTCTTATTTTGAAAGCAGTTTTCTGCTTTTAAAAATAGAAAACAAAAAAACTTGTTTGGCAATTTCTTTTTATTTGATTGTTTTAAAAAAAACAAAAATATGTTTTTAAAAACTGAAAAACCAAAACAACTTTTACATGTTTTCTTTGTTTTTTTTTGTTTTTTATTTTTTATTTTGAAAAATTGGAGAAATCTTCTTCTCTTCTCTTCTACTACCTACTACTTATCACTATCAATGATAACTACCACTTGTCAAAGTGTAATTTTTTTATATATTTTTTTTAAATGTGATTTTTTAAAAATTATTTTCTAAACAATTTTTTTTTTATTTTTTGTTTCCAAAACTTGTTCTTAAAAACAATTTTATAAAATTGTTTTGAGAACAAGAAAGCAAAGAACAAAAACAAACAGGGCCATAGTGTTTGTCTTACTATCGAGTCCAAAAAGTGACAATACCATTGTCAACTCATCACTTTCCATACTTGCTTCATAGTTTATATATCCACGTCATTTTTCCTATTCTGGAATTATCTAGTCCAAAACCACGGCGCAATGGACTTTTCCTTGCTTCATTCATGTCAACTTCTGCTATCAATGCTTCTCTTCTCCCTCCCATATGCAGTCAGTTTGTAAGATCTAAAGCTAAAATTTATAAATTGACGTATGAGCTCTTTTAAGTTAAGTTTCCTCAAGTCCTAAACTACGACCTTTTTATCATTCCATTAATCTCCTAATTAATTAAGAAAGCTAAGGTACTTGTCTGTTAAAGTATTTCCATATCGTATAAGTTCGGAATTCATTTATTTTGCAGCACTAATGTCTATGTTTCCTCATCTGTTGAGTTTTACTACAGGATCATAATGCAGGCCGCTAAAGCTGCTATTTGGGATCCTCTTTGTCATTATCTGAATTCGAGTGAAACACGAACGAAGAAGCCTAAAAAAAAGAAAGTTGACAAATCGAACCAATGCTTGATCAAATCAGTAACACGTGTACGTTTGTGGAATTCCAATGCTTTTGATGCTTTGGAGAGTAGAAAGCCAATCCTGGGGAATGTTATGGAAGCATTAGCTGATCCTGATACTCACTTAATTGGAGTTTATGGTTTAGATGACGAGATCAAAGACACTTTACTTCAAAGAGTTTACAGAAGAATTCAAAAAGATAATCTGTTTGATCTGGTTCTTACTGCAACGGTAACAAGAAAACCTGATGTGAAGAAAGTTCAAGATGAACTTGCAAGTCAGCTAGGGTTCACTTTTAGACAGAAGTCCATAGATAAAAGGGCCAACGAGCTGATTCATAGGATCAAGAAGGAGCACAAGATTCTGATTGTACTTTGTGATCTCTACGAGAGGCTTGACTTGGGTAAGGTTGGAATTCCATATGGCATAGATCACACAGGTTGCGAGATATTAATCACTTCTACAACTGAAGATGTGCTATCCAATCACATGCATACCCAGAAGAGTTTCATGGTCTGATGATTCTCTTAATGTATAAACGCTTTAAGCTTTTGCTGAGAGTTACCGGATCATATATGTTATAAGGGGCTTATTGATTATATGTTTGCTCTTTTTTTCCTTGATAGGTGATAAACCTCTATTTTATCTTATTATTTTATATCTTTTGGGGGCTTTTATTAACTAAAATAAGTTAATTTGCATTTGTTATGATTAATTTCATTTAAAGAATGATTTTATTAAAATAGAGCAAAAAAAAAGAAGGATAATTTTGTCATATCTTTATGTTTGTTCTTAAATAATTATTTTGGGACTTCATGATATTACATATTGTTAAATTATTTTGCAGATTAATGAGGACAAATTGAAATTAGAAGCTGAACAGAAGAAAAAAATAATAAAAAAATAAATCAATGAATAAAGGACCACTGCACAGCGTTTTGGGGATGGCAATTTGGAGGTCATTTGATTGGTTTAGAATAAAGGGATGCCATCGTGCAGAAGGGGAGAGAGGGACGCCGCCACACAAGCCTTCTATTGGGACCTCTAAAGACTCTTCTTCCATCATCAATATGAGGACGCCCCACACACAGACCTTGGGGAACATTGTACATTCACAAGCTTTGATCCTCTCCATTCCACGTCCCTGAACCATCGATCATCACCATTCATCTTCCTCACCGTCGGTGCTCCCTCTTCCTTCACCAGACTTCCTTCTTCCCCCTTCATCCTGTTCAGATTTCCTTTGGCTTCACCAGTTTATTGTCACCGCTTCTTCATCGCTGCTGAATCTATGGAGCTCGTTGTGACTAGATTCAAAGCAATGAGTGGCTGAGTTTTACTGTACTCTTTGGGCTTGAATTTAATGACTTGAGCTTGGGAGCTACAAAAAGAGTCTAATTCTCATCTTTAGTTTAAATTGTATACTGATGATTTCTGGTTTGAAATTTGTTATGTGCAGTTTAAAACTTAGAATTGCTAATTGCAATTTTTGGTTTGGATTAGAATTGTTGAGATTTGGATTGGTAATTTTAAGTTTGAGTACTTGGGTTTATGAATATATATTTAATTATATGTTTATGCCATTATTGATTCATTGTTAGTATGATTTTTATACTAGTTGTGTAGAGATTATGCTTGAAGTGAATTTAACAAATAATTAGTGTTCTAGTTGAGCATTAATTTAAAAGGAATAACTTTTCTAAACTGATACTTATCAATTGATTTACTCTCACATCATTAATCATGCTAGGATAGTCATTAGTTCATTTCTAAAGATCATCTCATCATTAAATTCCTTAACATCCAAATTAATATTTTCATTTATCATTTTATTAAAAAACCCCAAAAAATAGTAATTAGGATTTATCTAATTTGCATTGTTTATAAAGTAGTTTTATTAAAGAAAATCAATTTTAAAACCCTCTCAGTGTTTTGGTACTTAGTTTAGCTTAGATTTTCAAATAAAAAGGCTCCGCGAGAGAGACGATCTGGATTGTGCACTATATTGCATTTATATTCGGTTTTATTTTTTATTTAACCCAAAACGACTAAAAAGGTTCAAATCAATAGGACTATGTAATAGTAGCATTCCTCGCTTACATTGTACAACTGGGATCACAAGCCACTTGTAACTCATTCTTATATACTAAAGAATATATTAAATAAATAAAAATTTTCAAATTTATCTTTATTAAAATTTTTTGGAAAATTAATTTTTTAGAGTCCTTATAGTTTTGGCTTATTGTAACTCACTTCTTGAACTTTGATTTCCTGCAACTCAATCCCTATGGTTCTAATCATTTTATATTTTAGTCCTTATATTTTAGAAAAATGAAATTATATATCTAACACAGATAGAGACTAAATTATAAAAGGGCCGGTTATAATTATAGAGACTGAGTGAACCTGTAGGGACTAATTTACAAAGGAGTCAAAACTACAAGACTAAAAAATTAAGTTTTTTTCCAAATTTTTTATCTTTGGACACTTACAAATCATTCATGCATTTCTTTCCTATTTCTCCTTTTCTAAAGAGAAGAATTACAGTGATGTTTCAAGAAAGAACAAAATTTTAAAATAACTTCTAGAAGTTACCATTCTCTATTCTCCATTCTAAAACACTACCAAAAAAAAATCAAATTAGTGACAAAATTTAATGATGAAATTTCCGTCACTAATCAAAATTACTGACGGATTAATGACGAATTAGTGACGGAATTCAATTAGCGACAAAATTTTTTCCGTCACTAATTCCACTATCACTAAATAATTAGTAATGGAATTCAAAATTCCACTAATTAGTAACGGATTAGCAGCAGAAATTAGTGACATAAATTTTTCGTCACTAATCTATCGTTAATTAGTGATGGATATCATAAAAAAATTTCCATCACCAATTTGTGACGAAATTTTTCGTCACTATTTTATCGCTAAATTTTTTTTATTTTGTAAATTTAAAATACCATATCATCGTCACGTATCCATCACTATGACCCGCCACGTCATCAATAGCTACCACCTCACCAACTATTCTCTCCCCCCTATTGCCACATCATCTCTTCATCCACATCGTCGCTACATGTCCATCATTATGAACCACCACGTCATCGCTTTGTCCACGTCACAAATTGAGCCAATTTGTGGAGAAGTGTTCGTTTGAACTTGAAACCTCCTGTGCGCATGATGAAACCTTTGCCAATTGAGCTAAGAAGTACTTGCGAAATTCTTTTACAAAAATAAATATATATAATATTTCTAATAACAAATACAAATATATATAATAAATATTATATACATAATTTAATACATATTATATAATTTAAAATATTATTATTTCTTTGAATTTAATTTTTATATTTTAGTAAAATTTTCTAACAATTTATATTTTTATTCAAATATTTAATAAAATAATAAGTATATTATATATTTTTATTTTATTTTATTTTATAATATTTGTATTTTTTAATTTTTATATAATATATTATTTAAAAATTATGATATATTATATTTTTATTTAATAATAAGTTTAAAAAATAATTATTCTATATTTATATTATATTTTTTGGCGACAGATTAGTGATGGAATTGCGACGGAAATTAGTACATAAAAGTTCCGTCACTAATTTCCGTCACAAAATGAGAGTTAGTGAAAGATTGGTGACATAAATTAGTGACGAAATTTCCGTCACTAATTATTTAAAACAACATTAGTGACGGACTTGTGACAGAATGTAGTGACGCAATAAAATTCTGTCACTAATTCGTCTCTAGTGACGGAATAAAATTCCATCACCAATCCTTAACTAATTTAGTGACGGAAATTTTCCGTCATTAAATTTTGTCACTAATTTTAGTGACGGAATTTGTGAAGGATTAGCGGCGGAATAAAATTCTGTCACTAAATTCCGTTACTAATATCCTTTTTTGTAGTGAAACTTATCATTACAGATTGTTTAAAGTATTACTAAGATCTTATAGTATTTATTTCTTTTCTTTGGGACTTGATTGTAATTTTTTCTTTCCGAAGAGAATTAAACTAAACTACGTAGTGTGCTTGAAAAATATAAATACTAAATCTTCAACAAATCTCATAACCTCACGATAAATCTGATGATACCAACTCTCACATAAATGTGGCCACTAGCTTGCGATTACAGCATCATAAATATTTAAATTTAAAATCTTCTAATAAAAATATTACCTACTTATATGAAGACGAGTAATTTCCAATGTATATAACTGCCATGTAATTTATGTTTTACCTTGATCTTTTAACAAGCTGAACAAGCATATTTCATATAGATAATTTACTATTTTTTCCTTTCATGGTTATTATAACTTTGGAAAATCTTTAAAAAAATCTCTTGAATTTCAAAATTTCAAATCAATCTTGTTTGCTATATTTTAATTCAAAATTTCAAATCAATCTTGTTTACTATATTTTAATTCAAAATTTCAAATCAATCTTGTTTACTATATTTTAATATAGTAATTGACTATATTTAAAAAAACAAATTATGACACATTTTTATATTTTGAAATTGAAGAGGCATTTTTTGGGATTTCTCCAAATAATAACTTCCCATGTATTTTCTAAATTTCAAATAAAAATCTTTACAAAAATCGTAATGCAAAATATATGATTTAATCATCAGCCTACTCATAAGAGTCTGACAGTCGGTTTTGGTCTATAATGATTTCCTATATTGCGTTTTTTATAAAAGTTATTAGAGCAAATGAACACTAACTAACATTCAAAATATTGCCAGTAAAAAAAAAAAAAACTAATACTCAAAATATTGCGTCTTAAATTATGAGCCGTATTTTTAGATTGTAGATTTTGAATTTTTCTACTCTTTTCTAATTTTCAATTCTACATTCTCTTTCTAGATATCTTAATTCTTATGTACTACCCTTCAATTCTTAATATAAGAGCTAATTTGATATTCAATTTGGTTTTAAATATAAGAACCCAATTTACTTTGTCTCTCATATTTATCTATTTTTTCTAAGGTAATCTTTTTAGTAGTTGCACAAGTTAAAGATTTCATTGAATTGTAGTTTTACCTGATAAATATAATTGGAAAGTGTATTCTGAAAAAGATAACACATATGTATTACAAATAACTAACTTAACAAACTTAATTAATCTATTTAAATTAATCAACTAGTTATTATATTAAGGACAGGAAGTAGTATTATTTAACTTTAAAATCTAATTCAAATGATAAATTATTTCTATTTGTTTTTTTTATTTTAGATTATACATTTAAGTGAGATTTTGAAATTTGTTTAATGAGTGTGCTGCTAGACATTCTCAAAGATTGGTTTATTAACACTAGAAAATGAAGGATTAATATTCTCTCTGGGAGAAAAGTTTTATTTTTATATTGATGAAAAATACGCTAACATTTCATTCTTTATATAAAGCATAATCCTCTATAATTATTTATATATTTTCTCAATTAACCTCTAGCATGAAGTATGAAAGTGTAGGAAAGTGGGCCAGTCCACCCTTGGTGGATTGGACCCAAGCCCAATTACAATTTGGGGTTCTGAAGCAAATAACAAAACATTTGGGTCGAAGATTGCAATTTGCTCCTTTTTAGTTCAAAACGGTTAAATAACCGTGGAGGCAAAATTCGAAAAGGGAGACAGTTTTTTTCTTCGGTTTCAACCGTCCGAGTACCCATTTTATATTGAGTCATGGGTCTGGCATTCAGTTGGCTTTTTTTTTTGTTTTGGTCTCCACTTTGCTCTCCATTCTTCCCTTCCCTCTACTCCAGTGTATTTGCTGTGTCTCCCAAATCCGACTCCGTCACCGTGATCGGACCTCCGCGTGGCAACCTGACTTTATTGCAGACTCCAGGTATGCCCGAAATACTTCATTGGTATCAGAGCATGTGATATTTCCTGTAGATTCTGTGGCCTGCGTTTTCATATCAGTATTTTTTTCTGATTGTTCGGTCTGAGTAACTTGTGATTTGCTTCAATAAATTATGCAAATCCTCCATTTTACCTTCAGTATGATAGTTTTTGTGTCTTATATTTATGTTTAGACATATTGGGTTGCTTCTCTGCCTCTGTGAAAATCGTTTTATACAGTATCTATTTTCGGCCGTACGTTTTCATTTTTTGGGTGTCTCGAAATGAAGTTTTTGGATTCAAAATTTATCCCATTGCGTAGAGCTCGAAAAAACAAAGAAAATGATATAAAGTACACTAAAAACGGACACCGGACGGCGAAGATACGGAGGAGAGAAGAAACGGGTCCGACGGGTCCGTCGACCCGACCCGGTTGCAGAAGCCGGGTCAAGACGACCCGGCTGGAGGTTGAAGGAGACCTCCAGGGGCCAAAACGGCGTCGTTTTGGCCCCTCCTGTAAAAAAAAAAAAAAAGGGTATTTACTGGGCTGGACGTAGGATCCAGCCCAGACCAAAAAAAAAAAAGGAAAGGGTGTACTGGGCTGGAGGCAGGATCCGGCCCAGATCAAAAAAAAATTTTTTTTTGAAGAGAACCGGTTGGGCCGAAATGGACCCAAACCCAACCGGCCCAAATACTTTTAATTAAAAAAAACCGAGAAATAAAAAAAAATTTTTTTTTGACCAAGCAGCGCCACGTGGCGCGTTCTGCCACGTGGCACCCCACCTTGGCACGTGGGGACCACCACCTGACAGGTGGTGGCGCGTGGAAGCCGCAGGCACGGCGCGTGTCGCCGGCGGCAGGCTGCATGGTGGCGCGTGAAGTACACGCGCCGACAGGGCGAGTGGGAAAATTTTTTTCAATTTTTCGCTAATTTTTCCTTCTAGGGGCGCGTGTAGGCGCGTGAAAGGTCCGTTTGAGGTGCGGTTTGTCTCTAAAAATCCCTAAAATCAAGATCTTTATTTTGATATATAATTTGATAATTTTGGAGATAATTAAGGATCTATTTGTGAGTATTTCAGTGTATTTTCTGGTACTTTTCATGCGGAAATAAATTCCAGAATATTCAAAATAATTTAAATTATTTTGTTCTAGGTGAAAATGAAGCAAGAGGCTTCTAGTAGCACTGAAAATATCCAAGATGGTTCATTGGAATACTTATACATGGATAATGCAGTTCCAGAATATGAACCAGAGGATGAGGATCCTGAAGAGGACCCTGAAGAGGTTCCTCAAGAAATCCCGGAGGAGTTAATGGATTCTGGACCTGAGTCAGAATCTTTATTTCCCACTGAACCCCTCCGTACCGAACCTCATTTGGTCTGTAATGATTCGCTAGATCTTCCCAATAAAACCGAAGTAGAGGAAGGCGAAGAGGTGGATCAACCCTGTACCCCTGCTTTAGCTATGAGAATAGCTGAAAGTGATGCAGCTAAATTGACAAACATAAAAGGCATCAATGGTGTGCTCGCTAGCTACGTCCATTACATGACCGATAAGAAGAATACAGAATTCTACCTTAGAGTCATAATGGAGTACATAAGAGCAATAAGAGTTAGAGGCGGACCTAAAGGCAAACCCATAAGAAAGTCTTACTGGATTTGGGCCATAGAGCTAGTGTCCTCCTTTATGAACAAAACGCGCAAACTTAGAAGCCTAAGAAAAGCAATGCTTGATTACCTTTATGTTCATATCAAATGATGTAATATTTGTATTCACCATGAATTTGTAGTTTCATGCATTGTAAACAGACTAAGTATGTTATTGTTGTATGATTATTTGTGAATATCATGTGTATGCCTTTTATAAGTGGGAGCTTTTAGAAGATAAGACTTCTAAAGGTTACAATTTTTGAAGTGCTTATATAAAATCCTTGATAGGACATGATGATTATTGCTAGTATCTGTGTGATGGGAGGTACAAACGTATTCTCTTGATCATAGATCTTGTAATTTCATTATTTACTGATCAGGATAATATAGGCACATTACATTGTATACTTCATTGTGCTATATAACTGAAATGTTCTTTGGTTCGGTTCTCTTCAAAGAGAACATAGATTAATGTGGGATAGATTTGTCACAGAACTAAGAATGGCAACCAAGAACATAATTGCTGAATTGAACAAGGGAGAAAAGCTTAACGGGGACAACTGGGACATCTGGCACCGAAAGGTCCAGTATATCCTAGAGGAACAGGATGCGATAGAGCCTCTCACCACTGCTATGGTTGAACCTGAGGCTGGCAACACAAACCAGCACAGGAGAGACCAAGAGGCATATCTAACCTGGAAAAAGAAGAATAGCATAGCAAGAATCACGCTTTTGAGCTCCATGGCTGATGACCTGATGTGTGAGTTTGAGTCGCACAAAACTGCACAGGCCATGTGGATAGCATTGAAGGATAAGTTTGGCGGAGTCTCTACGACCAAGCTTAGAAGGTTGACGATTAAGTTTGATACCTATAAGCTCAAGCCAAACAATCCTATGAAGCAACATCTGAGAGAGATGGCCAATATGATCCGGGAACTGAAGGAAGCTGGACATAATCTGTCTGATGAGCAGCAAGTGCAGGCTGTCATCAGGTCGCTCCCTGCAAGTTGGGAGCACATGAAAGTCAACCTAACCCACAATGAAAACATCATCACTTTTAATGATGTAGCTAAGCATCTGGAGCTGGAAGATGAACGTCTAGAGGCTTACAAGAGCTCTGGACAAACTTATTTAACTGAGGATGCTGGTACTTCCCAATCTAAGCCCAATTTCAAAAAGGGCAAGAAGCCCCAAAAGAAAGGGAAGAAGGGCGGTCCTCAATTTAAAAAGGGCAAGAAACAATTTAAGAAGAAGGGAAAGAAAGGCGGGAAGAAGAAGCTAGACCTGAAGAAGGTCAAATGCTTCGCCTGCCAACAAATGGGCCATTTCGCACGTGACTGTTCCAAACAGGCTGAAAGCGAAAAGGTATTAGTGAATTATGTGAATTCACATGTTTCATATGTTTCTAGTACTGTTTTTCTAACAGAACCTGTTTCTTCTTCTTGGATTATAGACTCAGGCTCCACAGACCACGTAAGCAGGGATCGGGGATCCTTCGTGGAATACCGTCGGTTGCCGTATCAAAGCAAGTGGCTTTATGTTGGGAACAATGCGAGAATCGAGGTTCGAGGGATTGGCACCTGCAAGCTTGCTTTGCGTGGTGGAAAGACCTTGATACTCCATGATGTGCTTCATGCTCCCGACATCCGACGGAATTTAATTTCTGTTATTTGCTTAGTAGACTTTGGGTTTAATGTTTATTTCATGATAAAGTTGCAGACATTTCCTTTAACTCTGAATTTTATGGTTCAGCATTCAGATTCCAGAAATTTTTTGTTATGGATCTTGCTTTTGGTTTTAACGCTCATGATTGTTTTGCTATTTCTTCAAGCAATCCTGATATGAATATCTGGCATGCTAGACTAGGACATATTAATCAAAATAGAATGATTAAACTAGCAAAAGAAGGAATGTTGGGCGCAATCCCTAACATGGAAATGTCCTTATGTGAAAATTGTCTAGCTGGTAAGGCAACTAGAAAACCTTTCGGTAAGGGAACAAGAGCTGAAAATCCATTGCAATTAATCCATTCTGATATCTGTGGTCCGATGAGTGTGAGGGCGAGACACGGAGCTTGGTATTTTATTACCTTTATTGACGATTTTTCACGATATGGTCATGTCTATTTGATCTCGCATAAGTCTGAAGCACTTGAGTGCTTTAGACGATACATAAATGAGGTAGAGAATCAAATGGACAGTAAAATTAAAGCATTACGTACTGATCGAGGTCGTGAATATTTATCTGATCAATTTAAACAGCTCTGTGAAGAAAAAGGGATAATTAGACAACTGACTATCCCTGGCACTCCACAACAGAATGGAGTGGCTGAGAGGAGGAATAGAACTCTTCTAGACATGGTTAGGTCTATGATGGCTCAAGCAAACCTACCAATTTCATATTGGGGTGATGCTTTGTTAACGGCAACCTTCATACTTAACCGTGTGCCCTCAAAATCAGTCGCTTCCACACCCTATGAATTATGGACAAAACGCAAACAGGATCTAAGTGTCCTAAGACCCTGGGGGTCAGCAGCATATGTTCATGATGATTCCCACAAGCATGGGAAATTGGGTCCTAGAGGAAAGAAGTGTATTTTATAAGGTACTCTGAACAATCTAAAGGATACGTTTTCATAGGTGAAAACGAAGATGGAACAGTGACTGAAATGGAATCAAGAGATGCCACATTCATTGAGACTGAATTTCCTAAAAGAGGAGATGTTGACCGCACTGTATCTCTTTATGAGACACAGGAACAAGTCAGTGCAGAACAAATTGACAGACCAGAATCGTCTAGGTGTCAATCTGAGTGGGAGCCAAGAAAGGTCAACACCAAGACCTGAACAAAGAAAGAAAGATAAGCAAATAGCTCCCGTCAGAAGGAGTAACAGGGAAAGTGTTCCCAAAAGACGCTTTCAAATAGAAAGCGAATCTCTCTTAGTTACTCCAGAAGGGGATGATGAGCCCCGTTCTGTACGAGAAGCCTTGTCAGGTCCTGCAAAAGATGAATGGATGAAAGCTATGGAAGAAGAAATGGACTCAATGAAAAAGAACCAAGTTTGGGTGTTAGTTGATCTTCCAAAAGGGCGTAAAGCCATTGGGAACAAGTGGGTTCTCAAAATTAAAAGAAAAGTGGATGGATCAATTGACAAATACAAGGCTCGATTAGTGGCAAAGGGGTACACAAACAGGAAGGAATAGATTATGAAGATACATTCTCACCTGTTGTGCGTTTCAATTCTATTAGACTTATTCTGGCAATAGTAAACAGTTTAGATTTAGAATTACATCAAATGGATGTAAAAACCGCATTTCTGAATGGTGATCTGGATGAAGAAATCTATATGGAACAACCATTAGGTTTCATTGAAAAAGGAAAAGAAAATAAAGTTTGTAAACTCAAAAGGTCCATTTATGGATTGAAACAGTCATCCAGACAGTGGTATTTGAGGTTTCACAAAGCAATAACCTCATATGACTTCCAAATGATAGAGGAAGACCACTGCGTCTACATTAAGCGGTTTGAGGGTAATTTTGTCATATTATCCTTATATGTAGACGATATACTATTAGCCGGAAATAGTCTAGATTCGGTGGTGGCTATTAAAGAATGGCTTTCGTCGAATTTTGAAATGAAAGACATGGGTGAAGCAGAATACATACTTGGAGTTAAAATCCAAAGAAATCGTTCAAAACGAATCCTCTCTCTTTCACAAGAGAATTACATCAACAAGATTCTTGAGCGATTTAACATGAAAGACTGCAATCCCATGAGTACACCCGTTGCCACTGGAGTGGCTTTGAGTTCTGACATGTGTCCCAAAACCGAATCTGATAAAAAGAAGATGGAAAGAGTTCCATATGCCAGTGCTGTTGGTAGTCTGATGTACGCAATGATGTGTACAAGACCAGATATCTGTTATGCAGTGGGACTGGTGAGCAGATTCCAGTCTAACCCCGGTGAAAAGCATTGGAAAGCAGTGAAGAGGATCTTGAGATACTTAAAGGGCACTTCCAATTATGCACTGTGCTACGAAGGAGGTGACCTGCGTCTTGTTGGGTACTCCGATGCTGATGTAGGCGGAGATGAAGAAGAACGAAGGTCAACTTCAGGTTATACCTTCTTACTCAACAATGGCGCCATATGTTGGAGTAGCAAGAAGCAAACGTGCATTGCCTTACATTCAATGGAAGCTGAGTTTGTGGCATGCACTGCAGCAGTGCAAGAGGCTTTATGGCTGAAGAGATTTATAGAACACCTTGGATTTGGAAATGAGAGTACCAATCCGGTGATGGTATACTGTGACAATACTGCAGCCATAGCCTATACTAAAGATCCTAAGTATCACAGCAAAACCAAGCACATTGACATCAAGTATAATTTTGTTAGAGATTACATAGCACAAAAGATTGTTACTGTACAATACATTTCAACCAAATGTATGGTAGCAGATCCTCTGACAAAGCCAATAGGCGAAAAAGTTTTTAAAGAACATGTACAAGCCCTTGGCATACGTAAAGTGTAATATGAATGCTTCATTAATGAAATTATATTTCGTTATCACTTTATGTGTCTGTCTGAAAGTATACAATGTCTAGTATGTCGTACAGGTTAAAAAGGTTTGCTCTCTCACACGGGCAACCGCCTTTGACACTCAGGTGGAGTGAACAAAGATGAGACATTTGTGTTCACCAGTAAAGCAGCAATGAATGCTGATATGGTAGAGAAGAAACACAAACTTTATGTCGCCTTGACTAAAGTGTAGCAAGTCAAGATGAGATCCACGTTGATAAAGCTGGATCGAAGTTTGGAATCCCACTTCCATAATACCTGTAGCCAGACAACAAACTCTTCAACGTCGACGTCATAACAATGAGCAGAGTTGAAGAATTTGGGTTTAGATACTGAGTGTGTCTGGACCTAAGTCTGTACGGTGTTGATAATAAATCTAAATCGACATACGCTCTTATAGTAAAAGAGTAACACCGTAGCATGTGTTTCATACCACATGTGCTGAGAGAACCGCAAAAGGGAAGCAAGTGAAAGATCCCTGCTTCATTGCTGTGTGAGTCCCAGGGAGGAATTATCCTCCTATTGGTGTCCTTTGACTTTGACAATATCATGAAGATATGTTTCAGTGACTGCTACTTTGGCATATGTCCTATGGTCATGATTGATGCGATCTAAGGTAGTATGCTGAGAAAGCGACTGATTCATTTCAAAGTGATACTTGGGCGAAAGGAAGATTAACTGTGATATACACACCTATGCTAGTGTCTGTGACATGTCCCTTATGACATTTTGTGGTCGTAAGTGTGGATACTAGACATACGAGAAAGGTAATCTGAGTCAACCATTGACTCGAGAGGGATTAGATTTACCGTGAAAAAGTGTATATAAGTAAATCTGGGACATCTGAGGCATAATTTAAAATTCAAGCTACACAAAGGAAAGGGTGACTTGTGCTGATCTTATAAAAGGATTTCTAGTACAAGGACCCAAGCGAAGACGTCATGCCCACGCGGTCACGGCAAAGCACTAAGTATGAAATTGAGGGAAGGTGAAGAGACTAGACCCGCGACATCTAATCCACCAAGTGTGAGTGGGAGATGTAGGAAAATGGGCCAGTCCACCCTTGGTGGATTGGACCCAAGCCCAATTACAATTTGGGGTTCTGAAGCAAATAACAAAACATTTGGGTCGAAGATTGCAATTTGCTCCTTTTTAGTTCAAAACGGTTAAATAACCGTGGAGGCAAAATTCAAAAAGGGAGACAGTTTTTTTCTCTTCGGTTTCAACCGTCCGAGTACCCTTTTTATATTGAGTCATGGGTCTGGCATTCAGTTGGCTTTTTTTTTCGTTTTGGTCTCCACTTTGCTCTCCATTCTTCCCTTCCCTCTACTCCAGTGTATTTGCTGTGTCTCCCAAATCTGACTCCGTCACCGTGATCGGACCTCCGCGTGGCAACCTGACTTTATTGCAGACTCCAAGTATGCCCGAAATACTTCAGAAAGGAAGTAACTTTAACACTCAAAATCAGACATGACACGCATACATAAAATTTTTAAAACTCACTCACCTTTAAAATTTATAAAATATTTATTAAACCCAGAAATACATAACAATAATCTCGCTAACAATAAAATAAATATGTTAGCAAAAAAATAAAAATAAAATAAATATACTCATATTTTTGTAAGGTCATTCATCATTAGTGTTCCTTAAAAATTATTAACTTGTTATATACAAAATTAGAGACCACTTGACGAAGCTGCATTCCAATTTTTTGAGATCTTTCTCTCCTTCATAGTCCGATCTAAACCCTGTTACTTCTTGTCGGACTCTCAGGAAAAAGAAGCTAATTTCTTCCAGACCCAACAACAATTGTTTTAGTCTTCTCATAGATCTCCTTGCGGAAGGTTTTCCTCTGTCACTGTATTTCAATTTTGTGCCCTGAATAAATTAAATTCTCCCATATCTTGGGTTTCTTCCTTTTTTCTTCTTGTAACAATCATGTCTTTGAGTTTCATTTCAGGATTAATAATGTTGCGGTCTGCTGTGGCAATTGCTGGAATAATTGGCCTTACTGCAATTTCACATCGTCTTCTTCGTCATTATCTCACTCCAAGCAAATCCCAGACACACAAGCCTCAATCCCAAGACAAGAACGAGAACAAAGTTGGGTGCACAGAACCTGAAGCGATGATTGCCAATTCTGATGGGAATCTGTTTGAATCACAAGGGAAAATGTCCAATTCCAATGTTTTTTATCCTTTGGGACAGGGTATTCCAATCCCGTGGGATGTTTTTGAGGCATTAGCTGATCCTAATTTTTTCTTGATCGGAGTTTATGGCCCTTATTTTAAGATTCTATATGGTCTGCGTCGAAGATTTTACAAAAGAGTTCAAAGAAAACAACTGTTTGATATAGTTGTGACAGCAGATGTAACCAAAGATCCTGATGTGTGGATGATTCAAGAGGATATTGCTCGTCAGTTAGGCTTTACATTTAAAAACATATTCGAAGATGAAAGAGCCAAAGAATTGAGTCACATGATCAAGAACGAGAAGAGTATTCTCATTGTACTTTGTGACCTTTATAATGGATTTGACCCCAGTAACGTAGGAATTCCCTATGGTGCTGATCACACAGGCTGCAAGATATTACTCACTTCTACAGATGAAGATCTGCTATCCAAACATATGCATACCCAAATAAATTTCACCGTCGATGATTTTTTTCATTGGTAGAAGCTTTAGACTCTTATTAGAGTTTCTATAGATCCTATGCTCTCTCTTGTCCCATTGTTAAGATAGTGAGAAAAATAAATTCTTTTTAGTTCTAATTTATAAGGTATGCCATTGATTTTTTTTTTTTTCCAATTACAAGTTTCCCTTTCTACACCCATTAATTGATGCATGTTATTGAAGTGTTGGTGTCTTATTTGAACTATCTATAGCGCAGTCGAAAACTTGTTAAATTTTTTATTGAGTTAATGAGTTTTAAGATTTTCTTTGATTTGTTATCAAATATGTTGAATATTACTTATAGATAGGATCAATGGGAAGAAGCATGTTATAAGGGGCTTATTACATATTTGCTTTTTTTAATGACTGTATCTCGCTTGTGTTTATTGTTATGGAATGTGAATGGAGCGGATGTTTCACAAGATGGGTCCCTTCGAGCTGAAATTAATTGCTGTCATAAATAAAGATACATACACACTTGTCACAACGTACAATTCTGTGATCGGCTTCCAATTTGTGGGATCTTTCTCTGCCTCTTATTAAGGGAACTGGCTTGTAAAACTTAAGTTATTATCAAAAGTTTCCTCAAGTCCCAGGCAACAGTCTTTTGAATCTTTTCATCAATCTCGTGCAGAAGTTACTCATCTGTTCCCGTTTTGCAATGGCAGGTGACTTGTTTTTCATCTCTTTTATTTTGGCTGCATGGTCTATTTAATTTAAAAGCATGGTTCAGCCAAGAAACCTTCAATCTAGTGCTTTTTATTGCAGAGCATCTAAATTTCGTGAAAGTTGAAATAATTTAACTTAAAAGCATGGTCTGCTACGAGCCTTGCTAACTGTTTGCATATTCGGGAAGAATAATGTTATGTGATGAATCTGCCAAATATTTGGGGGGTCCAGGGAGGACACGTGGCTTGTGATCACCCAAGAAATTTCTCTTCCATCTGGACCTTTTGGTTGTTTGCCTTTCATGCATCTGATGATTCTGTTATCTCAGTGTTGATCTGGTTGCTATCCTTGGGATGTTTATTGCTGTTTACAGTAATAAAAACATATGCAGAGCTTCATACACTTTCATTGCTATTACTATTGCATTAGTTTTTCTGAGTTCATTACATGTTACTGATAGTGATGGATGGTGAAGGAAATATAATACAGCCAAGAAAAAGGAGAAAAGAAAAGAAAGAGTAAACTTTTAGAGGTCAAGTTTCCTATAAGAAAAATTACTACAGGGGGAGGACTTTTCACACTTGAAAGTAAATCTCTCTTCACACTTGAATGTAAATCTGATGAATCAATGTTCCCCCAAACAAAGTTGATGATTTAAAAAGTGTGAATAAAACAACTTAACTTGAAAGAATTATTTCAAATATAAATCAGTTAGCAATATTGTATATGCGATAGAAACTTTTAATCGGGATAAACTTCTTTCTGTTTTCCCAAACGTTTATCAAGGTGTATGTGATAAAAGAAAATCACTTTAAACCGGATCTATCCATACGAATCAAAGCCATTTCAATGGGCCTCAACCAATAATAGGTGGACACAATAACCTTTTTTTGAATTCGGGCGTACCTAGAATGCAAATGAATATTTCCGATACCCACGCACAATCTGATGGCATAAACGGGATCGGATTTTAGTTATACAAATACAGTTGTAAAAGGAGAATGAGAGAATAGAAAGGGAGAAGGGTTGCAAAGAAAAAACTCCTTAGCATGTGAATATCATTCACACCCGCGTATATATCATGCATCGTTCAGTTTTCCTTTTAGAAAGCTGAATAAAAGTATTCCTTCCGAAGGATAAAGAGTATTTTATAAATAGTAACTCTTAGTCCTTAGTTTATTATATTTTAGACTCCAAAATCTTATAGGCTTCGGTCTAATCCATCCTAGGTCCGGCACAAGTTATAGGGCTTGTTGAGAGATGTGTTTATAAACATATTTACATAAGACAAGACAAAACTCTTCTTATGTATTTATTTTATATTTTGTGTATTACAGTTGAAAATCCTATTACTGTTTCAAACAGGCACATAAATTAATTATCAAAATATGGTTTAGTGGCCTATATACCATAATTAACCAACTTGCTTTTCTTGTTAACGTACATCGTTTCTTGAGTGTAATGGTTGTAGGAAAAAAGGCAAACTGTTCCAAGTCAATTTCCTAGTCCCATTAAATTCTTCTGACAAGTGACAACTACATCTCACCCATTAAAGTAGTTTCTGCAACACGTCTTCACACTGACTAGACATAGGAAAGGATAATCACGAAGCTGAGTTCCAATTTCTGGGATCTTTCTCTCCTTCATATTCCTATCTAAATTCTATTTGCTTCTTCCTCGCTAAGGAGACTCTACGGTATAAAAAGAAGCTAGTTTAATTTCTTGAAGACCCAAACAGCAACACTTCAGCCTTCACCAATTGATCTTCCTGAGAAAGGTACTCCTCTGTCACTATATATGCTCTTCATGAATTTCATATGTAATAGCAAATTCTCACACCGCTACAGGATAACATGTGGGGTGTGGTAGCAATTATTGCTGGAATTAGTGGCCTTGCTGCAATTTCGCATCGTGTTGTTCGTTCTTATCTCGCTCCAACCAAATCCCAGACACACGAGCCTCAATCGGAGGATGAGAACCAGGACAAAGCTGGATGCACAGCAAAAGAAACGATCATGTCCGATTTCGATGGTATTGATGTTTTTGATGATCTTTATTCTCTTTCGGAGTTGTTGCAGGAATACAATGACACTGTTATGAAAGGGGTATTATGTTTTTCATGATCATTACAGGATTAATGCTGTTGCTGTCTGCTATAGCAATTATTGCCGGCATTATTGGCCTTGTCACAGTTTCGCTTCGTCTTTTTCGTCGTTGTCTCACTTCTATCAAATCCAAGGCATACAAGCCTCAATCGCAGGACGAGAACCATAACGAAGCTGGGTACGCAGAACAAGAAGCAATGATATCCAATTCCGATGGTACTGATGTTTTGAATGATCTTTGTACTCTTTTCAAGTTGTTCCAAGAATCATTCTGTCATGAAAAGGAGGTTGTCCAATCGGGCACGATCAATTCCAATGATTTTGATTATTCAGAACGGAGTATACTAGCCCTGGGGAATGTTATGGGGGCATTAGCTGATCCTAATACTCACTTACTCGGAGTTTATGGCTCACATGATGAGATGAAAGACACTTTGCTTCAAAGAGTCTACAGAAGAGTTCAAAGAGATCAACAGTTTGGTATGGTTGTGACAGCAACTGTAACCAAAAATCCTGATGTGAGGAAGATTCAAGAGGATATTGCTCATCAACTAGGGTTCACCTTTAACCAGAAATCCAACGCTGGAAGAGCTAAAGAATTGATTCGTAGGATCAAGAACGAGCAGACTATTCTCTTTGTGCTTCGTGACCTGTATGAAAGAGTTGACCTTAGTAAGGTAGGAATTCCATATGGGTCAGATCATACTGGTTGCAAGTTATTACTCACTTCTACAACTGCAGATGTCCTATCTAAGCAGATGCATACCCAAAAGAATATCATGGTCATATGATTCGCTGTTAATGTATAAAAGCTTTAAACTTACGTTGAGAGTTTCCAGAGCATATATGTTGTGAGGAGCGTATTATATGTTTGCTCTTTCTTCCTTCGCATGATCATGTATAATAGTAGTATGTGTGGCTTGTGGGTGTTGTACAATCTTTAAAGGAAATATGTATGGAAGGTTATTGTTATGAAAATATGAATGGAGTGCCAACCAGAGTTAATCTAACCGATAAGAAGTCAGTTAATAACTTATAAGGTTGTGAGTTTAAATCTCACTGCCGATATAAGGATCTTGTTGATGGGTAATTTATAAATAGCTCTGTAAGCAATCTTTAAACATGAAGATATGTTGTGGTCCTGATGAGTCTTTAGGACTCAAATCATCTAAACTTTCATGTTAAAAAAAAAAAAAAATTTAGACAAACACACGCTTGCCTTATTGGAGTGTGGTCATAAAGCTGCACCACAATTTCTAGAATATTATTCCTATCCTTGAGCCTGTGATGCAATTTCTCTTCTTCCCAGAGAAAATTACTTTGTTGTATCTGGAGTTAAAGTTACTGTTCATATACTGATGATATTGATTCCATGGGGATAAGACAAAGCAAGTTCGAAAAAAAAAAAAGAAGGAAGGTGAAGGAAAGTGGAGTGAAAAATAAAGCAAAGAAAACGCTTGTGGAGCAAACGAGGAAAGAGAAGAAAGAACAGGAAGAACGAGAAAACAATGGGGGAAAATTTATTGCCGAAAATCACATTATATGAAGGAAAAACCTCATCTTATTTAATTGATTGCGTGCTGTTTAATTAGGATTCCCAAGCATTTATCTTTGAAGAAATTATAAAAAAAGACCTTAGAATTACAAAAACTCAGATAGAGAGTCTTGACAACTTCACTTTGGGTTTTGACAACTTTATAACATATTATTATTGTCAAAACTCAAAGTGAATTTGTCAAGGATCCCTATCTGTGTTTTTGCAATTTCAAAGTCTTTTTTTTTTTTTGCAATTTTCCCTTTATCTTTCCTTTCTTCTTGTGCGTCACTTTCCTTCTTTCTAGAATAAATGTATGCTCCGATATTATACAAGCCCAGCCACCAATTCTTATCCAATAATTGTAATATTATCTCAAAAGTTTAGCCTCAAATAAATATTTGCTAAAATCAAAATATTACATAACATAAAGTTAATCGTATGTTAATTTTCTTATATGTGACCTCTATGGGTAATTTCTCCAAAATATAAAAATTAGCCAATGAATTTTTTTCTCAATTATCAATTCTTTTTTTAATTTTTAAAACAACACACATGCATGCCCAGATAAATTTTATGGTTGAAAAATTCTCTTTCTTAATAAACTTTCAGGACATAGAGAAAAGAAAATTTCAGGTGCTGAATGCTTTTTTTCATGGATAACTTTAGAGTATTTAAGCACCTTATTTTTTAAAAAAATTATTTCAATATAAAAATTTAGAAAAGGAATAAATGACATAAATACCTTTTCCAGTAAAAAAGGGATAATATTATAATTCAACTGTAAAGAATAGCATAGTTTCTTATCGGAGTCGCCGAGTCACATTTCTTTAGTTATATTGATAGAAGACTTATGTTTTGGTAGGCATGTACTTTATTAATCGAAAATAATAAAAAGATATGATGGTCAACTACATGTACTAGTGGAGATGTTCCTCTTTTTTTTAATACACTAGAGATTTTCTTTCTAATTCCGCCTTTTCTTATTCTTTTTAACAAACACAACTTAAATTTATATTTTCAATACCGTTGATTTTAATTATAAAACCTCTTTTATAGCCTATAAATAAAATCTTATAATTAAAAACAGAGATAGCATTTTGAATTTGCCAAAGCACGTGCAAGTCAGTGTTGTAGTCATAGAAATGAATGCAAAGTGGAAGTCTATTTCATAAGATGGTCTTTAGAATTGTCAAAATGAATCGGTCGGACCCAAATAAGTCATTTTACCTGGTTTAAAGGTGGGACCGAAAGCCCGAAGAATTTTTTTATACATATATAAATTCCAAAAGATCAGAAATATGTGTGTGAAGAATCAAATCAAGCTTTAAATTTGAATAATACAAATACAAGTCCTAAAAAACAAAACATAAATTATCTTAAAGTCTAAATGTCGAAATCAAAATTAAATAAATGAAGTGAAATGAGATTATGGGTTAACAGGGTTTTGATTCTGTTTTGTCTGGCTTTAACATGGCGAATCCTTGTTCGTACATGTGAGTTTCTCTCCTGCGTGAGAGCTTTTTCTCTCTCCTCTGTGAGAGTTAGTTACGACGATTATCGTCGTTCGTTGTGTGAGATCCGCCGCCTACTGCGACGGTGACTAAAGAGTGTCCGATCTGTCACTCATTGTGACGGAGAGGAATTAGTGAGGCATGGAGGTAGGAGTAGAAGGACAATGTAGTGGAGATAGAGGTGCGAGGGGAAGGAAAGGAAAGGAAGTGGAGCTGGTTTGGAAGAAGAGCGACCATCGGCAATTATATGGTGGAGTGCTTGTTGGAAGAATGATGACAGTAAAGAGTTTCAATGCTCCGACGGTGATCAAGATGATCAGGAAGGGCTGGAACTTGGAGAAGCATGAGGACTTGGAGATCATTGAAATTGAGGATCGATCATTCATTTTTGAATTCCGTTGCAGGGAAGATTACTTAAGGATCTTGCGAGGGCGTCCATGGTCGATCCAAGGAATACTACTCAACGTTCAACTATGGAAACAGTTTATGACTTACAAGGAAGTGGACTTCAGCAAATGTCCATGTTGGATTCAATTCCATGATCTACCGCTGGAAGGAATGGATGTAGAGAATGCGATAACCCTGGGATCTGAATTAGGTGAGGTGATGTTGGTGGAGAATCCTAGGTTTGGCAATTTGTTGATTCGTAGCTATTTGCATGCAAGAGTCTTGGTGGATACGAAAAAGCCTCTGGTGTCTGGTATGTGGACTAACAGACCAGGAAAAGAGCCTGTGTGGATCAAAGCCAGGTATGAGAGATTACAAAACTTTTGCTATCGTTGTGGATTGTTGGGACATGATCAGAGAAACTGTCCAAGAAGTGAGGAACCAGAGTGTGGTGACTTGGAGTTTGGAAGCTGGTTAGGTGTTCAAGCTACTAAGAGAATTGATGCTGAGATTGTTTGTAGCAATAATAACTGGGAAGAATGGAGTGAAAAGAAGTATGGAAGAAATGTGGAAGAAGAGTTAAAGAAACTGGCAAACAGAACCTTGAAGGGGCAGGATGACCTGAGGAGTGGTAAGATTGATAAACAGATGAAGGTTGATCCTAGACAAGGAAAGAAAACTAAAAGGGAAGGAAGTTTTGATGTACAGACACAAAAGAAGAATGATGTGAGTGAAGGGGTGGACAGCGAGAATGTTAGGAACCTCTCTATTATGAAGGAAATTGAAGTGATAAATATGTCGACTGATGGATCTCCCAAGCTGAAGGAGGATTTGTCAAAGGCAATTGTAGTATTTGACAAACTCTCACCTATTTCTGAAGTGGCTATTGGTCTAAGAAGGATCAAACTGAAGAGAGAGCTTGAAGAAGGAGTAGAGCAGTTGAATATTAAGAGAAGAAGGCTATTTTTCAACAATTCTGCTGATGATTTTGGGTTGAACAAGCAGGAGAGTCAAAAAACAATAACCAGAAAGAGTGTCAGATTGTTAAAAAGAAGGGCTAGGAAGGGGAAAGGTGGTAGGGGAAAGTTGGAGGAAATGGTAAGAAGAGAAGTACAAGATACATCGAAGGAGGACAAAAGTGAATCATGTGTCATTGCTGAAGGTGAAGGTGGCTAGCCTTTAACAGCCACCAAGGGGCAATGAATTTCATCACATGGAACTGTCAAGGTCTTGGGAGAGCCTTGACAGTCAAAAAACTAAGGGAAGAAAATATTAGAAGAAAGCCCTCAGTTATCTTCCTTATGGAAACAAGAATGAAGAGTAGAAAAATGAAAGATGTGAAAAAGAAGTGTGGGATGGATGAGGAATGGTATGTGGATCCAGTAGGTAGAAGTGGTGGGATGGCCTTATGGTGGAAAAAAGAAGTTGTGATAAACGCCTGGCATAGTTCACGCAATATAATTCACACAAGCATGAACTCCACAGTGCTAGATGTCCCTGACTTTGTTACGTATGTTTATGGTGCCCCTCGAGATGAAGATAAGGAGAAGGTGTGGGAAGACTTGAGACGTATTGCAGGGGGAGTAACAGGATCTTGGCTGTGCGTGGGAGACTTTAATGACATGGTTTCTTGTTTTGAAAAGTTTGGCAGCAGACCTATTGATCTGAGAAGAACATTAAATTTTCAGAGAATGCTATCTGATTGTGGGTTGATTGACCTGAATTTCAATGGGGCGCCTTACACCTGGAACAATAAAAGATTGGGGGAAGCTCATGTGAAAGAAAGAATAGACAGGGCTACGGCAAATGTGGAATTCAGAGAGAAATTTCAGAATGCACTAGTCATCCATATCGAACCTGTGGGATCTGATCACCATATGCTTAGTGTTGAATGTGAATATAAGCATTCAAGGGTCCCTAAAGCTTTCAGGTTTGAAGCATTTTGGATTGAACATGAAGATTTTTTGAAAGTAGTAAGGGAAGGATGGTAGAAAGTGGTGGAAATGGAAGGGAATAAAGTAGAGGAGTTTATACACAGACTAGAAAATTGTAAAGATGCTTTACTGAAATGGGGTAAGCAGACCTTTCCAAATGCAAGGACTTCCATCGACAAGTTAAACAAGGAATTGAGTATCTGCAGAAGTGGACTTTTGACTGCTGAGAAGAAATTGAAAAATTGAAGAAATAATAATGAAAATGGAAGAAGCTTGGGATAGGGAGGAGGTGTATTGGTGGCAGAGATCGAGGATAAAGTGGCTGGAAGCTGGTGACAAGAATACACGTTTCTTTCACTCTAGCACAATCCAGAGGCGTACAAGAAACAAAGTGATTAAATTGAGAGGAGAGTGGAACACGTGGTTGGAGAAGGAGGAAGAGATTAATAGTGCTTTTACCAAGTACTATAGCACTTTGTTTGCCTCGGGGGGATGCAGGGATTTAGAGAAGGTTCTGAAATTTGTTAAGAAACAAGTAACTGCAGAAGATAATGTGCAGCTTGAGAAACTTGTGACAATGGAGGAGGTTAAAATGGCGGTATTCCAACTTGGGGGATCTAAAGCCCCTGGACCAGATGGTTACTCTGGCATGTTTTATCAGTCGGCTTGGTCAGAAGTCAGTAAGGAGGTAGGGGAGATGGTCTTTGATTTCTTTAATAATAATGCAAAGCTAGCAGCGATTAACAAGACTAATGTGGTACTAATTCCCAAAGTAGATAATGCTGAGAATGTGGGACAGTATAAACCCATTGGTCTTCGCAACTTTGCTTATAAAGTCATTTCCAAGATTCTGGTGAACAGAATGAGACAGTTGCTGGCTAGAATTATATCAGGAAATCAAAGAGCTTTTATTGCTGGGAGGCTTATACAAGACAATATTCTGGTAGCTCATGAGGCTTACCAGTATTTGAAAAATAAAAAAAAGGGAAGGAAGTTTGAAATGGCTGTAAAGATCGATATGAATAAAGCCTATGATAGGCTTGAATAGGACTTCATTGAGGCGGTTATGAGGGAGATGGGCTTCGGAGAAAGGTGGTTGTCTTGGATTATGGAATGTGTGAGATCAGTTCAATTGAGTTTGGTAGTAGGAGGACACAAGATTGCTGATTTGAATATGGAAAGAGGGGTACGCCAGGGGGATCCACTTTCACCTTTTCTCTTCATAATTGCTTCTGATGTTCTGTCTCCTGGTTGATGCTTATGTTGATAATGGGAAACTGAAAGGAATCAAGCTGGCTAACAAATGTCCTATACTATCTCATTGCTTCTTTGCAAATGACTCGGTGTTTTTTGTCAATGCTAAAAGAAGGAATTGTGAGATCTTGAGGGAAATTCAGGATAGCTATTGCAAAGCATCGAGCCAATCAGTGAATTTGGACAAGTCATGTATCTTCTTCTCAAAGAATACAGTAGAAGAGGTGAAGCAGGAGGTGTTTGAGATTATGGGAATTATGGATACAGCCAAACCTGGAAAGTATCTTGGCCTTCCTGTCTTGTGGGGTAAGTCTAAGTCTGAGGCTTTGACTTTTGTGAAGAACAAACTGAGCCTTAAGCTACAAGGATGGAAGCAGAAATTGTTGACTTTTGCTGGAAGGGAGGTCATGATCAAAGCAGTAGCGAATGCAATACCAATTTACCCTATGTCTTGCTTTAGTTTTCATAAAAAGACCTGTAAAGAGCTTGATCAGATGATTTCTGGCTTTTGGTGGGGACAAAAGAATGGGGAAGGAAGAATTCACTGGAGGTCTTGGAAAACTATGTGTAGGGATAAGGGGGAAGGTGGTATGGGATTTAGAGATTTTATGAAGATGAATAAAGCCTTATTAGTAAAGACTGCATGGCGGCTTTGTCAGAATCCTGATGAGATGTGGAGCAGGATCCTCAAAGGCTTATATTTTCCAAATGCTGATTTTTTGCAAGCTAAAAAGGGTAGTAAAGCCTCTTGGGGTTGGTCGAGCATTCTGGAAGGAAGGGAGTTGCTGCAAAGGGATCTAATTTGGAGAGTTAATAAAGGAGATAAGATAAGTCTGTTTGAAGGAAAATGGTTGATCGAGGAGGAAGGTTTCTGTCTTAAGCAAAGAAATCTGACTAAGGAAATGAAAAAACTGAAGGTAAAAGACATTATTTCCAATAGGAATTGGAACTTTGATGGGTTTGAAGACTTATTGGATGAGGAAGACCGAGTAGCTATTTTAAAGGTGAAAATTCCAGTGGTTGAGGGGGAAGATTAGTATACTTGGTTGGGGAGTAGAGATGGAATATATTCGGTCAAGAGAGGTTACAAAATTGCCAAGCTTCAGGAAGTTCAGGAAGCAAAGGAGGAAAGGGAAGCCCCCAGTAGCTCCTATACTATGTCTAAGAAGGTTTGGAACAGTATTTGGAAAGTGAAGGTGCCTCCAAAAGTCAATCAGTTCATGTGGAGAGCAGTTAGCAATGCTTTGGCGACAAAAGAAGCTCTCTTTAAGAGAAAATGTGCAAGAGATCCTATATGTAGCATTTGCAAAGTGTATGTGGAGACGGTCGAACATGCACTTTTTTTGTGTCCCTAGGCTCAGTTATGCTGGTTCGGTTCCCCTCTAGCTTTGAGATTTGATGAGAAGAATATGGGAAGATTGGATAGGTGGCTGGAAAGCTGGTTGTCAAAGAAGAATGAGATTGATGACTATAATATATCATTTTTCGCTGCCTTGTGTTGGGGGGTTTGGAAGGCCAGATGCTGTAGTGTGTTTGAAGGAAAAGAAGTAGATGCTGGGAGCTGCTTATCTCAGGCTATCAGATTGGTTAATGAGTATTGGGGCTGTTTCAAGAAGAGGGAGAGAAGGAAGATGCCAGTTGCAGTGGTGGAGAGATCTTTGGCTTGGGAGAGACCAGCAGAAGGGGTGGTGAAAATTAACATAGACGGGGCCTTCTGTAGTAAAGACATGATTGCTGGTATTGGGGTGATAGGAAGAGACAGTAATGGCAGATACTTGGGCAGCTTTGGTATGATTATTGATGCAAGGTCTGCTTTTATGTCTGAATGAATGTAGGGCCTTACTTGAAGCTTTGAAAATGAAAGATATATTTTGTGATCGAGAGGTGATAATTGAGACGGACTGTTTGGAACTGTATAGAAGAGTAAGAAGTAGGAGCTTGGATGGATGCGATTGGAAGTGTGTGGAATTGATGCAGGAGTGTTTAGAGGTAGGGGATAAGACGGACAGATGGTCACACTACAAAAAAATATGTTAATTCTAGCGGTTAGAGTGTTACATTTCTAGCGGTTTTAACCGCAACAAATAAAATTTGTAGCAGTTAAGGAAACCGCTAGAAAAACAGATGCAAGAAAAAATTTCTAGCGGTTATCGCAACCGCTACACATCATGGTCAAAACGACAGAAAATTTCTAGCGGTTCCTAACCGCTAGAAAATATCTGAAGGAGACACATTCCTAGCGGTTTCAAAACCGCTAGAAATTTTTCCCGGAAAACATTTCTAGCGGTTTCATAACCGCTAGAAACCTGCTAAACGAAATCCATTTTGCCGGGAATTAAATAATTTCAGTAGCGCGCGAAAATTACTAGCGGTTATAGAACCGCTAGAAATGTTTGGGAAATTAAATTTTCCCGCCAATTGAATTTTAGGAATGGCGGGAAAAACTTTTCTAGCGGTTTTGAACCGCTAGAAATTTTGGCGCAAAATTTAAATTTGGCGAAATATTTCTAGCGGTTTTGAACCGCTAGAAATGTTTACCGTGCCAGAAAAAAAAATTTATGGTTTTTCATATTATAATTTTAAAAACCATTAAATAAATTATTTTGAAGAATTTTTGTTAATTTGTATAATTAGTTATATGTTACATTTTATATATTCAAATTTTGTAATAAAAAATATGTAATTAAATTATGAATGTGTCAAAAGAAGTGAATTTAATTTAATAAGATAATTTAATTGAATATTTAATAAGATAGTTGAATTGAAGATGATATATTTTGAAATATTAAACCTATAGTATTAGGTTGATGAGTATTTGAATCAGTTGAGGAGGGCATGACAAATGTGGAGAAGAAAAATCTGAAAGGAAAGGAGAAATAAATATGTTAGTAAATTTTAAATAAAAACAAATAAAAGATACAATGAATTATAAAATAAAATTCACTTACCATAGAGTAAAGAGAAAAAAACCACAATATGAGATAGTAAGAAAAAAAGAGAGAATTATGAAGAAGAATAGGAGAGGAAGGAAAAGAGATGGAGTAAATGAATGTAGAGAAGATATGGTATTTATAGAGATCAGCGACACATTTGTAGCGGTGTTTTTGTAGCGTTTTATTGCATTTTGTAGCTGTTATTCATTTTCTAGCGTATATGTAAGCGCTAGTAATTCGTAGCGGTTATATATGTAGCGGTTATTAACCGCTAGAAATTTAGTATTTTTTATTTTTAAAATCTGAACGAATTTTAATTTACAAATATGTATTTTGTAGCGGTTAATAACCGCTACAAATTACTATTTCGTGAAAATACATTTGTAGCGGTTATTAACCGCTACAAATTACAATTAGAAAATACATTTGTAGCGGTTAATAACCGTTACAAATTACAATTTCGTGGAAAAATTTGTAGCAGTTATTAACCGCTACAAATGAAAATTGTTTTATTTTTAAGAAAACTGAACGAATTTTAATTTATACATATGTATTTATGGATGAAAAATTTGTTAAATAATTTATTTTGGATGCTGCTACTCTCCATCATCATCCGGCCTGAAAGGACACATTTTAAAAAAATTTGTTAAATTTATGTTGTATTTGGAAAAAATTAGTAATTAGTAGTTAATTATTTAAATAATTTAAGAAAAGACGTGTACCTGATAAGTGGCAAATTATCATCTCCTTGAGGAAAGAAGTCTTCAAAATTCGAGGGTTGGAAGGGTTCACTGTCGTAAATAATGTCACCATCACCCATATCGTAAAGATCCCGTGGCTTGAGGTGAACGACCATATTCCAGTCTTTATGTTTCTCGTCCTCGACATAGTAAATTTGGTGTGCCTCAGAAGCAAGGATATATGGCTCATCATCTTCAGATGCCCCCGTATGAATAAGTCTTGAGAAATTGACTGAGGTGATGCCCAAATGGTCAGTAGCGAGTCCCCGTGAAGTTGTCGTATTTGCCCAGGAGCATTTGAACAGTGTCACGGTGAAAAGCTGGTAAGTCAACTCAATAATGTCAATTAGCTTTCCATAGTAAGTGACGCCTCCAAAGCGCATATCGCCATCACTACTGCTAGCATAACATCTCGTTCCGAATGTCCCGCAAACTCCAGAGTTTTGTGTGAGCAATCCCTGATCACGTCCAACCGTACAGAACTTGAAGCCGTTGACATTGTACGCGGTAAACCTTCGTGCATGGTCTAACGGACCGAGAGAAAGAGCTCTGAATTCATCTGTGTATGGGCTGTTGTCATTACGTATCCGACGTGTAAACCAACTGGGAAACTCTTTGTGGACTCTTTTATCAATGTCAGCAGAACGCGCACGGCCCCGTAGCTGACGCCTGAGATAACTCCTAAACTCACTATAGTAAAGTGTAATTTGTTAGAAGAGTCAGTAAGAAACAAATATAAAGTGTAAAAGCTAGTGAGCTTATATGATATATATGCTTACTGCATGAAGGGTTCAACTTGGCTGCAATTTATCAAAACGTGTCTGTGTGCCTGGAGTTTCTCTGTAGGAGTGAGTCTGAAGAATTCATATCCTCCAACTGGTTTCCCAACAGGAGGAAATAAAGTTGACGTGGAAGGACCGGGAGGAGAATCATCTACGCGACGCGGGCGGTTAAAAGATGTCTCCATGTCATCAAAGTACCTCGAACAGAAAGTTAGGACCTCATCTCCGGAATAACCTTCTGCTATTGACCCCTCAGGCCATGCCTTATTCCTAACATATGATTTTAATTTTCCCAAGTACCTGTAAGTTAAAATTGCATTAATAATTACGAGTAAATGAAAGAACAATGTGAAATTTAAAGAGGCGGGAATAAAAGATAATCTAGTACCTCTCTATAGGGTACATCCATCGATAGTGAACTGGGCCAGCAACCTTTGCTTCTCGAACAAGGTGGACAGTCAAGTGAACCATAACAGTAAAGAATGATGGAGGAAATATCATCTCCAAGTGACAAAGTGTAAGAATAATTTTATTTTGCAGCTGATCAAGCTCTTCCGCTACCAAGACCTTCGCACACAACTTCTTGAAAAATGAACATAATTCTACCAAAACCACCGATACATCAGAAGGAAGTGTGTTTTTCAAGGCCAATGGAAGTAACTGTTGCATAAGAACATGAGAGTCATGACTTTTCAACCCAGTAACCTTTCGAGCCTGCAGATCGATACACCTTGAGATGTTGCTAGAATATCCATCTGGTACTTTTATGTTCTTCAACGTCGAGAGGAAGATATCCTTGTTCTGCTTTGTCAAGGTGAATTTAGCTGGCTGAAACTTGTCGTTTTCATCAGGCCAAGCCTCTTCACGAATTCCCCAGGCCCGTAAATCTTTTCTAGCTGCGAGATGGTCTTTGGACTTTCCAGCTTCATTGAGCAACGTATATAGCACATTATCGCACACATTTTTTTCAATGTGCATAACATCCAAACTGTGTCGTAGCAAATTAGATTCCCAATAAGGAAGAGTGAAAAATATGCTTCTCTTCCGCCATTGCATAGGTTGCGTATCAGATGTCCCACGAGATCGTCGTCCCAATCGTTCGGGATCCACACTCTTACCAAACTCGACATGAACATCTTCTAACTGCCGCAAAATATCCATACCAGACAAAGTAACAGGAGGATCTCTCTTCTCCTGTTTCCCATCGAAGCGAATCCGTTGCAATCTAATCTGTGCTTGGAATCAAGGAACCGTCGATGTCCTATGAAGCACCACTTGCGACTGTGTGGAAGGCGACATGGCACAGAATCAAAATTGCACTCAGGACAGGCCAACCCAGTATGCACATTCCAGCCAGACAAAGTTCCCAAACCGGGAAAATCACTTATTGTCCACATCAAGGCTGCACGGAGATTGAATAGTTGCTTGTCATGTGAGTCATATGCCTCAACACCATTCGTCCATAGGTCGAGCAATTCGTGTATCAACGGTTGCAGGTATACGTCAATATCATTTCCTGGTGCTTTCTTGCCAGGAATGATCATGGAAAGCAAAAAGGAGCTCTGCTTCATGCACATCCAAGGTGGTAGATTGTATGGAATTAACACCACCGGCCAGATACTGTAACTTGTGCTCATGTTTCGAAGGGATTAAAACCATCGGTTGCCAATGCAAGACGTACATTTCTAGGATCATTGGCAAAGTCTGGAAATTTCGCATCAAACGCTTTCCACGCCTCCGAGTCTCGTGGGTGCCTTAACCTACCATCTAGGTTTTCCTCAGTCGCGTGCCACCTCATGTGCTGAGCCATTTTTGATGACATATACATTCTTTGCAACCGTGGTTTCAAAGGAAAGTATCTAAGAAAATAATATATTAAAAATTTAAAATACCGAATATTTAAGTACTAAATATTGACTCAATTTAAGAAAATTGATGACATAATCAATTGTTTTAAGAATTTCAAATATCGAATATTTTTAGAGACGGAACAAGTAACACGCTGTAATAATTTGTACCTGAGAATTTTGGCCGGTTTCTTCTTTTGCTTCTTGCCCTTCCGTACCGACTTATAGCGTGACGTCTTGCATCTCGTACAAATCTCTTTGTTGGCATCATCTCCCCAGTATAGCATACAGTCGTTTGGGCATGCATCTATCTTCTTATAGTTCAAGCCAAGCTTGTTAATAATCTTTTTTGCTTCGTAAAAAGACGGAGGGAATTCAGCTTGGGGGAAAGCATCTCCCAGTAATTCCAGCAACATAGACATCGCCTTGTCAGTCATACCGCACAAGCATTTGATGTGATACAGCCTCACCAAGAATGACAACTTCGAATACTTTGTACACCCAGAATAAAGAGCTTGTCAGCTTCGGTCATGAGGTCAAAAAATTCCCGAGCAGTTTCGTTTCTTAGAAACTCCGGTTGAGGTCCCTCTACTTCATCTTCGTTGGGATTCGAGCTTTCGTGAACACCAAAAGCATCACGCACAGCATCATTCACGGCATCGGCTTCATCCACTCGAACTCCCATCCGTGAAACTACTGGCACTGACTCAGCACCCATATCTAGCCGTTCCCCATGTAGTTGCCAAAATACGTACTCTCGCGGAAAAGGCTTAAAGATTAAATGTTCCCTAACAATATCTTTGGGATGCCACTTTTTGAAATTACATTTAGGACAGGGACACTGAATCTTACCATTTACGGCAGCATTGGCGAAAGCAAAATCCAAGAAATAGTTTAGACCAGCCAAGTATTGCGAAGTCGACCGGTGCAAGTTGATCCACGACCTATCCATGACTAATAATGCTCAAATTTCGTGAAAATATGACACAGAGCTCAAAGAGAAGTTAAAATGGAATTCAGTTGAAGTGCTTCAGCTTATAAAGGAGGCTGGTGGAACGGTCATTTTTTGTAGCGGTTACAAAACCGCTACAAATTTGTAGCGGTTTTAACGGAAATTTTCAATTTCCAGCGGTTATTAACCGCTAGAAATTCTAAATATCGGTTACAAACCGATAGAAATTTCTAGCGGTTTAACGGGAATTTTGTCTCCATCGGTTTTGAATTTTCTAGCGGTTACAAAACCGCTAGAAAATTAGGTAAAATTTGCTAATTTTCTCGCGGTTCCTGTGAACCGCTAGAAAATCCAGTTGAATTTTCTAGCGGTTCACAATAAAACCGCTACAAAATATGGTTAAAATCCAGTTGAATTTTCTAACGGTTTTTGAACCGCTACAAACGCTATTATTTTTAAATATTAAATAGAAATACCGCACAATAAATTAATAACATTACGAAAATAAATATTTATTAAATTAATAAACGATTATAGAATTATTTTGATTAATTAACATGTTTAACGTGTTTAATAAATTGTAGTGTTGATGTTGTAATAAATAAATAAATATTTCAATATTAATTAGTACTTGACATAAATAAAATTATAGAAATAAATCAATAAAGTAAACAAATAAATATAAAATTTAGATAAATATCTAAATAGTATATAAAACCGTAAAATCAAGATTCTAATAAAATCCCATACAATGAAAGCAAATCATGGGTGGGGGGCAGAAGCAGCATCATCGTGATCATCCTCTGCTGAATCCTCTGGCTGGGGGTGGGCAAGCCGCTGAACCTGCTGGCACTGGACTGGCGGATGGGGGGGTAGGGGCGGGACTGGTGGCATGTGTAGGTCGGGGATGTCAGGAACCGAGATGTTTGGAGCTATACTGACCACCACATGACGCAGAGCCGTAGCAGCTGCCAAGAGCTGGTCAAGCTGTGTCTGGAGCTGACGATCACGCTCCTGGAACTGACGATCACGCTCCACGATTCTGGCCTCGAACTCTTGTCTGAGCTCCTCTCGCAATTCCTCTGAGGATGAGGAACCCGGCCGCTTCGCACTCGCATGAGAGCTCCCAGCAGTATATGAAGGGCCAGCGCCACTTGAGCGGGGCAACCTAGTCGGTGTAGGTCCAAGTCCAAGCCCGCTAACTCGACCAGGGTGCTGCGGCCGGCCACGACCCGCTAAAAGTGAGGCGGTGGGATCCAAGGCAGACCCCTGAGACTCACGCAACTCGGAATCGACCTGAGTCATCCGTGCCTACCAAAATTAATATAAAGAAGTTAATTATAATATAATAATATCTACACTGTGATATTATATTAATATTTAATTTATTACTTACCACTATCTCCTCAACCTCATCCGACGCACGCCCGTCTCAGGGTCTATACACCATCGGCCACATCTCGCCATAAGTGGGCGTGTATCCCTGCTCCTGCTGCGTCTTTTCCCTCTGTAAATGAAATCAAAGAAATAATTAGTTACAAATTAAATACATCTACATATTTAATAAATTTATTTCAAGTACTCACAATCTCGTCATAAGTGATCGCAAAGCTCCTGGATCCAGCCCTATGACGTATCGTCTGATGCCTGACGCTCCTAGCATTTCTCCTAGAAAGAGCCTGAAGCAAAATGTAAAAAAATTAAATTAAATGAGTCAAATCGGATAAAAAATAAAGAAATTATAATTAATACAATATTATCATACCATCTGGTCAGCCGTCATCCTAAAATAGACGTAACTGGACCAGTCTTGGTCCGGGACTCCACCAGGTACATCTGCCAGTATCTCCTGGAGGGGCCTCGTCCCGTCACCTTTCTTCTCCCTCCACAGGTCGGCCCTCCTGTTCTTCCATGCCATCCCAAGCCTCTTGATCGTGTCAGCCCTCAACTCCTCCCCCAGAATAAATTTACTCTATGATTAAAATAATAAATTAACTAAATAACAAATTATAAACAAATAATTAAGCAATTTCAATAATCAAAAACAAATAATTAGTTTTTAACTAATTTAACAATATTATAAATAAAATATAAATTAATCAAAAACAAATAATAATTAAACAATTAAGTAATTTAAATGAAAAAATATTTTTACTCAACTAAATTTAAAATTATTATAAGTAATAAATTAATGAAATCAATAACAAATTATTTTCATTTAACTACTTTTAAATAATTTAAATAAAAATATATATTCATTTAACTACTTTTAAAAATATTATAAATAACAAACAAATTAAATAAATAAAAAATTATAATCAAACAATTAAATTTTTGAAAACAAAATATATAATCATTTATTTAAATTAAAAAAATTATAAATAACAATTTTATATTACCTTCATCATTTCCCAGCCTTGCTGCTTCTTGTCTGAGGTGATCTTCTTCCAGTCCTGCACGTAGATGGGGAACAGCGTCCACTGCTGACCAAGGAGGCGCACGTACTTGTTGTACAACTGGCCACCTTTCTTCGTCGGTTGGCCCAACTCATTGAGCGGCACAACCACTCGTCCGCCCGTCATCATAGACAGCTCTCTGACTGTCAGCCTCCGATAGGACCTGTTCCCCTCAGTGTCTGCAAAATTTAATTAAGAAATAAATTATATATCAATAAATTAATACAATTTCTATATAAATTAAATACTGATCAAAACTTTAAAAGGTTAAATAAATACTTACCGACAAATTCCACCTCATAACCAGCCTGACGTCTCGGAGCAGGACGCTGTGCAGCCTGGGGATACTCATTCCCCTGATCCTGCTCCTCCTGCTCCTCCTCCTCCTCCTCGTCAGCAGCATCAGCATCAGCATGGGGTTGCTCATCCCCAGTAAAATGAGCCTCCTCAGTCCGCTCAACATCATCCTGCTCCATAAAACTGAGGATATCCTCCTCGCTGAGATCGTAGTCATGAATGCTGGGGAATGGCTCACCAGCATCATGATGAACCTCACTGGGTCCAGCTCTCTCAGGATCAACTGGGTCTTTCCCGTGTCGACGAGTCATCCTAATAACAACAAATAGCAATTATTTATAAATGAAATAAAAAGAAAAATTATTTATAAGCTATAACATAATAAAATAAATAAAATAAAACATAAAATAAAAATTATTTATCAATAAATTACTATTTTTACCTGAAAATAAGGATCTGCAACTGAATCAGAACTCGAATATGTTTGTGAAGAAAATTCAGCAGAGCTTCGCTGCCAGAACGATTGAAGAAGTGAGAGTGTAGGGGGGTATATATAGACCGAGGATTTCTAGCGGTTAGGCACAAAAACCGCTAGAAATTTCTAGCGGTTTTGGCCGAACCGCTAGAAATTCCCAACGGTCACATATGCCTCGGGAATTGGCTAGCGGTTCGGTCCCAACCGCTAGCAATTTCTAGCGGTTCGGCCCAGAACCGCTAGAAATTCTGGCGGTTCGGTCCTGAACCGCTAGCAATTTCTAGCGGTTCGGCCCAGAACCGCTAGAAATTCTGGCGGTTCGGTCCTGAACCGCTAACAATTTCTAGCGGTTCGGTCCAGAACCGTTAGAAATTGCTAGCGGTTGTGAACCGAACCGCTAGAAAATTCTAAACTCCTCGGGGAATGAAAAAAATTTCTAGCGCTTCATGCATCAACCGCTAGAATTTTTCGGTGTCTAGCGGTTTATTAGCCTGAACCGCTAGAAAGTAAACGCTACAAATTTGGCGCCAAGTTCCCGCCAAAGCCCGGGGAATTTTCTAGCTCTAATTTTCTAGCGGTTAGGTGGTAACCGCTAGAAATGTGCGGGTAATGGTCAAACCGTCTGTATTTTGCAGCGGTTTTTATAGGAACCGCTAGGAATATTTGGAATTTCTAGCGGTTTTGTTGAACCGCTAGAAATGTTCCGCTGCTATTTCAGCAATTTCTTGTAGTGTCAATAGCCTTAGTAGCTCGTGGGGGCAATAGTGCTGCAGACTTTTTAGCAACACAAGCAATGAGGAGAATGGTACCGCAAGGATGGCTTGATAAGCCACCACCTCCTCTGAACCGGATTTTACTTCAGGACCTTACTTGCCGTAACACTTCTGCTGACACTAAGAAGGGTGTAGGTTAAGTCTTATTTTCCTTGCTTGGTTATAGGTTGTATTTAAGATTCCCTTCTTTATCTGAAGGTTGTACTTTAGGTTTTACTGCTTTCTTTGCTTTCTTTTGCTAGTCTATTAGTGATTGTAATATTTCTCTGCGTTTTAATAATATGGACTTTGTTTTGCTCAAAAAAAAAAAAAACATGGCGAATCCTTAATTTTCAAGAGTTAACGCTTAAAAATGTTCACCATTTAAATTGGCAGCCCTACAGACCTTGCCTATGTTGCGAAAGAGTCCCTAGCCGAAGCAGTAATATAATAATTAAATAAAAATAATATTATGCATATATAATAATGTATGCATAAAAATAAAATATTAATTTATCCAATAATTTAAAAATAAACTTAAATAGTTCAATTCATAATTAAATTAACAAATTTATAAGGTAATAATATATCTTACAAATTACTAATAATAATAAAATACGTTTACATGTTCAATTTTTGGGTAAGAGTGCATTTAATACCTGATCTTATTTTCTAATTATATTTAGTATCTTAATTGTTTGTATGGTACATCCAATGTCCTGGTTTTATTGCTTTGATATATTTAATCTTATTTTTTATGCATCTAACACAGTAAAATTTGGAGTACTGTAACTAAAAAAAATAACATTTAGATGCTAGATACATCAGAAAAATAAGATGAGGGTGTTAGATGTACTATATAAGAAATCAGGATGCTAAATATATTTAAAAAATAAGATTAATGTGCTAAATATACATTTACCCTTATTTTATATTAATTATTTTAGGTAAATATATAGTATGTAAATAAATTTAAAAAATTATAAAAATGAAAATGTAAAAAAGAAAAATAAGGAAAAATACTATTAAAAAGTTTCTCAACTTAAAGAAAGGATAAAAAGTTTTACATGCCTCGGCATGCGTGTGGCAGCTGTAGACCTGTCGGTGAGGAGCCAAATTTATTTCTCTGGCCCATTCATAGTTTCCTTTCACACTTTCATTTTCAGGAACTCATCCTCCTCGCCAATTTTTTTTTTCATTATTTCTATTATTATAACAAAATTGTAAAGGTATGTTTTTTTTTTTTCATGATTTTTTCTCCTCCCCTTCATTCTTTCTCCCTGTCTTATTCATGAAGGCCTCATCTCGCACCCTACCCCATTTTTTCAGAACTCAGCCTTGGTTTGGACTTAAATGTAGTTTAAAATCACTTATAAACATAATATTAAAAACTAAACTGAACTAGTAGGATTAGACCAAAAACTTGCCAACTAGTCACCTGGCCAATCTGGTCGGCAACAGAAAGCCAATGGTAGGTTGACTAGGGGGTGACTTCGTGTAATCCAGTCAACCTGACTATTTTAATGGGTTAACCCAGTTGTTTGTATGTGTGTTTTTTCAAAGTTGTTTTGCTGTTAAAAAATTATTAATTAGTAGTAACTAAAGGATTATTTCGTGATTTTATTGAGGTCATAAATCTATTTTGATATTTTGCTAGAATAAATATTTAGTGAATTTAATAATATGATGTTATGATATCAATTGATCAAGGGAATTATAAGAAAAACAAAAAGAAAATATAAGTATATGATTATTTTGCTAGAGATTCAAGATGTTAAATTAAATTAATTTTTATTTTTTTATCTTTTATTAGTTTGACTCCGATTTGATCCACTAACTTTTAACCTACTATCTTGGCTGGTTCAAAGGTTCGTCTGATTTTTAATATCTTAGTTATAAGCACATTTCATATAAATCAAAACAGATATAAACACATTTTATATAAATCGAGACAAAACTTCTCTCACATATTTATTTTATATTTCTTAAATTGTAGTTGAAAAACTACTTATGAGAGTTGAAATGGGCCCTTAGCCTGTGCTTGCTTTCATAAATCACCACTTATTTACTGAATAATTTTTCTTGCCATGACTAAAGATCAAAATAATTTAATAAAAAATAAGTGGGCTGTGAGGGATGAGTCAATGCCCTCCAAACAAAGTTGATGATTTAAAAATGAAATCAAAAAATTACTCTTTTTTTTTCATTTGAACCCAGCAATATTCAAATATAAATTACTTAGTAATATTGCATACATGATAAAAGAAAATCATTTTAGAGCGGCTGGGGGGACACAATAACCCCTATACATGACATGGATACGGAACTAATTATAAATTGAATCTCAAAATATGATTTTTAGTGGCCTATATACCATAACCAACTTAATTATCTTGTTGAAAGGTACTGCTTCTCAAATTTAGCAAATATATATATTATTGCTTCTCTTCTTTTTTTGGAGCTGAATTATTGCTTCTCATATTGAGTGTAATTGTTCTACCAGGAAAACAATAATGTTAATGATGGTAGAGGAAAAAAATTTTGGGTGAAAAGAATTTTACAATAAACCAAGAGAGAAAGCGAACTGGTCCAAGTCAATTTCCCAGTCAAAACATTATCTCCCATCTCACACAATAAGCACTTTCTGAAACACAAGTCTTTACTTTTGCTTCCCAATAATCACGAAGCTGCATTGCAGTTTCTGGGATGTTTCTCTCCTTCACACTCCTATCTGTAAACACTGTTACTTCTTCCTCACTTATGGTACTGGATTTCCACCACAAAAGAAGCTAATTTTATAACAAATCCGAAGATAAAAAGATCCAAAGTATTGACTCTTAACACCAAGAACGAGCAGAATGTATTCATTGTACTTCGTGTCCTGTATAAGGGACTTGACCTCAGTGTGGCAGGAATTCAATATACTGCAGATCATACAGGCTGAAAGCTATTACTTCTATAACTGAAGATGTGCTATCAAGACACATGCATACCCAGATAAATTTCATGGCCCAATGATTCTCTTCACTGCTAAAAGCTTCAGCCTTTTTTATTTCAAACTAATATTACATATTTTAAGGGTCATGTTATATGTTTGTTCTTTTTGTTTTTTCTTGATAGGATTATGTGCCATGGTATGTGTGAGTTGCGTTATGTAAGTTTGCTTAGTTTCTACTGCTGAAGAAGTTTCTTTGTGCAATTAACTACACACCAAAAAAAAAGAAAGAAAGAAAGAAAGAAAGGAATAGCACTTAATCTCGTCTAATTAATGTGAATGTGTGTATTTGTCATCGTACCCAAATCTAATTCCCCTTCTTATCTCTGCATAGGATCAGAAAAGATCGAAATGCATCCATACATTTATCTCAAACCAATGCTGTTCCTTCAACTGGAGCTTGTTAACTAATTCAGGACTCGAAATTCCTGCCCATGGGTTTGAGATAGTGGGCATTCCAAGTAACAAGTGATTGATCTTTGTTTCTGATTCGGACTTTCTGTTTCCTCTTGGTTTCACTGCATGAAACAAAAAGCCAAGAGACCAGACTACAACACAGAACTAAGATATTAAACTGCTACATCTTTGGTGTAGCAAGGGGAAACCACTTCCTAGTTAATTTGAAGCCATCCTCTATTGATAAAAATCGTCTGAACTCATGATGTCCCTCCATTAATGTGGGCTATTCTAGTAATTTCCAGAATTATTGGCCTTCTGCAATTTGGCATCTTCTTCTTCATTATGTCCTTCCTAGCAAAACTTACATGGACAAGCCACAAACTAAAGATGAGGAACAGAACAAAGAAATCAACAGGGAAGTTGAAGACATCGAATCAGTCACACGAGTCTTTATTTTCAGTTCTGAGGCCTTTGATGCTTCAGAATGGAGGGGGCCAATTCTAAATGATGTTATGGAGGGCATTGGCTGACCCAAATACTCACGTAATTGAAGTTTATGGCTTAGATGAAAAGATGAAAGACGGACTGATATGGTTCCGGCAACATTAGTAGCCACACAACGTGATGTCCTGCCCAACCTTGCCATCCTATTGTCTAACCTGCTGAAACCACATGCCCAGTTGTCCAATGGCAAGCAACGTTGTCCCTTACTCCTAACATCATTTAAGTGCTAATTTTATTGCAGAAATACTCAACAAAATTAGCATTCAAAATTTTCCCACTGAATATTACGAGTTAGGATTTCTGTCATCCTTACACGAGGAAGTCGGTTTCCACCAATATTCTCACAATCTTAAATCTAGTCACAAATGGAAGAAAAGAATAGATCAATGCATAATCAGCTAAACAATGCTAATTAAATAAGTGACTTTTACATTGAAGCAAGTTGAGAGAGTTTGATGAGAAGAATACATATGTGTTAAGGATGACAGCTCTAGACAATTATTTCTTAACAACTCCCATAAAAATTGCTGCAAATTACCATATATGGAAAAGAGAACCTCAATGCGATGAGCTTTGCTTAAATTGCTGCAACACTTGTAAGATAGAACTGACTGCTTGTATTAACGAGAGAAGAAGGATCAGAATTCCAGCAATAGAAGCCGCAGTTTGCCAAGGAGTGTTGCAGTAATCATGTCTCAAAGTGGCCTTCATGTTGTTCCAAGGACTTTTACAAAAGGCATTCAAGTCCTTGCAAACATTTGAGTAATGGGAGTTGAAATCTACATGTGTGATATTCTTCCAAAGACTATTGAATAAGTTGGCCACAGAATTGGATTCTCCTAACCAGTTAATGATGATTCCCTCCTGAACTAAGAGATCCACATCACTGCTTGTGTTGATAAGGAAGTCCATAATGGCAACAAAATCAGTGATGTAAGAATCAGAAGGATAGTGACACTGCTCTAACGCCACTAGATTCCTAAGCAAAGTTTCAGTCCAATCATCCACTTTTAATTCTGGTATTTCAAGAATTCCTCCTGAATATTTGAAGTCTAGCAAGCATGAGCTTGTACTTTTTCTAAATGTCACCCCTGCTTCAGCTAACTCAGTTGCACTCTGAACATATGTTACTGATTTGCGCAATCTCTTTGGTTGACTACTCATTGGTGGTAAGTGAAACGTCCTAATAAGATCTGCGAAGTGGCTAATGGTAACGCCTTGAGGTTGCAATTTCACGTTGTTGTAATAGGCAAAATAGTCAAAAGTTAGATGAAGAAATGAAGGGTCTCTGTCATTAGTCATGCTGGAGGGAAAAACCCGACTGAATAGCTTTTCAAGATCACGAAAAGGCAGCTGATTCTCAAGTAAGAGCAAATCTATTCTTACGGTAGTGGCTTGCCATGGTTTTAACAGAATAACACCATCCCATTCACTATAATATGACCTCAAAAATAGCTCAAATAAGAAACAAGAATCCAGCAGAATCACCTTCACAAGTTCCTGATTGCTAAGCTCAATAGGCTCTGAGTAATGAAGACGAACGCCCGGCTCAATCTCTTCTACGAAGCTGATTAATCTATCCAAACTTATGGTGCTGGAAATTCTTTTACGGAATTGCTTGAGATACGCAAGCTTGTACTTTTCCATGATTTTTAGTCTGGGATGCCCATAGTGAAAAGGGCCAATAGAAACCACCTTTGGGGTAAAGCTATCTTCATTCAATTTGCGTATATCATTCGGCACCCTGTAGATGCAGCAGCACTCAGCAGCCATTTCTGTTTCAGCTTCTTCCAGCATCGACTCCATTTCAATTACAAAATTGTTGTGATTACTGATTGCCATCTAAAGGGGAAAAGAAAAGTGAGGGAGAGATAAGATCCACCAAACGTAATGAAAGAGGAGGATTGGACTAGTAGTTCCCAGATCATACGTTTGAAGGAAAGGGGAAAAAGGAGATGACGCATATCCTCAAGCCATGGCAGGGCTTTTTTTAGAACATGGCTGACCAATGTGACCATAAAGAAACTTCGCAGGTTGCTTTTTCAGCATGAAGATGAAGCCGCATGACGGTTTCTTGAGATATTCCTCCCTTTAATATGAAATTTCTCATGGAACTTATTGGAGACCACCCAGCCGCTTCAAATTCATAAATATATTACTACTCCTTTTCCACGTCTTGGAATATTGATCTTTCCGTACCTATTGATGTGTAAAGGTTGACCTATAAACCCAAATAAAATCGGGAAATTTTTTTTAAAATATGATACTTGCATTTCAAAATTTATAAAAAGTATCTTGAATTTAACAAATTCTAAATTGGTCATAATGTCTAAATTGAAATTTTAAAAATTGTTGGTGAATTAACAATTTTGTCCATTAATTTTCTTTTTAAAGAAATCTCGAGTCAACCTCACCGACCGCTGGTTGCTGGCAACCCATTCAAGAATTCAGGTGGGCTGCTAGCCGTCAAAGCTCTAGAGATTGGCTTAACTATTTTTTTGGATTTTTTAGCATTTATAAATATAATTAACAATTCTTGTAACAATATTTGCAACTCTATTAACACTATTAACAATATGTATTTCAGGTTTTTAGACTTGGATTGCTTTTTAATATTCGTAATGTGGTTAGCAAGTATTATAACAATATTTACAACACTATTAACTCCATTAACCACTTCATATGATAGGTTTTTAAATTAATATTATGACTTTAACATATATAGTTTACTTTAATAAATTAAATGCATATTAAATATATTAGAGTTTAATGTGGCTCATATTCCCTTAATTTCTTCCAGTTTTAAAACATATGACATAAAATGGTTAGAAGCGTTAATAAAGTTGTGAATATCATTTTAAGAGTTGTTAATCACGTTATAAATGTTATAAAAAAAATTCTAATTTCAAAACTTAAAAAACATGTGGTTAATAATATTAGAGTTGTAAATATCATTATAGGAGCTATTAATCACATTATGGATTTTGAAAAAATTGTAGTTAAAAAACATGGAAAACATGTGATTAATGTCATTAATAGATTTATGAACATCGTTATAACATTTGCTAATTATGTGACGAACATTAAAAAATTCTCAGAAAAATAGTTGCCAGTCGCCAAAGGCGACTCACCTGTACCCTGACATGGGTTGACGGTCGACGAGTGAGAGTGTCTTAGGAATTTTAATAAAAAAAACTTAAAGCATAAAATTGTAAATTTACCATCATTTCAAAATTCCGATTTAATTATTATGACTAATTTGAAATTTGTTAAATTCATGTTACCTTTAGAGGATTTTCTAATCCAAGGATTTTCTTTTTGAAATTTTCTGAATATAAAAGCTTTGAACTTTTGTTGAGAATTTCCGGATCATATACCGGGGGCTTATTATATGTTCTCCTTTTTCCTTGATCGGATTATGCATAATAATAATAATGTGTCGCTAGCGTTGTAAGTGGACCTAGAGTCCTGTGTAATTAGGACTTGGAAGTTTGTGCAATATAATCTTTTAAGGATGCGATAAATTTACTTTTCCTAAAATATTATCTTTAATTATTTTTCATGAAACCATTTAATTAATGGAGATATTTAGAAAAAATAAAAAAAAATAAATTGAAATTTTATATTTACTATTTAATTTTTTAATTATTTTCATATTAAAGATAAAAGATAGTATATGAAAAACTAAAAAGGCGTCACGGGTGCTCATAACTTCATGAGTAGGGTCCCTTCGAGTTTTTTTTTTTTTACCAGAAAAAGGGAGTCCATTTTATTGATAACAAAAAAAAACAATTACGAACACCAATAGTCGAAGCCAAAGAAAGAAAAAGAAAGCAAGAAAAACCTAGGATACAACCTAGAAAAACAAGAGAAAGAAAACCAAAACTACAAACAGAACAAATAAAGCAAGAAAAAGAGAACAAAACAAACTGAAAGGAAATCAGAGAGCATCAAAGCAAGCAGGATGAAATAGATTAGCCAATACCGGTCCTAATCTGACAAGGACCAACATTGCAAGTGGTAGCACACCGAACCTTGTCTTCAAGGAGTAATTTGGCAAGAGAGGGTGGAGGCTGAGCAGAACAACCTTCGAGACACACCCCCTTTGAGCCTGAGACTGCCAGCCAATCAGCAGCCTTATTGCAAGATCTTGAAATAAAGCCAAACGAGACATCTGGCATAGATCTCAAAGATGTCAAGATGTCATCAACTACAGCCTAAGATTGCCATTCACAAAGAGTACTTGAGTTACAAGTGGTTGTCTTGACTAAAGCCTCGCAGTCACTCTCAATCAAATAGGTACCATTGCCACTCAGCTTGATCAGATCCAAAGCCTTTCTAGGAGCAAGAGCCTCAGACATGAAAGCAGAAGTAGACTTTGCTTGTTCTGCAACAAACTTTAACAGATCACCATTGTTGTTTCTAAATATTATCCCTATACCAGCCTTACCAGTCTTGCTAAGAAAAGAGCCATCTATGTTAACCTTAGTGCAACCGTGATTAGGAGTCTTCCACACTGACCCTTCCCTATTGAAAGAAGGTAAAACTCTCTCCTTTATCCATCCCTTAGCCACCCAAAACTCATTGACTAAATTGGTTGCATTCCTCAATATCTTCTTTGGTTCTAGCACCATATCCTGGTATATCACATTACACCTTCCTTTCCAAATACTCCAACAGATAGAAGCTAGCAAAGCTTTCTGAAAATCATTGCCCTTCCTACCTTCACCAAGCATCATCCAGAGCCAATTATCAAATCTACAAATATTTCTCTCGTTTATCATAATCCCAATTGAAGAGCCAAACCAGAGTTTTTTTGCCCAGTCACAAAGCAGTAAACAATGCTCGATGGTTTCATCAGCCTTACAACAGATCTTGCAAACAGGTTCCCTACAACACTTTCTCCTAAATAGACTCTCTCCCATGGCTAGGCATCCATTTACTGCTCTCTAGATAAAATGTTGAACTTTGGGAGGGACTTTCAGTTTCCATATTTCTTTCCACAATCCTTCTGGTATCACATAGGAAGTCTCATGTCTAAGTTTCCGAGGAGTTATTCTTTCATTCTTCAGAAAAGGTGTATCCGGCTTTCACTGAGTATTCCCCATTTCTACTTCCCTTCCAAATTAGTTTATCTTCCCTTCCACAATTGGAGATAGGAATCTGCAAAATATCTCTAACCGTGTCAGTGTCAAACAAATCAACAAGCTTATCTTCCTTCCACTGACCATTTTCTATTAGGTCACTAACAAGCATATCAGATAAGGCAAAGATCTCAGTCACATAATCTTTGAGAACGAAATCACCTACCCACCAATCCTCCAGAACCTTCACCTTTCTTCCATCCCCAACTCTCCAAATAAGATTATGTTTCAACACATCTCTACCTGCTAGAATGCTTGACCAGGACCATGAGGCTCTTCCTCCCTTTCTAGCATTTAAAAGATCAGAGTTATGGAAATAAAGACCTTTAAGTACCCTGACCCACAGAGCTTCAGGATTCCGAATTGCTCTCCATGGGGTCTTGGCTAGCATAGCCAAATTAAAATCAGAAAAATCTCTGAATCCCATTCCTCCTTTCTTCTTTTGCCTAGTCATTATGTCCCAGGCTTTCTAGTGGATACCACCCTCCTCGGATCCTTTACCCCACCAGAACTTTGAAATGAGCCTATCAAATTCTCTGCAGGTTTTCAGAGGCATTTTGAAACATGTCATAGGGTAAACCAGTACTACATTAGCCACAGCCTTAATTAGCACTTACTTTCCAGCTTGAGTGAGGAAATTTTGCTTCCATCCTTGAATCTTCTTAATCAAATTTTCTCGAATGAAAGCAAGAGCTTTTGTTTTAGATCTTCCCCAAATGATAGGTAAACCAAGATATTTACCTGGATCATTTGTTTCTTTTATCTCTAACCATTTGCAGACCTTATTTCTTCTAGCCTCATTAGTATTTGCAGAGAAATAAACTCCTGACTTTTCCAAATTAACAAGTTGACCTGAAGCTCTTTCATAAGTAGCGAAAACCCTTTTCAGTTGTCTACAATTCCTTTTTGAAGCCTTCATGAAGAATAAGGAGTCATCTGCAAATAGGCAATGTGACAATACCGGACAAGTGGTGTTCAACTTAATACCCTCTAACGTGCCATTCTCCACATTTTTCCTAATCATACTGGAAAGAACATCTGCTAGCAAGATATAAAGATAAGGAGAAAGAGGGTCACCTTGCCTTACCCCTCTTCTAGGAGTTACTTCAGCAATTCTTTTTCCTGATAGCATTATTGTGTATTTCACAGTCCTCACGCATCTCATGACACAATCTACCCATTTCACATCAAAACCCATCTTCAGCATCACAGCTTCAAGGAAGTCCCATTCGATCCTATCATAAGCTTTACTCATGTCCATCTTTAGGGCAAATTCAAATTTAGCAGAAGTTTTCCTCCTTTTTAAGTAATGAAAAACTTCATGAGCTAAGACGATATTATCATGAATCATTCTTCCTTCCACCAAAACACACTGGTTCTCTAAGATGATCTTAGGCATCAAGAATTTCATTCTATTTGTCAGCACCTTATAACAGAAGTTGCAGAGGCTTATGGGCCTATATTGTGTCACCACTTCATGTTTATCAACCTTAGGAATCATCACTAGATCAATAAGATTCACAGGTTCAACAAAATCACCGTTTTCAAGGCAGTTCTTGACAAATTCATATACTTTTTCGCCAACAATTTCCCATGAGCAATGATAGAACTGCCCAATATATCCATCAGGTCTAGGCGCCTTCCTTGCCCCCATTTGAAAACAAGCTTTTTTCACTTCTTTTCTGGTAACACTCCTCAGCAACACTGAATTCTCATAGTTAGAAACCTTTTTATCCACAAAACTAAGAGCCTCAGATATATCTCTTGTACCAGATTCCACAAAGAGATTTCTGTAATAGCTGGTAAACTCCTCGGCAATAGCTGTTTCTTCCTCCATCCATTTGCTAGTCTCATTCTTCAATCTCAGTATCTTATTTCTAACTCTATGTTGGACGGTGGTAATGTAAAAAAAAACTTGTATTACCATCCCCCTCTTTTAGCCACTTTACTCTGGACCTCTGATGCCAATACTTCTCCTCTCGCTTACAAACTTCCTTCAGTTCATCAGTAATTGCTTCTTTTTGCAACATAATCTCCTCAGTGAATATTTTTTCATCACAAGTCTCCAATTTTTCCATCAAAATTGCAATTCTTTTCCTATTGTTAGGAAAGGCCCTTCTACTCCATTTCCTAAGAGCCTTGCTGCAATCAACCAGTTTCAAAGCTAATTCAGTAGAGGGAGCATCAACATGTTGCACAACCTTACTCCAACTTGTAACATCCTAATTTTCATATATCTAATATTTTAACAAATTTTTATAGAATAGGTAGAGGTTAAATATACATATATGTAATTAAAATAATTCCGATTTTGTGTGTGTGTATGAGAAAATGAATAAAATAACGATGTTAAGAAGTCCCACATTGATTAAATGATAGGAAGTGGATAAAATAGCAATGTTAAGAAGTCCCACATCGACTAATCTTTAGAGTGAAGGAGTTTGAGGAGCCTATATATAGGAGATAGTGAGTGGAGCTTAAAGTGAGTAAATAATTTTCGCACATATCTGAGGTAGTCTCAGAAAAGTGCTAGTTTTGAGTTTATTAACCGTTGGATTGGACTAAAATTTGGTCAACCCATTTGGGACATCAAAATTGTTAATTTCAACGGTTGGATCATCAGATCATTTTGATTTCCGAGTTACAAGTTATTAGGTACGTTTTAAACTTATATCTTTTGGATTTAGCAAATAGAGTCCTGAATAGTAACTTAGCATTTTAAAGTTCATTCACCGTTAGATTGAGCTATAATTTGGAGGATAGTATCATGATAGATAGGAAATTAAATTCAACGGTTAGATTAAGGGTTTAACTTCAGTAGTGAGAATAACCTGATTCATACTAAGTCTATTTGTCTAAGTCTTTTGAAGTGGAATATAAGTTATAAATTTATAGTTTGTCTATTTGCATTATGAATTTGATGATTCTAATAATATAATCTAATAATTAAAGGATATTTAAGTAAGGGAAATTCAGGAATCGAGTCTAAATCACATATATATATGTTCTCATTCCAAACCTTAGAGAAATGTCTTTTAGGCTAGAGTTCTGAGTAAAATTAGGGTGTATTTGGTTGGAGGGGAGGGGAGGGGAGGGGAGGGGAGGGAAAATGAGCCCCTCCCCTCATTTGGTTAAAAATTTTGGAGGGGAGGGGAGCTAAAATGTCCCCTCCCCTCCCCTCCCTCCCCCCATTTTGGCTCCCCTCCAAATTGGGGGGTTTTTGGATGGGAGCCAAAATTTTGGACCAGTATACCCTTATGGCTTTTTTAATATTCCACTTCTACCCATAAAATATATTGTTATAATATTTATTTTCAAATAAAAAATATATTATCCTAAGTAAAAAAATAAAAAATATATATATTATTATAATTAAAAATATATTATAAAAATTATTTAAAAATAAAAAAGTATTTAAATAAAAAATATAATATTATAAAATTAATTTTTTTATAAATATATTATTTATTAAATATATTTTAAAGCTGGAAAAAAAGATAGCCTAAAGAAAATAAAATTTCATTTTTCTTATAGCATATAAAATTTGTTAATTTGATTATTTTAAATATATTATTATATTAATTAGAATAAAAAATTACCATACCAATTTTTTAATACACATATTAACATGATAAGACTGAATTTTTATTAAATTATATAATTTAAATTAAGATGTAACTTAATTTATATAATATATCAACAAAAAACATAAACTAATATGTAAGGGTAAAATGGTAAATTGATTATTACTATCCCTCCCCTTCCCTCCTTGAACCAAACAAGGGATCATTAAATGCCCTCCCCTCCCCTCCTTTTTAATCAAACCAAACAAGGTGAGGATGAAACCTCCCCTCCCCTCCCTTACCCCTCCTTCCCCTCCCTCCCCTCCCCTCCCCTCAAACCAAACAGGGCTTTTAGAGGAGGAGTTAGAGGCTAGAATTTTGTGAGTAGCCTACTCTAATACTATAGAGATAATATTTTAATTTTTTTTGTTGATATAAACTCTATTGTGGCATTTTCGAGGTTGGACTCTGGTTGTAGTTGACTGTTAGCTAGGAGATCAGGTAATTAAATTTCTATCTGTTGCATGCTCTAGTATGAAGTTGGTGAGCGGCTTTATAACTAATTCTATAAAAGTATATTACATTTTATATAAACTGTCCTGTGGGATGCTATTTTAAAAAGAATTGACATAGTTTGTATTGCAAGAAATTGGTGATCATGATTATGATGTGCTATTATGAAATTCTGTTGATTATGTATATAAATGTGTCATTTTGAACCCTGTGCATCTATTTTGGGTGGGGAAAGGAGATAATTGGAGTTACTGAGATTCATATACTTGCCACGTGGTATTAGCCTCCATATGGAGCTCTATAGTTGGCTGCTATTATTGTCTCACTAGTTCTTCGAGGGGCTGCGACACCCCACTAGTTCTTCGAGGGGGGACCCATGGTCCACCGAGTGCTCTGTGGTCTTTGACCGGTCCACATCATTCGTGTGGTGAGCTTGTCAAAGTTTCCAGTCAAATGGAAAGAACTTAGCCCATGGGTCCAGTCGGCAGAAATAAGGAGGATATAAGGATGGATTTGGGTTCAGAAATTACATATGACATGGGATATTCATTGATATTTATATCTTTTAAATAAATGACAAGTATGTTATCTCTTTTGAAATGTATCAAGTGCATGAGAGTGGTGGAAATATTTGTCTTATATGATTATTGTGAGTTTAAATCTTAAATAAATGTCTATCAATTATTATTAACTCTGTGTATCCCACCTGACACCTCGCTAGCCCATGCTAGTGTGTGTGATAGGTAGGGATTTAGTTACTGAGACGTTGTCTCATCCCTATTGTTTAACATTTTTTCAGGTGAGAGCTTTAAAGGAGGGACGTCAAGAAAGGCTCAGGAGGAGTAAAGCTACATTAGCAACTTGTAGCGTCTCCTCAGTTTATGAGCTATGTTGTATCCTGTATATTGTCACTTTAGGACAAATCGGTTTTAATTGATTCATGCATTATTATTTCTTATGTCCTTTGAGTGTACTATTGTAGTATGTGTGCTGATAGGTGGCCAGAGGCCTAGGATCGCATATTCGCATGTGATTTATTTATGAATTTATTATAAAGTATGAGTTAAGATTTAATTTTTAATATTTTGATTTATGAGCTATATTATATGTTGTTTTATAACCATATTAGATAAGATTGATCCTTTCTTATATAGTTTGTATTTAAATGAGTTAAGAAAAGTTCTTTTATCCGTGATAGGATGTATGATTGGGTGCTGCTCTTTTCTATCACGGATAACAATATTATATAATTAGTTAGTGTAGATGATTGTGATATAATTTGAGTTTGTATTTAGCATGGTTTGGTTATAAAAAGTTATTTCTTAAAGTTACTATAAAAAAAATAGGTTTATTTGTTTATTTAGGAAGGTTGTTTCACAACTTCTTCTGACCACTCCTTCAAACTCCTCATGCTCACACCAGTAAGGCTCAAATCTAAACAATCTGGGACTTTTACTTTGTTGATAATGCAAGTCCACCACTAAAAGATGGTGATCCGAGCCCACAAGTTCCTGATGGAAAACAATTGCTTTTGGGAATTTTTCCCTCATATCACCATTCCCAAAAACCCTGTCAATTCTTTCTTTAATGTGAGCTTCACCACTCCTTCCATTGTTCCAAGTGAATCTTAAGCCTTTGAACTCTAAATCCATAAATTCACAATCACTAATCATCTTATGGAATCTCAAAATTTTTCTAGCTACTCTCGGATTGCCCCCTAACTTCTCACTCTGGTTAAGGATTTCATTGAAGTCCCTAGCACATAGCCACGAACCATTAATGGAAGAAGCCATTCTTGTCAATCTCTACCAAACCCTGCATCTCTCAGCTTCTTTAGGAGGCCTATAGACCAAAGTGAGAAATTCAGGCACTTCCTCACAAGAGCATGAAATATTAGCATGTATCATATTGGAGCAACTTGAGATTAAGTCAAACTTCAATTCATCCTTCCACCAAACTGATATACCCCCACTTCTACCTTTAGGATCCACGTAAAGTTCATTCTGGAACCCAAGTCTTCTTCTAATTTTCTTCATATAGTTTTGGTGCTTTTTAGTTTCCATCAAAAACACTAAAATCAGCCTATGTTTCTGGCAGGCTTCTTTTAGGTTTCTAACTGCCAGGGCAGCACCAAATCCCTGACAGTTCCACATGATGAAAGTCATAGCCCCTTGGTGACTGATTGTGGCCAGTCACCATAACCATCAGCAGGGCAGAATTTGGTTTCCTTTTCAATCACCTGGAAAAAGTTTCTACTATTCAGAGCTGATTTCTCAGCCAGTCTTCTTCCCTGTCTCGATTTCTTCTTGAAGAAACAGAGACTTCTTCTTACTTCCTTCTTTGAGCCAGCATTTTTTAAAGGGCTATGAGATTCTGACAAATTCTCAAAGCTAAGTCTTCTTCTTTTCACATTCTCATCTTCTTCGTTCTCATCCAATCTCCTCTTTAGACCAACTTTTCTCATGCCACGTGTTACTTCTGACATAGGGGAAATGCTTCCATAGACAACCAGTGCCTTTGAGAGATCTTCATGCTCTGCAGCTGCATTAAGGCTCATGTTCAACATTGCCTTCTCAGGTCTTCTACTCACAGACTCCCTTCTGACCCCTTCATCATGTAAGTTGCCTTCATCAACTACATTTTCATTATTCAAAACCTTTGATGGCAGCAACTCCTCCTTAATGCTAGTTTTCCCTCCTATCTTACATAAGATAGGCTCCATCTTGCACCCTTCATTGATACATCTGCTGTTGCTAGCTTCATATGTACATTCTCTTCCACTACTGATTTCGGCTGACTAATCAGTTTTGGAGACTCTTTTACCGATTTACTAGAGAGATTCTTGTGACTAGTGGCTTCTTCCCAGTCTTGTTTACATACTCTTATTGCTTCAATAATGTGACGCGCAGATTGAGTACTTAGCCAAGAACCATATTCTGCTGAGTTAGCACCCTCCCTATCTCCAAAATGACCGCAGGTTCTCATATCATGTCCGATTCTGCCACAAGTGAAGCAAAAATTCTGTAGCCTTTCATATCGAGCCTTAATCCATATAGGATCTCTTTCTTTTCTAGGAGACCACATTCCAGTCACCAGGGGTTTCCTCAAATCCACAAGGACTCTGGCTCTTAAGAAACTTCTAACTAATAAGCCATCTACTCTCGGATCTTCTACCATCATCACTTCACCTATCAGACCTCCTAACTTCACAGCGTTATCCATTTCCGTTGCAGCCAAGGGGAGGTCATGGAACTGAATCCAAAACGGACAAAATTTAAAGTCCACTTCATTGAAAATCATTTCCTCATTCCAGTTCTGGATATTTAGAAGCAATCCATTGATCGACCAGGGCCGACCTCTTAGGATTCTGTCATAGTCTTCTTTTTGACGAAATTCAAACATGAAAGCCTTCCGATCTACCTCAGCAATTTCAAGATCTTCGCGTTTCGGTATATTCCAGCCTTTACGGATCATTTGCATCGTAGTAGCTGGATTTAAATTCTTCTCTGAGATGATTTTGCCAACAAGCGCACCTCCTGAGAATTTACGCTCTTCTTTCTTCCTACAAGTCAATTCAACCTCAAGTTTATTTGACTTCATACCTGATCCTTCACCTTCACGTTTCTCTCCGATCTCCATCACTATCGCACACCTTGCCACCACGACTCCTAAATCCTCACACTGTTTCTCGATTACAATGAGTAATGGAGAAACCACTCTTTACAAACTCCACCGCAGTAGGCAGCAGAGTACGCACAGAAAACGTCTCTCACTGTCGCAGAATGCGACGGATCAGGGAGTTTTATAGCGAAATCGGTGATAACCGCCGTAACGAACTCTCACGTGGAGAGAGAAGGGCTCCCACTCAGGAGAGAGACGGGTTCTTATCTTCAAGTTGAAACTTGAAAATTATTGACTCCGTGTCGCCTTGCTTCCGTTCTTGCTCTTTGGTCTTTAGGTTCTAGTCCTATGGTTCTTCGGCGTCAGGCTGTGTCCTATGATTCTTTCGTGGGCTCGTGTTTGGTTAAGATTTTTTTTTGGACTGAAATGTTTGGTTAAGATTGAAATCAGAGGAAAATGACGAATTTAAATAATTCAAGGCTTAGGGGTAAGCCTGGCTCCTTGGTTTTTTTTTTCCTCTTTCCCAGCCTGCCTTCTTGTGTTGAGCGCATATACATATATATACATGTTTTTATATATATGTATATACACTCAATACTGTTACACTATAGATTTTACAGAAGGCAGACACAGCCAAAGTGGGAATATAGGAAGGCCCCAGCTGCAAAGGATCCGTGTGTGCCTCTAGAATCATCTATCAACACGTGTCAATATCTGATTCATTCTTTTCCTTTCCAACAATCCGACTGAGGTTTCATACATGTCAGCTTCTGCGTTGTTTCTTTTCTTCATGTCCAAGGGAGCAAGGTTGTAGAATCCAAAGCTAAAATCAGTCATGTGCAGTGCCAGCAACCATGTTTCCTGATCTATTCATGAGTCTTAATGCAGGACCATAATGGGTTTTGTTATGGCTGCCATTTGGCATCGTCTTCGTTATTTTCTGAATTTGAGAGGAACAAGCACGCACAAGCCTCCAAGAAAGAGAGTTGATGAAGAGGAGCCGAACCAACACTACGGAAAAAAAAAAAAAAAACTTGTTTTTGTTACCATTCAAAGTCAAAAAGTCACCACTCAAAATTTTTCACGATGACAGGAAGTCGTTATTAAGTAACTGCTACAACCATTGTTGCTAATATGTTTCAGTAGCAACAAATTGAGTGACTTTCAGCGACCACAAAAAAATCACTACAGAAAAATTTTTCAGCAATGACAAAAAGTTGCCGTTCAAAGTGTTGTAGGAAGAGTATATATGGTACATAATTATAAATATATAAGACATTTTAATTAAAGCATTAATTCAAACATAAATTCTATGAAAATGAAATACTATTAGCTTATTTTATTTTTTCATCATAAAATGATACATTTAATGTTTCGAGATGTTAAATATTATATTTAAATAAAAAAATAGATTTGTTGATGAGAAAAAAAAGTTGTAAAAATTCACACTTTTAGTGACTACTTTTAGAGTTGTCACTAAAAGTTTGACTTCCAATGACAACAATTAAAGTCGTCATTAAAACTTGTTTTTTTAGTGACAGCTTTTTAAGATCACAGCTGAAAGTCAAATTTTAACAATAACTTTCAGCGGTGACTTAAATTGTTACCGCAAAAAGTCAAATTTTAACAGCAATTCTAAAAGCTATGGCTAAAAATCAATTTTTTTTTGCAGTGCAAGTCCCATCAACCTGTCGATGTTCAGGTAGGTGCGATTCCAATGCTTTCGATGCTTTGGAATGGAGAAAGCCAATGTTGGGAAACGTTATGGAGGCATAGGCTGATCCAAATACTCACTTAATTAGTCAAAGTTTATGGCTTAGATAACGAAATCAAAGACACTCTATTTGAAAGAGTTTATAGAAGAATTCAAAGAGATAATCTGTTTGATCGGGTTCTTATTGCAACTATAACAAGAAAACCTGTTGTGAGGAAGATTCAAGAGGACGATATTGCCCGTCAACTAGGGTTTACACTTAATCATAGGTCAAAAGATAAAAGATCTAACGAACTAATTTATGGGATCAAGAATGAGCATAAAATTCTCATTGTACTCTATGACCCCTGCAAGGAGTTTGACTTGGGTATGGTTAGAATTCCATACAGTACAAATCATTACCAGCTAAGCTGTAATGACCCTGTTGATTTACTATGTAAAATTATATATATATATATAATATTTTTTTACACAAACAATTATATATACAAATATATTATTAAAAACTAAAAATAAACTATATGATAATTTTAATCATAACTATTTTATGACAAAATAATTTTTAAATATTTTTTTACTATTTATTTTATAATGTTTTATTTTTTTAAAATATTTTTAATATGATTTTAATTTCCAATGATACTAATTTTGAATTTTAAATCCTAAATAATCTTTTCATAAAAATATTTTTTAAATTTATTTTTTAATTAATATTGATAAGATATACAATTTAACTATATATATTATATTACATTATATTATTTTATCTATATGTTTTTATATATTTGATGAAAATGATTTATAATTAGAAAAAAATCTTATTATTCAAAAAATAGCTACTATAATAAAATCTAATAACTTATTCTATATAAAAAATTAAATGAATTGAATAGATTATGATAAACAATATTCTTCTATTTGTATATATATCCTGTATAATTTATTTTCTTAAAATTTTTTGTATATACCATTTGTTTTTGTATTGAAGACCAAAATCAATCTCTATCATTGGGCATTAATTATATCATGATTAAATTTCATTATTTAATGATTGAAATTCAAAATTCACTTCAATATTAGTTTGTGTTTATATAAATTTATTTTTTTGGTTTTAAATTTTTATCGTATACTTTCTGATCCTTAATATAGGATCTAATTGTTGAGTTGATTTTGATCCTAAATATAAGATTTATTTCTCATATTTATTAATTTTTTTAAATTACCCTTATAGATACTCCTTCAACCATAATCAAGTAGAAGAGGAAGGGAGGATATTAAAGAAAATAATTAACTATGGTGTTGTAGAAAAAATATGTCATATTTTTTATAATTAACTAAGTTACCTAACTTTTTTAATCTAATCAAATTAGTTAAATAGGTCTTATATTAAAGATGAGAGGAGTATTGTATCTTTCAATATATTGTACATATGATAAAATTATTTCTTTCTTATATCAATTTGTACAAGAAAGTTACTAATATTCTTATTATATTTTTTAATCATTATTAATAATCAAGGGGAATTGATTTTAATGACATATAAACAAGTTTTCTATAAGATTGTCTTCTTATTCTCAGCATGTACCTAATGATGACCTGAATGATATCGATACCTTCATTAACACCAACTCCACAAATATGTCAATTTATTTTACAATTAAAAATATATTTAAATCATTATATTCTTAATTATGTTATTATATATTGTTGTAAGTTATAATATAAAATAATAAAATTTAAAATTAGTGACGAAATTAGTGATAAAAACTTCTGTGACAAACAATTTAGCGACAGAAATTTTCCATCTCTAATTCTATCGCTAAAAATTTTATAATTAAAATTAGCGACAGAATTAGTGATGAAAATTTTCGGTCACTAAATATTTACTGATGGATTAGTGACTAAATTTAGCGGTGGACAGAAATTCCGTCGCTAATCCTTTACTAATATTAGTAACGGAAAAATTCTGTTGCTAATCTGTCGATAAATTTAGTGACTGAATTTTCATCGGTAATCTGTCGGATATTATTCCGTCGCTAATTCAATTGGTAATGAGCTGTTTTTTTGTAGTGCTATATGTGTGTTTTAATTGAAAAAATCAATGAATTAGAACATGGTTTATTTTAAAATTAGCATAAACCGAAATTGATGAAACCGATGAATCATTTGAACTAGCTAATTTTTTTTTTCCAAATTAAACTAGGTATTTTGACTTTGGTTTATGCTTACATACACTTTAGAATTTAGACGCATAAGAAAGACTAGTAAACAAATGCACCTGAAAGAGGGATATATTATCCAAGTATAATTATAAAATAATTTGTATTACATTATCCTACGTCTCACAATTTTTTTTTTGCTTTATGAAATATTTGTTTTTGAAAATAACTTATAAATTGAATCAATGGGAGGGAGTTTGTCGTAGGGGGTATTATATATTTGCTCTTTTTGCTATGCATTGCCTGTGTTCTATATAATCTTTAAAGGATATATTGTGTTGGAGGTGTCACCTGCGCCCCGGCTGCCTATTAATTTTGGGGCTCTTTCTAAATTTTTTTGTGAGCTTTTTTTATCATTACATTCTACATAAAATGAGTGACATTTTAATATCTTATTTCTTTATAAAAAAAAAAAGAGGTTTAATTTTCAATTTTTTTACAATTTTTTGAACATTTAATGCTCTAAGTTTAAAAAAAAAAGGAACCATTTTGAATATTAAATCTTTATAAAAACATAAATTTTTTTATTGCAGAGCATCTAAATTTCCTGAAAGTTTAAATAGTTAAACTTTGGGATAGTTGCCCCCAAAACCAACTCATGCTCTAAAGCTTCAGGAGAAGTTGCTAGAATGACAATTAGGAGAGACAAAATGCAGAGTGCTATGAGCCTAGCTAACTGTTTGTGCAATGGGAAAAATAGTGTTGGCATGAATCTGCAACATATTTGTGGGACCCAAGGAAGACACGTGTCTTGTGATCACCCAAGGTATTTCTCTTCCATGTGGACCTTTTGGTTATTTCCATTTTATGCATGTGATTGAGTTGTTGCTATCCTTGGGATGTTTATGACTGTATACACCTAATGATCAGTTAATAAAATTATATCCGGAGCTTCATACACTTCCATTGCTATTATTGAAGCTTTAGTTTTTCTGAGTTCATTACATGTTAATGATAGATGGGGAAGGAAATATAATGCAGCCGAGAGGTGGGAGAAAAGAAAGGAAAGAGTGAACTTTTACAGGTCAAGTTTCCTGCAAGAAAAGTACTACAGAGTGAGAACTTTTCATTCATCCCCTCGCTTTCCTCTTGCTTCACACCTGAATGTAAATCTCTTCTTATTCCTCCCATAAGGGAACAAGTCGATCTGTAGCATCCAAATTAAACTAGAGTTCCTACGTCGGGTTTTAGGATACTCAGCATTCCAAGTAACAAGTGATTGATCTTGGTTTGTGATTTAGACTGTCTATTTCCTCTTGGTTTCACTGCATAAACAAAAGCGAAGAGACTAAACTACAACACAGAACTAAAATAGTCAGCTACTACATCTTTGGTAGAGCAAGGGGAAGCTACTTCATAGTTAATCTGAAGCCATCTTTGATTGATAAGAGTGGAGGGGGCCAATTCTAAATGATCGATGATACGGAGGTCATTGTCTTTGAAGTTTATGGCTTAGATGAACAGATCGAAGACACTTTGCTTCAAGGAGTTTGCAGTTAAGAGTTACAAGAGACAGACTAATATGGTTCCAACAGCATCAGTAACATAGGAACTTGATGTCAAAGGTATGTTTGCTCTTGTTTCTTTGATAGGATTATGTATAATAATAATAATATGTGTGGCTTGCATGCTTGCGTTCTATGATAATTTTCCTTCGTTTTCGGTGTAAGACTTTAGAAGTTTGTGCCCCCTATATAATCTGAGGATACTGAGGATATAAATTCATATATATATATATATATATATGTATATTTATATATTTATATGAGGTTGTTGTTATGGAACCACGAGATGCAATGACGCTTTCATAAATTAATATATATAGACATACCTTCACACACAAACTTGACGCATGGTGCGGAGAGTGCACTTTTCATCCATGTTCTCACTTTTCAAGTGCTTCAATATATTTGTGTTATTTTATTACCATAAATAAAACATCATCACAGCCTATTAGAATCATCCAGATATTTTTTTTCTGTTATATATTGTAACATGTGTCATTATCTCATTCATTCTATTTCTTCTAGTAAGCCTCCGTATTGATGTATTTCATCTCTGTACATTTCGAGGATGATCAATACAGCATTTCTTTTCTATGATTTTGTCTTTTTAGCTTGATATCTGTCTTCTGCGAGACGCTTCTCATCTTCATGCCTTAGGGAGCAAGTTCATATATTTGCATATATGTGTGTGTGAGCGCATAGGATCCAAAGCTAAAATTATCAGTTGATGTAAGGGCTCTTTTAAATCAAGTTTCCTCAAGTCCTCAACAACGATCTTTTAAATATTTTCATTGATCTACTCAAGAAAGGTACTACATTTCCATTTCGTGCGAGCTCTGAATTCATTTCATGTGCAGTACTAGTGCTTGCATATGTTTCATCATCCATTGAGTCTTACTGCAGGATCATAGTGGGGGCTGTTATATCTGCTATTTTGCATCGTCTTCGTCATTATCTGAATTTAACTGAAACACCCACGGACATGCCTGAAACAAAGGAAGTTGAGAAACCGAACGAAGTCGGGTGGTCAAAAGAAAACTCGAATGTAAGAAGGGTAAAACTTTCACAGTCGTACAATTCCAATTCTTCGGATGCTTTGGAATGGAGAAAGCCAGTGCTGGGGAATGCTATGGAGGCAATAGCTGATCCTAATACCCATTTAATCGGAGTTTCTGGCTCAGATGAAGAAATCAAAGACACTCTTCTTCAAAGAGTTTATAGAAGAACTCAAAGAGATAATCCCTTTGATCGGGTCTTACCACAACTGTAACAAGAAAACCTGATGTGAGGAAGACTCAAGATGATATCGCTCGTCAACTAGGACTTACACTTAATGAAAAGTCAAAAGATAACAGAGCCATCAAATTAATAGGATTAAGAACGAGCAAAAAATTCTCATGGTACTTCGTGATATCTACAAGGGGCTTGACTTGGGTAGGGTTGGAATTTCATATGGTACAGATCACACAGGTTGTAAGATATTACTCACTTCTACAGCTGAAAATGTGTTATCCAACCACATGCATACCCAAAAGAATTTCATCGTTTGATGATTCTATTTGTTGACAAAAGCCTCAGCTTTCTGTTGAAGCAGAGCTTCCGAATTTTATATATGTATATGTCTTATAATCAGCTTATTAAATGTATGCTCTGGTGTATTCTCTGGTCGTCTTGGGATTATGTATAATAAACTACTGCGTGTCAATCCGAGCGTTCTGTAATTTTTCTATATGCATGTCTTAATTAAAGAAATCGATGAACTAGGACGTGGTATATTTTAAAATCAGCAGAAATTAAAAATGATAAAACTGATGAATCATTGAAATAGCTGATTTTTTTTTTTGGTCAAATTCAAACTAGGCTCTATCTTAGGAATCTAAAGTTTACACATCAATAAATGAAGAATAAAATTGTATATTAAGTTGATTTAACCTAAGTTTTATTCTTAAAATAGACAGCATCTAGGCTAAGTTGCTTATATCTATCAGATCAAGTTTGCCGGTGAATTTACAAGAGAACATACGTATTTTGACAATAATAACAAAATAACAAATGTCCATATTTCAAAGGTGAATTTATAAGTACATATAAGTATTTTAACAATTACAAATAATAAAATAACATATATTTATATAAAAATTTATAAATCCTAATTTATTTTATAAGAGTCTAAATAAAATTTAACCGTGTTCATATGTGAATTTATAAGTATACATATACATTTTAACAATTAAAAAATAATAAAATGACAAGTATAATAGTAAAATTTAACCTAATAAATATAAGTAACTTGACTTAAGTTTTGTCTCATATTAATTTAGTCAATTATGATTTGTTGGAATATAGTTTAACATTCGCGTCTGTGACTGTGAGTCTTTGATCTCGGTCTGGTTTTTAATATTTCATTAATAAAATTTAACTTAATTTAATAGTAAAATAAAAATAATTTAGATGTATCAAATACATATATTTTTATTAGTTTCGCACTATACGAGCCTAATTCAAGTTCCCCAAGACCTCTTCATTTAACCTTCTGAGAGAAATTGAGTACAAATTAGAAAAGAAGTTACTTGTAGAAATTAGGCGACATAACATGACTTTAAGATCACATTTTCACGTAACAAAAGCGGTGGTTTTAATTGCAGACACATTTGAAAATTCTAAAAATCTATGCCGCCAACCACGACTTTACATATACTCCCATTGATCCCTACTCCCTATCCGCATTATATGTGTAGTGTTTTTTTCAGAAAAATTCTTTGGTCTTTAATATAGGTCAAGTACGGAGTCATCAATATTTATTTAATAATTTTATCCCTGCAATTAGTATTTAATGATGTTAGTATTAGTACAATTTTGTCATTGTGATACTTAATTTGATTCTAAACATGATATATTTTAACATGGGACAATGGTATTTTAGTTATTCATATATTTGCTTCCTTTTTTTTTTTTATGTTTTCTCTCATCCAGTCAAATGAGAAGGGTGATAATATTTTCTCTCATATTTTTTCCTTCCAACTTTTTTTCGCACGAAGGGTTAAATTTTTGTTGAGAGTTTTCCAGATCTATATATATCTAAGTGTATGTATGTGTATGTTGTAGGGTGCCTATTATATGTTTCATCTTGTTCCTTGACAGGGGGATTATGTATAATACTAATATGTGGGGCTTTGCGTGCTTGCGTTCTAATAATTTTGCTTTGTTTTCGGTGTGACACTTCTGAAGTTTGTGTCCTGTGTGTGTAAAAGGTCATTGTTATGAAAAGGTCAAATGCTTCCATAAATTACACTCTTCTGGTTCTAAATATAAAACTTATTTTGTAGTGTAATTTTAGACTTATTTTATAATGTAAATTACACTATAAAATGAGTCTTATATTTAGAACTAGAATAGTAAGATATATTCCCACACAAATAAAACTTGCCACAAGGTGCGGACGGTGGACTTTTCATTCATGCATTCACTTTTCACGTGGTTCATTCATGTCATGAATCATTTGCATAAATAAATCATCATTACATTATCCAGTTTTTTTTTTTAGGCTATCCACATGTAGCAACACGTGTCAATATCTCATTCATTCTCATCCTCCTGACAAGCCTATATATTGATGAATACAATATTTCCTCTCTATATTATTTTGTCTGTTTAGCTTGAGGTTTGATACACGTCAGCTTCTGCGAGATCCTTCTGATCTTTTTAAATCTCCTTTCATTCATTGGTCTCCTGTAGAAAGGTACTTCTCTGCCGAAATATTTCCATTTCCTGATTTGATCTATTGAGTTTTAATACAGGATCATAATGGGGGCTGTTTTATCTGCTATTTGGCATTGTCTTGGTCTTAATCTGAATTTTTAGTGAAACAAACACGGACATGTCCAAAAGAAAGAAAGTTGAGTAACCGAACCAAGTCCAAGTCTGGCAAAGAGAAGAATCGATGATGTCCAATTCAAATGCTTTTGATGTGAAGAAGATACCATTCAAAGTCTGGCTCAGTGAAGTGTCGATGATGTCCAATTCCAATGCTTCTGATGAGAAGACGAACCAAGAGCCAACCGTGATGGTTTGGAATGACGGACCACCTTCAGGTAGCTTCATTTTCAATGCTTTTGATGAGGAGCCGAACCAAGTGCGGAAAATGCCAACCATGATGGTTTGGGATGAGGAACAAAAAATTTCAGTGAGCTACATTTCGCATCCTTTTGATGCTTTGGAATGGAGAAAGCCAGTGCTGGGGAATGTTATGGAGGCATTAGCTGATCCTAATACTTACTTACTTGGAGTTTATGGCTCAGATGACGAAATCAAAAACACTTTGCTTGGAAGTTTATAGAAGAATTCGAAGAAGTAACTTGTTTCATATGGTTCTTACCGCAACTATAACGAGAAAACCTGATGTGAGGAAGATTTAAGATGAACTTGCAAGCCAACTGGGGCTTACACTTAAAAGGCAAAAGATAAAAGAGCCAGTGATCTGATTGATGGGATCAAGAATGGGCAAAAAATTCTGATCGTACTCCGTGATCTCTGCAAGGGGCTTGACTTGGGTAAGGTTGGAATTCCATATGGTGCAGATCACACAGGCTGCAAGATATTACGTACTTCCACATCTGATGATATGCTATCCAAACACATATGCATGCTCAAAAGAATTTTATGGTCTGATGATTCTACTTGCTGGAAAAACCTCCAGCTTTTTGTTGCGGAGTTTCTGAATTATATGTGTGTGTGTGTTGTGATGGGTAAATGTGTGCTCTTGTTTTCTTCTTCTTCTTGGGATCATGTATAATAAAACATTATGCATATTATCAATGTATGTTCTTTAGTTTTTCCTAATTTTCTAAATGTATGACATAATTAAAAATTTGAAGAACTAGAATGTCGTCTATTATTTTAAAATTCACAGAAACTGCAAATGATAAAACTGATTAATCGATTGAAGTAGGTGATATCTATTTTTTTTTCAAATTGAAACTAGGTATTCAGACTTTGGTTTATGCTTACATCTACCGTAGAAATTTAGGAAGCATAAAAAAGAAACACTAAGTAAACAAATGGACAAGAAAGAGCTATATATTATAAATAAAGATGCATCCCTCCGACTGGAAATGGATGACAAACGTGCTTTCATAAATTAAGATATTGTATAGACACACGCATTCACATACCATCTGGCCACAATGTTCTGAGGGTGGACTTTTCGTCATGTTATTTTATTAGCATAAATAAATCATCACCATAGGAACTTGATATAAGTATTGTGATTCCTAAATTATATATATATTATGTTCTAATGGGCTTATTATATGTTTGTTCTGATTTTCTTCTTCTTTTTGGGATTATACATAATAAAATACTATATATGCGTCTGTGCTTACATGTGTCCTAGAATTTAGAAGCATAAGAAAGACCGACCTGGTAAACTAGCTATTTAAACATTGGCTTATGCTTACATATAGAGTTTAGAAGTGTAAAAAAGAAAGCCTTAGTGAACAAACGGACATGAAATAGATATATATATATATATATGCTTCTATAAAAATATAATTCCAAAAATATTGTATATTCCATTATCTTGCCTCTCATAATTTTTTTTTAATTTTTTGCATAATGAAAGATTTGGTTGTCTTTTAAACTATATTTTTACTCATCATCTTTGTTTGCATTAGTTTTTATTGATTTTATTATTATTTTATAATCAATTTTTTACTCCCTTCGTCTTTTTTATAAGTAACATTGAATCTGATCACGTAGATCAAAATGTTAGTTAAAATTGGTTAAAAACAATAAATGTGTAGAAATTAGAAGTTCTTTCTCTAAAATGCCCTTATTTATGGCTGGAGAGAACATAAAAAAGAGAATAAAAAATTATTCTAATAAAGAAAATTATAAAAAAGAGAGAATGTGTGATGAAAAGATAATGGTTTAGGAAATGAGATAATAAATATATTGAGTATTAAAATAAGTAATTAATGAGAGCAAAATAGGAAATTCGCTGCAAAAATTTAAGGCAACTCGTAAATGTTACTTATATTTAGGGACAAGATAGAAATGATAGTTGTTGCTTATAAAGAAAGATGAAGGGAGTATTATTTTTATTTTTCATTTACTGTGTCTGTGTGACTGTGAATCTATGAGTAAGTCATGTCCGGTTTTTAGTATTTTAATAATAAAATTTAATTTACTTATTTTAATTATAAAATTAAAAATAATTCCATGGTATCGAATATACTCCTCCAATCCTAAATATAAAACTCTTATACTGGTATGTATAAGGGTTTTATATTTAGGATTGGAGGAGTATATGTAACAACAGTTCTATCCAACTTGTTACTAACCTTTTTAAACCCAAAAATTTAATAATACTAACCATGGTAGAAAATAATCTTAATATAATCTTTGAAAAGGCTACCATGGTTATATAAAGAAATTTAATTCGTCATAAATATGTTAACCATGATAGAAAAGAGTTGAACTAATTATCCAAAATGTTTATCATGATTATAAGAATTTTACTAAACAAATCGTATGAAAACCGTAATTAATAATATTTCACAATAACTGGGCCTTGGGCTTTGCGAAACCTAGAACGTCACATTCAACTCTAAGCCCATAACATGATATTTTCTGAATAAAATTCTTTCAAACCAACATTAATCAACTACTTTCAAAAGTTATTGTGGGTCCATAACTCACAAACATAAGCAATCTAGCAATAAAAGTAACTAAGACCATAAGTCTTAGATAAATCAGAGTATGCAAAAAGAGAGACCATACGTCATATATAAATTAGAGTATGTAAAAAGAGCTATAAGTGGCAATGTACAGTAATCATCACATGGCAAAAAGGAAGCTATACAAGATAAACTTAATAGTTAAGCCTCAACTGCCTTCCTTGACGGACCGGCCCTAGAGTCATTACGTGAAAGTATTAAACTACGAGGTGAGAGAAAAGCTTCAGTAACCAACAATCATACTCATCAGGCATACGAGTAAATGCTTAGGAGGTGTCAAGTAGAACGGATTACAAAAATCATAACATTCACAATTGTCATATGGTTATATATATACATATCAAAATACAATATCTCACTCTCAATTTCACCTTATTTCCTCATACCTTATTTCCTCTAACTGAATCTATGGGCTAGTACTGTCCCCTATGACTGGTAGCCCAAGATAATAAGCTTACTGATCAAGTGATGTGAACAGGCTAAAATCCATAGAGCACAAGATCGGACTATAGGTTTCTCTTTTAGTTCACTAGCGGGGTGTCATACGCCCTACAACATATAAAAGGGTCAAAGAATCAACTAGTGTATATCTGGCGTCCTCCCACCTTATTACCTCTATAATATATACAAAATTCACTCCTTTATTCTCCTTGCAATGTGTTTCCCACCAATCAACGTTCACCGTTCTCTCTCGTATTTATACTCATGAGATTTATAAAATAATTATTTACTAATAACATAATAACTTTTGCTTTTACCAAAACCAAGATTTCTAAATTTCAATAATCAACGTAATCCTCAAAACCACGTATCAATAAATTCATGTTCCACACGACAAGTTTATAAATTCATAATTTCACAACGATTCTTCAATAACATAAAGTATCTCGAGGCAATTTCCACAATAATACATTTCACTGCTCAAATTATAGCCCAATGGCATTTCAAGAATTTCATGAAATTTGAAATCACTTACAAACATTATACAAGTATACATAATAAATGGAAAGTGGTTACCTTTCACCAAGGCTATAAAAAAAATTACCACAAAGTCAACCCCATATTCAAACCAATAATCTAATAATTAATCTTTACAATTAATATAACCACATATTAATATAAACTAATTAATTAAGCTTATATATTAGCTAATTTTCTATTTTAATTTAATTTAATTTGTCTTCTAAATTCTCACAACTCTCATAACCCAAAATTAAATATTTTAGAACTAACTTATAAATTTTCTAACAAGTCAAAATATTTATTTACATCCTCCGGATTATTTAATCAAATAAAAGAATTTTTCCAAACTTTTCAAATATGAAATTATTATATTTTAAATTCTAAAAGCCCCATTTCAAGTTTAAACTTCAAAACCAAACCATAAAAGATTCAATAGTATTTCAAATATTAAAAAAAAAATATAATCTAATCAAAATTTCAGTTGTATAACTATGAGATTTCTTTTTCTTCACAGATAACAAAATTTTAGCTAAAATAATTATTTTAAAACCTACAATCATCCAATAAATAAAATTAAACTGTAAATTATTTAACATAATTTTGATCGGTAAAAATGTGATAAATCTCATAAATAGCATATTTTTCAACTAAATAAATCAATTTAAATTCTAAAAACTGACAAATGGACAAATCTAAACTAATAGAAATGATTTGCTATGATAGATCTATAATATTATGATTAACACTCATCAAAACTCAAAACTTATCCCATATATAATTCTCAAAATTTTCTCTAATTGGTATAATAATATTATTGTTAGGAAGTGTAAAATATATAAAAAATATTCATGAAGAAAATTTGATAAAAAAAAATAATTTTATATACCTAAATAATCTCTAAATGCTCGCCTTATTCTTTAGAAAGCGCGTATGCTCCGCGTCTCACTCACTCTCCCTCTTTCTCTGATTTTTCTCTCTCTCTCTCTTTCTCCTCTCTTCTCTACCCAGCACTCTCTCCTTCATTTATACTTCCCAATCAACCGTTTCGTCTTCAATTTTCTTCCTTAATAAATGACCCTTCCCCAAATTTCTTCTTTGTGTTCAATGCCCAGCTTTTCCCGTAAGCCGGGGTTTTTTTAAAAAAATAAATATATTAAAGTATTATTATTTATTATAATAATAAAATATTATCATTTTATATTATTTTATTTTAATTTTTACTAATTTTTTTAATTTCTCTTTTTTTCCCGTAAAACCTCAAATAAAAAAAATTAGGATATTACAGTGTATGCATATTTTTGTTAGTGGAACATTAAATTGAAAAGTTCCAAGGTGGGGGAAAAAGGAAAAATAATAAAAAAATGAGTTAAATTTTAAAATAATAAATAGGTAATTTTAACAGATTTTGAAAGGGCAAAATTATTATAAGAGTATCTTTTTTTTTAATACAGATTTTTTTGCATTTTTCCAAAAAAAAAAAAGGACATTAAAATGAAAAGTCTCACGCTGTACAGGCCTAATCCCCAGCTTCCCAAGACCCCGACACAAGCTTTCTGGGGAAAGGTGTTTCATAAAGTGCGGCCACAAAGTTCCTTTTTCCGCTTGCAAGGAACTCACGTTAACCATTGCTAAGTTGCATCGTTTTTCTAGAATTTTAATGAAGCTGCGTGACAAAATCTGGTGAAGGTCTTTATGTTAATTATCTCCAAATTTCTAATGGAAACCTGCGATTGGCTTCCAATTTTAGCGTCTCTTTACAGCCACAGGTCTAGAGACTCCTTATCTCAGTTTAAAAGTATGTTTAAAAATTTAAACCTGCTCCGGTAAGCTTTTAATCTCGTTTTAAAAATAACTTTTCACAAAACAAGATAAAAATTTCCATATATTTACTTTATATATTTTAAAAATATTTTTAAAATTATGATTTTGTTTTCACATCATCTTAGTGCCCGTTTGGATTAGCGGTGAACAACTGTGATTTTAGATAATCGTGAATTTTATAAGTGATACTGGCTATAAGTGATACTGGTTATTCGTGATTTCTGTTTGGATATTTTTTTTAAAAAATGATTTTAAGAATTGTGATTATGTTTGGTTTTTATTTATTAAAATCACTTATGGGTGTATAATTACTAAAAAGGACATGAAGTTAATAAAGTTGTTTACATTTTCATAATTATTATATTTAATAATAAATTTTATTAAATATAATTTAATAAATGACATGAATATTTAAATATTATTTTTATTTTAAAATTATTATTATTTAAAATCACTTACAAAATTTATGTGTAGTACAAATATTAAATAAAAGACCCCATATAAATAAAAGATGAACGAAAATATAAAAAAAAAATTTGATTAGCAATTTTAGTAACATAGATAAGGAAATTGAATCTTCAATCAAAATTATAACTAAGAAATAAAATTTAAAAGAAAAACAGTTTCATATTGTATGTTTTTTTTTTAAAAAATTAAAATAATTACCATTAGAATGAGGGGTAGATTGGAGAAAATTTAGTTACTGAAAATTCATCGGGATTTTTCAAACGCATAAGCTATCTTTTGTTGCTTATCCTAAAAGTGCGGCGAGAGGTTAAAATCACGATTCATCGGGATTCTACAAAAATTATCCAAACACCCTAACCATGCTTCATAAGCACTTATTTAAATTTAAACGGGCTTATTTGAGATCCCACCGCTTAACCAAACAGGCTCATAATTGGAGAAGAAGTGGGATTCAACCCACGGTTTGAGTAAGCTAAACTAAGCCGCGTTTTAAGCTTATGTACTGTGCTCATAATTGGAGAAATAACCCTAAAATAATAATTAGAGTGTCAGATGTTCTTTTCTCACTCTTGTACCTTTATTCCCTGTTTCGTTTTTTCCACCGCTATAGTTAACTCCTGTTCTTTTATACTCCTCCGATCTTTAATATAAGACTAATTTGATTAGATTAAGAAAGTTAGGTAAGTTAATTAATTATAAGAAATATGACACGTTTTTCCTAAAATATCATAACTATTTTTCTTAATACCCCTCTCCCTTTTCTATTTGATTATGGCTAATAGAGTATCTATAGGGGTAATTTAAAGAAAATTGATAAATATGAGAGATAGATTTTATATTTAGAATCAATACTAATTCAACAATTGGATCCTATATTAAGGACTGGAAGAGTATTTACAAAAATCTTTTTATAATATTTTTAATTTTTTAAAATATATTTTATTCATTAAATTTTATTTTTTATTAAAAAAATTTAAATTCATTACATTATGTAAATTCATTTTTTTTATCATTTTTATTATTTAATAAAAATTGTGCTTATTTTGGTAATTTTAAAAACTAAATTTAATTTAAATTCATCATATCATATAAATTTTTTTTTTATTATCTGATAAAACTCATACCTATTTTAATAATTTTACAAATTAAACTTCGTTTTATTTAATTACAATTTGGACAATTTTTTTCTAATTTAATTTATATAAATTAATTTTTATAAAATTTAATCTAAACATAATTCATGGAGTTTAATTTTGATTCGATGTCAATATATTACTTGTTGGGTCATCATATGAGCCCAAATATAATCATGCATGGTCTTTTTCTGTCAGGCTCTCCATACGTGTTTGGTTATTATTCAATTGGTTTTGATTTTTTCGTTGTGACGAGACTTCCTGGCATAATGTGTCGGACAACTATATGACCGCGGTACACATATTCAGCGTGAAATGACCGCAACGACGACTTTGGGGATGGTGAACTTTTCATTCATCTTCTCACCTTCCACTTACTTTATTCGCGTCAACTTTTACCATGGTTCTCTTCATAGGATCCAAAGCTAAAAGTTACAAATTGATGTATGGGCTCTTTTAGATCAAGTTTCCTCTGTTAACCAAAACAAAAAAAGGTTTCCTCGACTCACAAGCTACGATCTTTTAATTTGAATCTTTTTAATAATCTTCTATTCATGTTTCTTCATCTATTTACTTTTACTGCAGGATCATAATGGGGGCTGCTATATCCGCTCTCTGGCATCGTCTTCGTCATTATCTGAATTTGAGTCCTGCAAAAAGGAAAGTTGAGAAACCGAACATGGAGTTTGATTGTGCTGTACGGCTTCATTCAGCTTCGTTCAATTCCGATCCTTTTGACGCTTTGGAATGGAGAAAGCCAGTCCTGGAGAATGTTATGGAGGCATTAGCTGATCCTAATATTCACTTAATTGGGGTTTATGGCTCACAAGACGAGATCAAAGACACTTTGCTTCAAAGAGTTAATAGGAGAATTCAAAGAGATCATCTGTTTGATCTGGTTCTTACCGCAACTGTAACAAGAAAACCTGACGTGAGAAAGATTCAAGACGATATTGCTCGTCTACTAGGGTTTACTTTCTATCAGAAATCCAAAGATAAGAGAGCCAAAGAACTGAGTGATAGGATTAAGAACGAGCACAAAATCCTCATCGTGCTTCGTGACCTCTACAAGGGACTTGAACTAGGTAAGGTGGGTATTCCATACGGTGCAGATCATACAGGCTGCAAGATAATACTCACTTCTAAAACTGAAGATGTGCTATCCAAACACATGTATACCCAGATAAATTTCATGGTTTAAAAATTCTCTACCATGATAAAAGCTTCAGCCTTTTATTGAGAGTTTCGTAAATATATGTGTAGTAAAGGTTTATTTTATGTGTTCTTCTTTTTGTTTCTTTCCTTTTTAATTTTTTTGGGTGCTAGATTTTGGTGCAAGAGTTGAAAGCTCGTGAGGTGAAGTAGGTTTCTGATTAGTGATGTTTTATTTAGTATAATAAAAAAGTACTTTGAGAAAATGATTAGTGAATGGGAATTGAAATTGAAAAAGAAAAGCGTAAAACCAATTTGTATTGTTGATATGAATAAAAAAAGAAAAATTGAAAAAAAGGATTAAATGACACAAATATCTTTTATAACGAAAAAAGAGATAATTAGAATTCGACAATGAAAGCATCATATGGTCTCATCAATGAAAACTCATTTTTACGCTTGGGGAGAGCGAAGTTTTGTGTAGAAGAGCTATTATGGTCTCCTAAATATCACTTACTTCTGCTGGTTACTTATCCAGACTTCCTAAAGTTCAATTTTTCACTCTCAGAGAGCCTCTCAGTATTCTTACCATAGGAAAGATGACTGATCACATGATCTTGACACTCAGAGAACTGAGTTTGTTCATTATCTTCGTCATGATTTTCCTCCATATATGCCCAAAAAATTTCATGGCCATGATTCTATCTGTTAAGAAAAGCTTCAGCTCTTTGTTGCAAAGTTTCCGGATATATGAGCGCGCGCGCCTATGTGTGTTTTATTTTAATGGGCTTTGCTCTGGTTTATTCAAAAAAGGGGTCTGCTCTGGTTTTCCTCTTCTAGGGATTATGTATAATAAAGTACTGCGTCAATACGCGTTCTGTAATTTTGCTTAGTTTTCATGAAAATGATAAAACTGATGAACCATTAGAACTAGCTGATTCTTTTTAACTTCCTTTTTTTTTTTTTCAAATTTAAACTAGTTATTTCGACTTCGGTTTATGCTTACATGCACCTTAGAATTTAGACGCATATGAGAGAAAGACCAGTAAACAAATGCAGTGCAAATATATTTATAAAATAATTTATATTACATATCCTACCTCTCACAATTAATGCGGATATATTTATAAAATAGTTTACATTACATTATCCTACTTCTCACAATTATTTTTGTTTTGCCTTGTGAAATATTTGTTTTTTAAAATTATATTTTTACTTTCATCTTTAGAAGCATTAACTGATCCTAATAGCTTAATTGGAGTTTATGGCCCAGATGATGAGATCAAAGACACTGTTTTGTATGGTTGTGACAACAACCATGGCCAAGTGTCTTGATACGAGAAAGGTTCAAGAAGACATTGTTCGTAAACTAGTATTTACTTTTAAAATCAAATCCAAAGATGAAAGAGCCAAAGATTGATTTATAGGATCAAGAACGAACACAAAATTCTCATTATACTTTGTGATCTATATGCACTTGACCTTAATAACATAGGAATTCCTTATGTGTTGCAGATCACACAGGCTGCAGGATATCAATTACTTCTACCGGTGAAAATGTGCTGTCCAAACACATGTCCTAAAATAAAAGCTTTACAATTGTGTTGAGAATATGTGGCAAGGGAGCGTCTTATATGTTTGCTCTTTTTCCCCCCTTCTTGATAGGATAATATGCATAATAATTACATGTCTTGTTGTTGGCAATGGGTTTCTAGAGAGTAAACAACATTTTTCTTTAGACTAAATTTGCTCTCAATCATTCCAATCTTTCTGTATAAATTGGATTGATTGGTGAATTTTCTTTAAGTTGCAATAAAAATCTTTTCATATGATTTGCACCGCTAAACTAGTCATCAAGATAGCAATGATTTTTACAAAATAATATTTTGACTTTATCTTTAGTGTATTTTAAGACAAAAGACAACGAGCTTGATTTTTATTCTCTTTTTATGTGAATGAAGTGATGGGGAAGTGTATTTACAGACGATAAAGTGATGACTTGAAGTAGTGTCACATGAAGCAATATATCTCTTCAATTAAAAAGTCATAGGCATATATCATTGCATTATCTAACATGGCTTTTGCAACAAATGGTTCTTTAATAATCTTTTTTTAATGGAAAGTGACATCCTTCTATTTATAGGATAATCCTTTAAAATAACATAACCTTTCACCAATTGGTGGTTACCAATTACCATACCCCTAGTTATAACCTTTCGTAGATGTTTTTAAGAGCTAAAGAGACATAACCTCAGCCACTTTTAGTGTTGTAACCTTCCCTATACAACATTTCAAATAAATTTTTTTTATTTATGAGAGCATGAATTTGAAAAAACACACATCCTCATTTTAAAAATATTCTAACATGTTCCATTCAAAAAAAAAAAATTCTATCATGTTTTACCCTGTCCTTCATAGTGTGGCCACAGATGTCTTTCTTGTTTTCTCGCCATTTGAGATCATCCTTTTTTTTTTCCTTTTTAACAAAGAACTCACATTAAACATTAGTAACTTAGTTATTCTAGAATTACAACAAAGAAGCTGCAAGACAATTTCCGGAGAAGTTCCTTCTCTTGATTATCTATAAATTTTCATCGTCTTGGCCCTAATGGAAACCAGCGATAGGCTTCCGATTTTTATCTGTTGGATCATCACAAAAGCCCAAATATAATCATGCCCACTCCTATGGTCCGTTTCTGTCAGGCTCGGTGTACGTCTTTGGCTATTATTCAGTTGGTCTTCATTATTGTTATTATTATTTTTTGGTTGTTGTGATGAGACATATTGATATAATGTATAATTGTATATGTCCGACAATGATATGAATGCAATATGCAAATTCAGGTATGAAATGACCAAAACGACGACCCTGTGAAGGATGAACTTTTCATTCATCTCCGCACTTTCCAACTTCATTCACGTCAGATTCTGCCATGCTTCTCTCCTTCCCATGGGGAGCAAGTTTATAGGATTCAAAGCTAAAATCATAAATTGACATATGAGTTCTTTTAAATCAAGTTTCCTCAGCTCACAAACTATGATCTTTTAATTCTATTCTGAAAGTTTTTCAGGCCCAAAATAAAAGTTTAGAAAGTAAACAGTGACAAAAAATTTCTGTACACAAATGAGCCCAATTCGAGACCCAAATCATCACTTAATGTCAGTGTGCAAAAAATTTTTTGAACAAAGATGGCCCAAACAGAAAGGCCCAGACTGAAATAAAAAGATAAAGTGTAAAAGCCTAAAGTTCTCGGCCCAATTCAAAAATAAAATAAAACAAACAAAATAAAAACAAAACGCAGAAGCCCAAATTAGGGCCTAAATTCATCCGGCCCAAATTTTGAATAAGTGAGATGGTGCATTTCACTAGAGCTAGATCATCACTTAATGTCAGTGTGCAAAATTTTTTTTGAACAAAGGTGGCCCAAACAGAAAAGCCCAGACTAAAATAAAAAGATAAAATGAAACAAAAATTACAAAAGCCCAAAGCTCTCAGCCCAATTCAAAAATTAAATAAAACAAACAAAATAAAAACAAAACGCAGAAGCCTAAATTATGGCCCAAATTCTGAATAAGTGAAATGGGGTATTTCACTGGAGCCAGAAACGACGCCGTTTCAACGTAAAATAGAAGGCTCCAAGGACTCTGCAAAACAGCATCGTTGGTGACCTGTTTCTGCATTTCTTCATAGCCGCTGGCATTGTAACTTCTATCATGTTTTTTTGGTGAACCAGTCGCCGCTTTTCGACCAAAAAGGTGCCATTTTGTAGCTTTTCTGACGATGTTGTGCTTAGAAAACAAAAATAAGCAAAATTTTAAATAAATCCAAGAAGAAAATTGAGCCATACGGATTGAAAAATTTTTGGCTCTGAAGCAGGAATAGGATTTTTCAGGTTTCGGCCTCTTCGAAGTTTCAATGAAGATGGTGACAATGGTCATAAAAGAGTCAAGCACTAGTCTCCTTTTCGTCCTAAAGGCCAGAACACAGATACATGATTTTGAATACAAACAGATGGGGCTTCCCTAATTTTAATGAGAAAGTTAACGATAGTCATTGGAGAGCTTAAATAGAATTCTCCTTTCATCCCTCTAACCCAAAAATATGCATGTTTTGATTCAAAAATAGATTTCAATTACACAAAATATGATCAGATCTTCATACTTAAAGATGGTAATGTTCACAGGAAAATAAAATTTATTTTTCCTCCATCCCAATAGTCCGAAACTCATAAAATAAATACTCAGAAAAAACAAATTAATCAAAACGAAAGAGATGCTCTCAAAATGATCAAAATAATTTTCAAGGTAGAAAATTGAACAAATCTAAATGAGTATCATATAAGAGTAAGGTAAGGTGATGCCACATGTAAGCCAAATAACACATGTATGTATATTATTCAATCAAATTCAAAGCATACAAATGTACAAGGTATCAAAAGAGTTATAGCAAAAAACTTATAAATACCTTTCCCCATTAGCTCAGTTGATCTGATGAAGAACTTTATATGAATGGTAATAAGCAGTGAATCCAAAAACACCGTTAGAGAAAGTGGCACAGGGAAATCTTCCAACAGGTGATTGGATACAGTGATGGCAACTAGAATGTAGTCGTCACCTATGGGAAACCCTCAAAGATTGAGCAGAGATTAGAATTAGGGTTTCACTCTAAATTTAATTTATCGTATGTTATGTTTTTATCATCAGAAATATGATTTTAATTAACTGTGTCAAATACCCAGCTTGGTTGGGTCCAAAATGACAACAGACCATACTCAGAATATTTATTAATTAACCTAATTAATATCTAAATAGTTATAATATAATCAACATCTCCCACATTCACGTGAGATTCTGCCATGCTTCTCTCCTACTTCCTATAGGGAGCAAGTTTATAGGATTCAAAGCTAAAATCATATATTGACATATGAGTTCTTTTAAATCAAGTCTTCTCAACTCACAAACTATGATCTTTTGATTTGAATCTTTTTGTTAATCTTTTTGAGAAAAGTACTCGGGAAAATTAATCTTTTGGTCCATATAATTTTGACACGTTTGTAACTTAGTCCTTGTATTTTGACTTGATGTAACTCAGTCTTTATAATTTTGACTCGGTTGTAGCTTAATCCCTGAAATTTGACTCGCTACAACCTTTTATTAGATATATAATTTTATTTTTTAGCCCTAGTGTTTTTAAAAATAAAATCATATATCTAATAAAAGGAGGGATTAAATCGTAAAATGGTTAAAAGTATAAGAACCGAGTTGCAGCAAGTCAAACTTTAAGGATTGAGTTACAATCGAGTCAAAATTATAGAGATTGAGTTGCACCGAGTGAAAGTATAAGGACTGAGTTACTAGTAAGTAAAAACTACCGGGACCAAAAGATTAATTTTCCCAAAGTACTTACATCAATCCATGTTTCTTCGTCCATTGAGTTTTGCTGCAAGATCATAATGGGCTGTTATAGCTGCTATTTTATGATCATCTTCGTCATTATCTGAATTTGACTGAAAGCTGCATGGACGAGGCCGAAATGAAGAAAGGTGAGAAACCGAACGTTCAGGATCGTGGATTTATTTCGTCTTCTTGCAATTCCGATCCTTTTGATGCTTGGGAATGGAGAAAGCCAGTCCTGGGGAACGTTATGACGGCACTAACTGATCCTAGTACTCAGCTGATCGGAGTTTATGGCTCGTAAGAGTTTACCTCAAAAGAGTTTATAGAAGGATAGCAAGAGACCAATTGTTTGGTATGGTTGTGGCAGCAACAGTAACCCAATATCCTGATGAGAGGAAAATTCAACAGGGCAATGTTTGTCAACGGGGATTTACTTTTAAAAACAAATCCAAAGATAAAAGAGCCAGCGAATTGATTCATAGGATCAAGAACGAGCAGAATATTCTGAATGTACTATGTGACCTCTACAGGGGGCTTGACTTGGGTAAGGCTGGAATTCCATATGATGCAGATCACACAGACTGCAAGATAATACTCACTTCTACAACTGAAGATGTGCTATCCAACCACATTCATACCCAGGTAAACTTTATGGTTTTAAAATTCTCCTCGTCGATAAAAGCTTCAAACTATTATGGAGAGTTTCCTAAATATGTGTGGGTTGTAAGGAGTCATCTTATATGTGCTCTTTTTCCTTTTTGCCATCGGATTATGTATATTTAGTATGTGCTAGATTTTGGTGCAAGACTTGGAAGCTTGGGAGGTGAAATAAGTTTCTTTAATCTGTGATGTCTTGTTTGGTATAATAATGGAGAAAGTCATGTAAGAAAATGATGAAGTGAATGGAATTGAAATTGCAAAAGAAAGTGAACTTTTTGTGAAACCAACTAACTAATGTGTACGTTCGATATGAAAGAAAAATAAAAAATAAAAAATATTTGAACATAAAAATTGAAGAAAAGAGTAAATGACACATATCTCTTTTATAATAAAAAAAGGGTAGCCCAGTGCACAAAGTTCTCATCAGGTGAGATATGGAGAGAGATAAACTTATTAATATTTAAATATAAATTAGTTAGTTATAAATTCATTTCGGAGTGTCCGCATACAAATCAAACTCATTACAATAAGCCTCAACCAATAATAGGGAGAACATAGCCTTCTATACATTACGTGGATATAAAGCACTAGTTATATATAAATTAATTCTCAAAATCGCAACCGAAAATAAAAATCTCAAAATATGATTCAGCGGCCTATATACCATAAACCAACTTACTTTTGTGGTTAAAGTATATAAATTAATTATCAAACTGTTCCAAGTCAATTTTCCAGTCAAAACAACATCTCACATCTCAACTATTAAAGTACGTTCTGCAACACAAGTCTTCACATTTACTTGCCATAGGAAAATATAATGACGAAGCTGCATTCCAATTTTTGGGACCTTTCCCTCGTTCATACTCCTATATAAACCCTATCACTTCTTCCTCACTTATGGTATTGGATGAATCTAAGGCCCAAAAAGCAATCTTTTTAGTCTTCTTGATAAAGGTACTGTCCTGTATCAGTCTATTTCTATTGCGTGCTCTGAATAAATTGATTCTCTCAGTCTTGAGTTTCATTGCACAGGATTAATAATGTTGCAGTATGCTGTGGCAATTGCTGGAAGTATTGGCATTGCTGCAATTTTCCATTGTCTAACTTCAAGCAAATCCCAGACACATAAGCCTCAATCGCAAGATAAGAACCAGAACAAAGCTGGGTGCACAGAACCAGATGCGATGATGTCCAATTCTAATGATATTGATGTTTTGGATGATCTTAATACTCTTTTCAAGTTGATCCAGGAATCATTATGTTATGAACCGAAGGCTACAAAAGAATTACATGTGAACATGTATAATTCCCGTGGAGGCATTAGCTGATCCTAATACTCACTTAATCTGAGTTTATGATTCACATGATAAATCAAAGGCACTTTGCTTCAAAGAATTTATAGAAGAGTTCCAAGAGACCAACTATTTGGTATGCATGGTTGTGACCACATCCATAACCAAATATCCTGATATGAGGAAGATTCAGGAAGATATTGCTTGTCAGCTAGATTTACTTTTAAGAAAAAATCCAAAGAGCCAGAGAACTGATCCATAGTATTAAGAATGAGCAGAATATTCTCATTATACTTCGTGACCTGTACAAAGGACTAGACCTTAGTAGCATCGGAATTCCATATGGCACAGATCATACAAGCTAAAAGATATTACTCACTTTTACATTTGAAGATATGTTGTGTAACATCCCGATTTTTAAGCCTAGAAGTACCAGAATTAGCCTGAAATGGACAGGTTACCAGATCGTTTTTGGCAGAAGTCCTAGAAATTCCCTAGAAGGACAGAGGGTGTAACCTCCTGAGTTTTAATAGCCCTTTAACCCTGATTTTTTGAGGATAATTTGTGTTTAAACTTGAATCTTGGTGTCTAGTTTGGGATCAAAGTGAGTTGGAGGAGTAGGTGAACAAATCCCTGTCAGGATTTGTTCACCGCGGTGAAGCAAAGAGTTTTGGGAGAGCTTCCTTTCGGGAATAGGTTTTCGTCACAACTAAGTTAAGGGGGAGTCGCGACGAAAGGTGTCAGGTTAGCAAGAGTTCCTCTCGGGAAAAAGTTATCACCATGATGAAATGGGTTTTTGGCCATGACGAACTTGGGTTTTTGGGTTAGAAAATCCCTCTCGGGATTAGTTAGTCGCGACCAATTACTGGGTTCATCACGACGAAAAGGTCGCGTCTTTAAATCCGTAGGAGGGGTTTGATATTCAAAAATTAGAAAATCTGAAGGAAGAGAGAGAGAGAGAGGCTCTTCTAAGGTTTCGGTGTTTTGGCTTGGAGAAGGTGTTTCTAAAGGTCCAACACCTCAAGTGAGTGAATCTAACCTCTAATCTACTCTTTCTCTCGGGATTTTTGAGGATTTTGTAGAGGAATACTAGGGCTCTCTAGTTTCTGATAAAATTGAGGTTTTTGACCAATTATTTTGAGTTTAAATGATTGTTATGGGTTAGTCTAAGTATTTAATCCGTGTGGTTTTCTTGAATTTGGAGATTTTGGAAGTTTTGGGAATTTGGGGTTTGTGAAAATGGAGGTTTGTGATTGAGGATGTTAATGTAGTGATTGAAATTGAGTTTTGTGAATTGGGTTATGTTAAGGAAGGTTAAATTGGATGTTTAATCGATTTAAAATGTTAGTAGGACTTGATTTTGTTCTAATTAGATGTTTAGGTGATGAATTTTTAGAGTGGGATTTGAGTTTCTGAATTCAATTGAGGTTTTGGAAGGGAAGCTAGAGTATTAATGGTCTCTTGTGGTTTTGGAGTGTTATTGTGATGATTTTGGCCCTTGTGAGTTAGGTAGAGTTTTGGTTGAGGCTAGGAATTTTGAGTCCCCAAATATTGTGTTAACCATTTTATTAGTTTGAAAGCTAATACATGGTAGTTGTGTATTTGAGTGCTTATGTAAACCTGTTGTGACTATTTGTTGGTGCAAGAGGCATCGTGGTGTTTTTGTTATTCCTTGCTTGGGCGAGAGGTAACCACTTTTTAATCCCTAGTACATGCTGTTATGGTACTGTAAGTAGATCTATATTTTGTGCGTCGAGTAATAACTGGTATTCTAAATGTATTTTCGTATATCAAAAAGGGAGAGTTGTCTTGTGGGGTTTTTGTACAATACTGAATGTATTGGGAACTTTCTGAAAGATATGCCACTGATTGAAATTACTTGTGGAATGATATATTTACTCTTCGGTAAAGATGTTTGAGCATGATGCATGTGTTGGGATTGGTGAGAGATTGCATTGTTCCTACCACATGGTAAGGCCTCCATTAATACATGATGGTTGGCTCTTTACGTCCCCCATAGTGAGGGATAGGTCCTTGTGGCTCCTTACGTCCCCCATAGTGAGGGATAGGCCTTTGTGGCTCTTTACGTCCTTCATAGTAAGGGATATGTCAGGTTTGGCTCTTTGAGATCTCCGAAAGTGAGGGATATGTTGATGGATTGCATCATTGCACTTGCATGGTTCTTTGTGGCTATCACTTACAGTTTTACATGTGACTACCCCCACGTGACACCTCACGAGTACCTATTCATCTATACTCTGTATTGGAATGTTGGTTACTGGGACTTCTGTCTCATCCTGTGGTTATAATATTTTCAGGTGAAGGTTCTAGGCGTACATCTTCGGGAAGGGACACGGAGGCTTGAGCTTGGTTAAGCTGTAATGCCTCTAGCCTGTGGTATATGTATGACCAATGTATATTGCCACATTTAGGATCTTTTTGAAATATTTTGATTGCATGGCCTTATTGTAAACTGGTGAAAGTGTCATCTCCTTATTTTGTTAGCCGAAGGTCATTCTTATTGTTGTATAAAGTTCTGAATTTATGTTCATGTGAATAGTTGGATGGGCTTTTGTGCGATTCTCTGTTTACCCGAGCCTGAGGCCCGGACGCCCAATTGAATGAACTTGGTGATTGATTGTATGAAAGCTCTTTGGTTGCATGCAACTTGTTTGGGTTTCTATTCACAGTTTAATTGTCAACTTTAAAAATAGTTTATAAGTTTTCTTTTCTACTATAGTAGCTTGTATAACAGTTTTCCTTTTCTACCATAGTAGTGGGTTATATGCTAAGCTCTGTTTGTGTTGAGGGTAGGAGTTTTATAGAGGGATTCCTACAGACTAAATCGCAAAGAGAAAGTTTTCTAAGAATGAGAAAAGAGGAAGTTAGAGACTCGGATAAAGTCTCACAGCCTAGGAATGAGAAATAGAGATGAATGTATGCCAATAGTTATGTTGGAGGCCTCAATGAGGTGAATTTTGATGTTAAGCCAAATGAGGGGCAAAATTGTAATTTTATCAAATTTCGGGTTGGTAAGGGTAAAAATAGAAATTATGTCCGAAAATCCCGGAAAAATCCTAGAAAATGAAAAATGGTAGGCTAAGGCCTGAATAGCTTAGTAAAATTCGAGAAAAATGGAAATAGAGTCCAAAGGCCCATGTGAGGCTAAAAATGATGAAAATGCCCCTGAAAGGAATTTGTGGAATTCCTAGGGTTTTGACTGATTTTGAATATTAAATTATTTAAAGTATAAGGAGGCCTCATATAATTGGAAGAAAATGGAAAAAAATACTTGAGGATTTATTACAGGTTTTAAAAATAATTCCGTCCCCAGAAAGCGAAGAGGTTAGCTTTAATAAAATTTAAAGTCTATTTATATGCTATCCAGAGAAAGTCAAAGTCAAATATCTAGATGTTGAATTTTGACTTGAGAAAAATTAGAGGAATTTCCTGTGATGAATAAATAGTACTGGTACCTAGAAACAAATTCTCGGAGTCATAGACCGGTAGAAAGAATTCAGTCAAGATCACTCTGAAATAAATATTATTAATTATTTAATTATTTTAATGAAAGAACAAGGGAAGAGTATCACTCCCTCTTTAGGCATGTTATATAATGCCATGTAGATTTATTTGAGGTGAGAAAATGATACCAAAATATGTCCTAGTGGTCTTGAGTAAGTCAGGGGCCGAAAAAGTATCCTATACGGTGCAGAATGACAAGATAGGTGGAAAAATGCATAAAGGTGGTATTTTGCACGAATTTTATATTAATTTCATCCTTATTTTAATGCCAAAATGATGAAAGAATATGGAGGAGAAAAGTGTACGGTTAGATGGGAAAAGAATGTATTACATGTACAGCTAGATGCACGACACATGTACAGTCGGATGTGAGACACGTGTACCATTGGATTGGAGATATATGGCTTGATGATGTAAGCAGGATGTCATCATGATAAGGTAAGCATGATGTCATCAGACACTTGTCACCATAAGATTAAAAGAGAAAATGGACGATTCAGATTAAGCCATAGATTTTTAAGATCAATAGTCCAGATTCAATCTTGTTTTCTATAAATACTCCCTCCCCACCCCTCATTTTTGTGCAAGCCATGTACTTATGGGAAAACTCTTGCAAAATGGATTCTAGAGAGAGAAAGAAAGGCCAAATGGTCATATGCAAGATCAAACTCCAAAACAAGGTATATTCATGGTTTTTGATGTAGTTTTCACTACTCTTGTTGTTGTTGAGATTGGTTATGGATTTTAATAATATTTAGGAGCTTGAAACCCTTAGTGGAAGTACTGCACGAAATTCTTAAGAGTAGGGGAAGATGAAATTGATGTTAGAATAATGTTCAAAGCCTTAAAAGGAACATGAATCACATGGTTTTATGCTGAAATTGATTAAATTTCATGATTGTGTAACTTAAAGAAATGTTTCGGTCAGACCTGATTCTTGTGCCTAGGATGTGATTTTGATGCTTCGAATGTGTTTAAAATAAAAAATTGTGTAGTGATAAAATAAAAGAATGAAGTTGGAAGTATTGGAATCAAAACTGAAAATTAAGTGGTAGATTTCGGTTTGGGCCTAGGACCAAAGGAAAGAGCTGGATTTTGATGAATCTAAGCTCATATTTGGATTTCTTAGACAAAATTGTATGGGATTGGCCTAAGAAAACAATTTTTACAAAGTTAGAACACTACATTATAAATTAAGGAAAAGGGGGATTAAGTTTAAGGATATAAATCTTCCATATTGTATAATTCTTGGTCCTAATGAGTAATGTGACCGTTATAGCTATAATTAGGACCTTGAGGCATTCAAGGGAAGGTTTGGATGTGGTTGAGAGAGCAACATTAATGGTTGGAAGCAAAAGGAAGTAAGAAGAAAGTTTAAGGACACAAAGTAGCAAATTTTACCCTACTCTTATGTGTTTGGTATTTGCTTGCATGTATGACATATTCTATGTTTATATGATTTTATGAACTCATGCATTGTGATTTTGAATATGTTTGAAATGTGTCATAGACCTATGTGTTTTATAGTTAGTGCATGATGATTTCCAAACAAGTCACTATGTTACAGAAACGTTAAGTTGCAAGCATATTATAAATGCCAAGCTTGCTATGTATGTTTTGGTGGTTATTATTTTCTACTGAAATTCTCCTGAATCTCACCCTCCCTTAACCAACCGTAATAGGTACAAGAGATTGGAAGAAGAATTCAAGAAGTGGAGCAAGAAAGAGATGAAAGAATTTAAGAAATGTATTACATTATGTTGTACACTTTGTATACCAATGTATATTGTGAATATGCCACTGATGGTATGTGATGTTAAATAATGATAATGGCTTGTGTAATTGGCTATAACAAGGTATAGGAATGGTTAATGCTTGAATGGAATGGCATTATGCATGTTAAGATTTAATCATGAGCTGTTAGTACAAGTTGAGGGGATAAATTAATGCTAATTGAGCAACGAAATATTGGTAAAGTATAAGTGAGGTAAATGAATGATTCTACCCACAAAACATGATTTGGATCATCACAAAGGACCACATACCTGCCCAGTCCTATGGTTAAGGTAGGATGTTCAATTCTGCCAGTTTCTGTATACGTGTTTTGTTATTAATGATTTTTTTTTTTGACCAGCTATTAATGAATTGATTTTGATTTTTGGTTTTGATAAGACTGAGGTTGCGTTTGGTAGGAAGCATTGAAAATGAGGGATTGGGATTGAGATTACAAGTGAAAAAATCTATCAAGAGAGTGTTTAGTATAAAAGATTGTTTGATATATGAGATTAGCCAAAGCCATGTATGTGGGATTGGAGAATACCATGGGGGGAAGTGGTATTCTCCAATCCCACCTTTATGGGTTTGCCTAATCTCATATAACAAATAATTACTCATGCTAAGTATTATTTTAGTGATTTTTTTCAATTACAATTTCAATCCCAATCCCTCATTTTCAATGCTTCCTACCAAACGGGACCTGAGGGTAAAGGGAAAAAGTTCGGATGAAATGAATTTTACAATAAACAAAGAGAGAAAGCAAAGTGTTCCAAGTCAATTTTTCCAACTCACAACATGATCTCATATCACACCAAATAGAGCATTTTAATTTCTACAACACAACTATTCACATTGAGTTGCCATACGAAAGTATAAATCACGAAGCTACATTCCAATTTCTGGGATCTTTGACTCCTTCATAGTTGATATTCATTTCGTGTCTAAATTCTGTTACTTGTTCCTCGCAGAGGAGACTGTGTAAAAGAAGCTAATTACCCGTAGATCCAGTCAAAAACCCTTGGTCCCCCTGAGAAAAGTATTCCTCTGTTTCTGTATACTATCCTATTTATAAGAACTACAAATGAGTAGCTATAAATAAGACCAAAGCTTGTATTTATTTTCTGCTCTTGATGAGTTGCTTGCGCCACGGCAAATTCTCACATCACTACAGGATTAGATGCGGGTGGTAGCTATTATTGCCGGAATGATTGGATTTGCTGCAATTTCACATCGTCTTCTTTCTCATTATCTCACTTCAGGAAAATCGCAGAGACCCAAGCCTCAGTTGCAAGACAAGAACCAGAACAAAGCTGGGTACATAGAATAAGAACAAATGATGTCCAATTCCGATGATATTAATGCTTTGGACGAGTTTAATACTATTCTCAAGAGTTTGAACGATCACCGTAACGAAATGGAGGGGATAATATGTGAACAATATGGGTGCATGTCCAATTCAAATGTTTCTGATGCTTTGGCATTGAGAAGGCCACTTCTGAGCAATGTTATGGAGGCATTAGCTGATCCTAAGATTCACTCAATCGGATTTTATGGCTCACATGATGAGATCAAAGACAGTTTGCTTGCAAAAGTTTGTCGAAGAGTCCGCCAAGACAAACTGTTTGATATGGTTCTGGGGGCAACTGTAACCAAGAAACCTGATATGAAGATTATTCAAGAGGAGATTGCAGGCCAACTAGACCTCACCTTTGATCACATATCCAAAAATGGAAGAACCCAAGAATTGATTGAGAGGATAAAGGTTGAACAGAAATTCTGATCATACTCTGTGACCTTCATAAGGAGCTTGAATTGGGTAAGGTAGGAATTTCATATAGTTCAGACTTCAAATCACACAGGTTGCAAGATATTTACTCATTTCTACAACTGAAGATGTGCTATCCGACCACATGCATACCCAAAAGAATTTCATGGTCGAATGATTCTCTTAATGTATAAAAACTTTAAACCTTGGCTGAGAGTTTCCAGATCATATATGTTGCGAGGGGCTTATTGCATGTTTGTTCTTTTTCACTTGACAGCATTTTGTATAATAATAGTATGTGTTGCTTGTGTTCTCTAATAATATTGCTAGTTTTTGTTCAGTGTAAGACTTTCGAAGTTTGTATTTTATAATCTTATATGGAAAGTCACTGTTGTGGAAATGTGAACGGAGAAGTGGCTATGGGTCCTTCTTTTCCTCGCCGTTTGAGATCATCCTTTTTCTAACAAAGAACTGACATTAAACATTACTAATTTATTTAGTTATTCTAGGATTATAATATAATATATATCATGTCTAGTATTACGTGCTTGGTAGTTAAACGAAGTTTGGATCATCACAAAGGTCTATATATCATGTCCAGTCCCATGGCCCCTCTCTGTATTCCTATTGCAAATGTAGAATATTCAGTTCTGTCAGGCTAAGTATACGTGTTTGGTTATTATTGAATTGGTTTTGATTTTTCGTTTATGTGATGAAACTGAATATTATATATATATATATATATATATATATTGATATGATGTAATGCAGTGGACAAATTCTGGTTTAACGAGTCCAAAACGACGACCCTGGGGAGGGCGGACCTTTCTTTCATCTCCTGACTTTTCATTCAAGTGGCGAGTGAACCAAGTCTCAACTCACAAATAGAAGAGAAGAATTGATCACTAAATAATCAACCAAATAATCCTAATTAAATGAGTAACTTTTATAATTAAGCACAGAGTGGTAGTTGAAAGAGTTTGATGAGAGAGAGTATATGTGCAGCAAAGACGATAGACAACTATTTCCTAACTGCACCCATGAGGAAAAAAAAGCTAGAAATTACCATTTATGGAAAAGAGAAGCTCAATGTGGCGAGCTTTGCTTAAATTGCTGCACCATTTGTGAGATAGAACTGACTGCTTGTATTAAAGAGAGAAGGAGAAGCAGAATTCCAGCAATGGAAGCAGCACTGCGCCAAGGAGTGTTGCAGTAATCACGGTTCAAAGTGGCCTTCATGTTATTCCATGGACTTTTACAAAAGGCATTCAAGTCCTTGCAAATATCTGAGTAATGGGGGTTGAAATTTACACGTGTGACGTTCTTCCAAAGACTATTGAATAACCTGGCCGCAGACTTGGGTTCTCCTAGCAAGTTAACGATGACTGCCTCCTGAACTAGGAGATCCACATCTTTGCTTGTGTTGATAAGGAAGTCCATAATGGCAACATAGTCAGTGATGTAAGAATGGGAAGGATAGTGACACTGCTCCAACGCCACTAGATTGCGAAGCAAAGTTTCAGTCCCATCATCCACTGTCAATTCTGGTATTTCAAGGATTCGTCCTGAAAATTTAAAGTCTAGTAAGCTGCTTCGGCTTTTACTTTTCCTGAATGTCACCCCTGCTTCAGCTAACTCAGTTGCACTCTGAAGATGCGTTACTGGATTGGGCGAACTCTCTGGCTGAATACTCAATGATGGTAAGTGAAATGTTCTAATCAGATCTGTGAAGTGGCTAATGCTAATATCTTGAGGGTCTAATTCCACTTTGTTATAATAGGCAAAATAGTTAAAAGTGAGATGAAGAAATGAAGGATTTCCACAGTTGTCAGTCCCGCTAAAGGGAAAAACCCGACGGAATAGCTTGTCAAGATCATGAAATGGCAGTTGATTCTCAAGCAGAAGTAAATCTATCCTTACAGCAGTGGCTTGCCATGGTTTTAACTTAATAATGCCATCCCATTCACTATAATATGACCTCAAAAATAGCTCAAATAAGAAACAAGAATCCACTAGAATCACCTTCACAAGTTCCGGATTGCTAAGCTCAATAGGCTCTGAGTAGTGAAGACGAACGCTTGGCTCAATCTCCTCTACAAGGCTGATTAATCTATCCAAACCTTCAATGGTGCATGAAATTCTTTGACACAATTGCTTGAGATACACAAGCTTGTACTTTTCCATGTTTTGTAGTCTGGGATGCCCATAGTGAAAAGGGCCAATAGAAACCACCTTTGGGGTAAAGCTATCTTCATTCAACTTGCGTATATCATTCGGCGCCCTATAGATGCAGCAGCACTCAGCAGCCATGGCTGTTTCAGCTTGTTCCATCATGGACGCCATTTCAATCACAAAATTGTAGTGATTACTGATTGCCATCTAAAGGGGAAAAGAAATATGAAGGAGAAATCCGCGAAACGTAATGAAAAGAGGAGGATTATGGTAGTAGTTCCCAGATCATATAGTTGAAGGAAAGAGGAAAAAGGAGCTGACATATATCCTTGAGCCATGGGAATGGGAGTGCTATTTTTAAACATGGCTGACTACAAAGAAACTTCGCAGGTTGCTTTTTGCAGCGTAATGATGACAGTAGACGTAATGTCATTGTTCTGAAAATGTGAATGTGAACGGAGCGGTCCACTTGCTTTCATAACTTGCCAGCAATAAGGCTGATCTTGTTATTTAATTCGCGTCCCACTACTACGGTCCTTCTGTACGGGGCTGTGCGTACGTGTTCGATTACTATTGGATTGGTTTTAATTTTTTGTTGTTTTATTTTTAATTCTGACCCTGTTAATTAAGGAGACAAATGAAAGAAAAAATAAGTAAAAAAAAAATACTAATTATTTAATAAGAATAAAGATAAAAGATTTTATATTTAATGATCTCCTTAGTATGTAAAAAAAATTAATATAAGTGATAATTAAAAAAGATCAGAGTGGTATAAGGATCACAATATAAATTACTTCTAGAAAAATGACTTGGTAATTAATATTTATTTGTCAATTGTGTTCGTGCAATAATTAATTGTTAAGTTTGACTCCTTGTGTTTTTTCTTTCTTTCACAATTTCATTTGATATTAGTAAAGTTGAAAAAAAAATTAATTTGGAACAAATTTAATAAGTTGATTACTATTTTTTGATACTGATAAATTAGTTAAAGTGATAGAAGCCGTTTGTATGTAATTATCATGAACATAGGGACCAACTTTAAGCGGATCCAAAGCTAAAATGGAGCTCGATGATGAAATATTTAGAAAAATATAATCTTCCATGGACAAGAAAATCAATATATAATTATATAAAACAGAAAAAAATATAACTTTTAGTCCAGAAGATTTTGTTAATTTCTGATTCGGTTTTGAATTTAAGGGGTATTTGAATGGAAACCAAACCATGATTTTTAAAAAAGTTTTACAATTTACAAAATAAATATATGAAAAAGTTTGTCTTATTTTGAGGGTTGACAAACACCTCTTAAACTCAAAACAACCCCTTCTCTGCAAGTCGCTAGTACTTGGTAGGGTAAAAGATTGAGTCGTTTTGTTTTCAAATTTAACAACTGAAATGATAACGGAGAAAAAGTTATTTTTGTAATATAGTTATATATTTAAGGGAAAAATCCTATAGGATCCATATAAGAAAATTAAATATAGATAGGCTGTTCGAATTTATACGTGAAATAAACTTTTATATTTAATTACCATAATAATTTGATATAATACATAATAATCTAATAATTAAAAATCTAATAATTAAAAAAATTTAAAAAATACAAAATAAATGCTGGTAAACTTGCGGGTTGGTGAACTAACTCGCAATTGGTTACAGGTCTAACAACGCGGATTAAAAGGATCCGTTCACTAATGACCCTAACCCGTTATTTTGGACAGGTTGGACTCACTACCAGCTCTAATTGATAGTTAAACTATGAAACATTAGGATTCTTACTTTAAGTTTTTAAAGGATGGGGAGATGTGTAGGCGATTGAACTAAAATTTATACGGTTTTATGCATTTTAATCTTTTTTTAAAGGTTAATTGTATTTGACACTTTAAAATATTTTTTCAAACAATCCTCAATATTTTAAAATAATTATTATGCATTCAATAGTCTAAAATATTTTTTTAAAAAAATAATTGATATCCTAAAATAATTTTTATTCTATTCAACAATCTCAGGCATTTTTTTTTCAGGAGCATTTGACGAAACTGCATGACGGTTTAATTTGTCGGGACGTCCCCCTCTTTGATATAAAATTTCTCTTCAGCTTCCACATTTCTCTGTTTGGATAGCACCCCAAACCATGGACCCAAACCATGGTTTGGGAAAAATGTTACCCAAACAGCCTCTCCAAAAACCAAAACCATGGTTTTAGGTCAAAACCATGGTTTTGGAAAAAGCAAAATTTTTTTGCTTTTAGAGAAAAAAAGGAGAGTGTGAGGGCCTATATGATATGTATCTTGTTATTTTTTTTTATAAACATCATGCTACTTTTCTTTTTCTTTTCTTTTTTTCTATGTTTTGGAATGCTGATCTTTCATTCTTTCTCTACCTATTAAAGTATAAAAGGCGTTGGCGTGCATACCTTGATTGTTTTAGGGAATATTTAGAGAAAATCATAATTTTAAAAATAAAATAAATATGAAAAGAAACTTATTTCAATTTATAAAAAATATTTTTAAAAAATATTTTTGTGTTATCCAAACACTCTTTGATGTAAAAATGCTTTAAACTTTTGTTGGGAGCTTCTAAGTGCTTGTTTGGCTGGGTGTTCTAGGCACTATAAGTGCTTATAAGCCTGAAAAGCATGATTGCAAATTTTGATGCTGTTTGGTTGAACGATTAGACAATCTGACTTTTGTATGAAATGTTACAATAAGTTATAAGCTAAAATTAATAACTTATGACTTATAGCTTTTGAAGTAGGGTAAAGCTGCACAAAGCACCCTGATCTATTTTTGATAATGCACCCAGCACCCTAAACTATCTAATGATGTAATTTTACCCCACATCTAATAAAACTGGAGCAACCTCATCCAAAACTTAACGCCTATGTAACTCTGTTATTTCTTATAACGGCTGGCCATTTGCCTTTTTTCTTGATGATAGGTAATCTCTTGAGTGTCAGAAGAGGCGGTTGTTTTGGGGGGGGGGGAGTACTGTTCATCATCTTCTTCGTGGAGGCGCAATTGAGGGAGCACGGTTCATCTCTCTCCTTCTCTCTCTATCTATGTATGAGCGGCCATGGAGAAAAGTGTTGGCTTTATAATTTTTCTGAGCTCTTCAAAATTTATTCTGGGTGAAAGCAATTATAATTAAATCCAGAGAACAACTATCTAATATTCTCAAGTTTTTGCTTTCTTCACTTGAGCAATCTGGGAAAGGACGGTTTTGTTTCAAATTCACTTTTTTTATTTCTACTAAAATGATAGCATATTTGTTTTCTCAAGTAAAATAACTAAGTTGGTTAGAATACCTTAATTGACTGGAAGCTTATCTAGTTAAGACATCATCCTCTAATCCTTTCTCCCATTGAACACCCACGAAGAAGACGATGAATCACCTCCTTTGCCACTCTAAAGATAACGTATCATTTGAAAAGTAAAAAAACAGACGGCCAGTTGTGGGAGATATTGGAGTTAGAGGCGTTAGATGTGGGTTCAGATTGCTCCAATTTTATTAGATGAGGGGCAAAATTGCACCACCAAATAGTTTAGAGTGCTGAGTGCACTTTACCTTTTGAAGTATGGAGAAAGAAAAAGTTAAAAAATTTATTATCTCATTTGGTTCTTATTATAAGCCTCAAATAACTAATTTATAAATAATAAAAAATCAGTTAAAATTAGTTGAAAGTAATAAATAAGTTAGAAATATACTTTTGTTTTTAAATATGTTTCTAGAAACATATTTTTATTTTTTTTCATGTTTCACTTTATATTTAAATTATTTTTTTATAATTTCTTTAAAATTTTAAAATTCTCAATCAATTTCACTCTTTATATTAAATTAATTTAAATTTATTGTATTATCTCAATTCATTTTTTTCATGTTTCACTTTATATTTAAAATATTTTTTATGATTTCTTTAAAGTTTTGAAATTTAATTCACTCATTAAACTTAACTTTTTTATATTAAATTATTTTAATTTCATCGTATCATGTGAAATCATTTTTTAATCATATTTCATTATTTATTAAAACTCACACTCATTTTGGTTATTTTGTAACCAAACTTATTTTTACTCAACCATAATCTAAATTACCTTTTACTAATATCACTTATACAAATTAATTTTTCTGAACTCTAATACAAACATAATTCAATTTGTCTAATTTAATTCTCATCCAACTCTATTTTTTTAAAAATTACTTTTTTAATAAGTTACTTTTCTTGATGGGGGTGGGTGCCAGTGGAGTGGGGCATGATGGGTCCCTCCTAGTTGAAATTATTGATTGGTCCACTTGCTTTCATGAACCGCCAGCGGCTAGCCACAAGGTAGGTCCTGCTATCCAGTCGTACGGTCCCTTTCTGTCAGGTTCTGCATGGAACGTGAATGCAGTGTACGAACGAATTCTGGGTTGAACAGGTTCCACTATCTTCAGTCATGTCAACTTCTGCCATGCTTCTCTTATTCATGCCCCATGGGGCCATGTTTTGTGGGATCCAAAGACAAAATTACATCCGTTTGGATTTATGATTAAAAGTATTTATAAATATAATTTATTTTAGGGAAAAGTCCAGAAAAAACCCTTAGAATATACTAAATCCCAAATTGGGTCTTTAAATTTCAAAAATGACAGAATCGGTCATTGACCCAATCTGTCATTTGTGAAATTCAGGCAAATTGACATTTTTGCCCCTAAGCATAAGTGAGTAGTTATTCTCTAAACAAATCTGGGTAACGTTTACACTGTTCTAGTGATTACAAGATTCGTTGTAGTTAATAATAAAGTAGCTGACAATAATAAGATACCTGACTATAAAAAAATGAGTAGTTATTCTCTACACAAATATAGGTAATGCTTACATTGTTCTAGTGATTACAGAATTAGTTGTAGTTAATAACAAGACACCTGAATCTGAAAAAGTGAGTAGTTATTCGCTATACGAATCTAAGTAACACCTAAACTCTCATAGTGATTCCTTGAATCATTATAGTGAATGAATAAATGAGGGCAAAATTGTCAATTCGCCTGAATTTCACAAATGACAGATTAGGTCAATGACCCATTCTGTCATTTTCGAAATTTAAGGACCCAATCTGGCATTTCCCATATTCGAAGGATCTTTTTTGGGATTTTCCCTTTATTTTATATAATTCAAGATAAAATTTCTCATACTTACTTATTTTATATTTTATAAGTCATAAATAAAAATTATTTATATTTATAAATTGACACATGAGCCTTTTTAAAACTTGTTTCAGGTCCCAAACAATGATGTTTTTAATGTTTTCATTGATCTTAAGAAAGGTACTTGTCTGTTAATATTTTCGTTTCGTGCGAGCTCTAAATTCATTTCATGTGCCGTACTACAAGATCATAGCTGGGGCTGTTATTGCTGCTATTAGCTTCTTCTTCGTCATTATCAGAATTTGATTTAAACACGCACAGAAATGCCTAAAAGAGAGTTCAATCACACAGGCTGCATCAATATTGAAATCTTCACGGGAAGATGTATCCGTATTTAGCATCTGATAGTACTTTAAATATAATTATTTTTAATATGAGAATATCTGTCTTACAAAAAAAAATGACACAAAAAGAAATTTAAAATTGTAATATTCTAATTTGTATTTAAGAATTCAAAATTCCAAAAAATAAAGTGATGTTTGATTTAGTATTTCGTGCATGTTGTCAAACAACTGAAATACCCTTTGTATCAAATTTTTTTAAAGAATATTAAATTTGTTACTCTAAATACATTTTTTGTTATTAATTGTCCAACACTTATCATTATTAGTTCACAGTTTATTAATAAATAACTTACCCTTGCTATCATATTTCTTGTAATTTATTGTTTAACACTTGTAATTATCAGTTTATAACTTATTAATAACACTTGTCATTATCAGTTCATAACTTATAAACAAACTTTTTGATATAAGAGCATTTTTATTATTTAACTATATTTATAAAATATCATATCAAACATCACTTCCTCCTCTGGATATTAAAGTTTTAGAAGCATGAATTACAATATCATAATTTTTAATTTCTTTTTATGTCATTTTTTTCCAAAAAAGAAAATCACACGGGCCGTAAGATATTGCTCACCTCTACGATTGAAAAGATGTGTTATCTGACCACGTGCATACCCAAAGAAATTTTATGGTTTGAAAATTCTCTTCCTTGATAAAAGCTTCAGTCTTTTATTGAGAGTTTCTTTAATTATGCGTGTTGTTAGTGTTCATTTTATGTGTGCTCTCCCTTCTCGTTTTTTCACTTTTGGCACCATAGGACTATGTATAGTAATGTGCATGTGTTGGACTCTTTTTTTTTTTTTTAGCCAGCTGTATTTGTCGGACTTGGAAGCCTGTGGGGCGAAGAAAGTTTCTTAGTTATGTTTTGTCTGTGTAATAATAATAATAAATTAAAATTTAACTTTATTTTTGTTTTGATTTTTAAAATTTGAAAATAATTATTTTAATTCATAAATTTGACCTCATTTTAATTTTAATACCTGAAATTTAAAACTAGTAATTCTTGTCTCTTAAATATGACCTCATTTTGGTTTGTCTTAAAATTTTTGTCCTTCAACAGTATTTTTAGTCTGAAAAAAAGGATTAAAACCAAAACAAAATTAAATTTTATAGATTAAAATCACTTGATTTAAATTTTAAGAATCAAAACCACTTTTTTTTAAATTTTAGGGATTAAAACTAAAATGAAATTAAATTTCTCAGACTAAAAATCGTATTAATGCTGAAAAAACGTCTTAAATTTCTTGGTTTGAATTATTCTATTTGTTTAAAAGAAGTTTCAGATTTTTATTAAGAGTTTTCGAATTATAAATGTTGTAATGAGCTTATTTGTTTTCCTCTTCTTTTCTTCCCCTTCTTGTAAGGATTATGTATAACAAAATATTCTGCATCAATTACCCTTTTTTTTGGGGTTAAGGTGCAATTTTAACAACAAAGTTTACCCTAAGAAGCACTGGGCACCATAAAATTTATTTGGGTGCAAAAATATACATGAAGTTGTCAAAAGGGAGCATCTAGTACCATGCCGTTAACGTCCGTTAGTTTACCGTTAGAGGGACCCAGAAAGTCAGTTTTAAGGTGCATTTTTAACAACAAAGTTTGCATCAAGGGGCATTAGGCACCATGAAATTTACTTGGGTGTAAAAATATAAATGAACTTTGTAAAAGGAAAAAAATAACAAAATTCTTCAACTTCCATAAACATCCATTAATTTTATTCTTTTCGGTCTCACCAAATGCTATATTTTCTCTCTATAAATTTCCACTTCCAAGCCGATCCATCTTTCTCTCATCATAGTCAACACACACACTCTCTCTGTCATGTCGTTTTCTGAGCCTCCAACCCTTTTATGTGTATTTAAGCAAAACACATCTTTCCCTTCTAGGATATGAGGTTCATTACTTGTACCCGAGTACTACCTCCAGTCCTTAATATAGGATGCAATGGACTAATTTGAGGAGATTAAAAATAAATAAATAAATTACTTTAAAATATTATATTTATTGTTTTTTCTCCAAATTAATTTTCTTGGCTTGTAAACTAATATATAATTTAATAATGCATATAAATATTTTAGACAGATCATGTACTATATGCTATTGCATCAAATAAATAAATAATATAATATTTAAAGTAATTTATTTATTTATGTTAATCTCCTCAAATTAGTCCATTGTATCCTATATTAAGGACTAGAGGTAGTATTCGAGTGCAAGTAATGAACTTCATATCCTAGAAGGGAAAGATGTGTTTTGCTTAAATACATATAAAAGGCTTGGAGGCTCAGAAAACGACATGACAAAGAGAGTGTATGTGTTGACTATAATGAGAGAAAGATGGATCGGCTTGGAAGTGGAAATTTATAGAGAGAAAATATAGCATTTGGTGAGACCGAAAAGAATAAAATTAATGGATGTTTATGGAAGTTGAAGAATTTTGTTATTTTTTTCCTTTTACAAAGTTCATTTATATTTTTACACCCAAGTAAATTTCATGATGCCTAATGCCCCTTGATGCAAACTTTGTTGTTAAAAATGTACCTTAAAACTAACTTTCTGGACCCCTCTAACGGTAAACTGACGGACGTTAATGGCATGGTGCCAGATGCTCCCTTTTGACAACTTCATGTATATTTTTGCACCCAAATAAACTTTATGGTGCCCAGTGCTCCTTAGGGTAAACTTTATTGTTAAAATTGCACCTTAACCCTTTTTTTTTTTTAGTTTACCTTAGTTTTCAACATGTATGACTTAATTGAAAAATCGATGAACCAGAATCTTGTCTGTTTTAAAATTAAAAGAAATTGAACATGGCGAACTGGTGAACCATTAATATGAACTAGCTGATTTTTTCCCAAATTTAAACTAGGTATTTAAACTTTGGTTTATGCTTAATTACATATACCTTCGAATCTGAAGCATAAGAAAGAAAAGACTAGACAACAGGTGGATAGAAAGGAAGTTTATATTATAAAGATATAACTTAGAAAATAATTTATATTACATTATCTCACCTCTCATGATTATTTTTTATTTTTTGCACATTATGAAATATTTATTAATTTTTTTACATTATATTTTTACTCGTCTTCTTTACTTGCATGATTTTTAATTAATTTTATCCTATTCTTTTATTTGGAATCAATTTTTTGTTTTTATTTTTATTTTTATTTAAATACATTTAAAATGAATTAATTTAATAAATTATGACCAGTTGGAATCTAGTTTGACCATTGCACTGTGTCTGTGACTTAGTGCTTTGATGACGCCGGTCTGGTTTTTAATAATCCAATCATAAAATTTAATTTAATTATTTAAATTATATAATTAAAAAATAAATGAAAAAATGGGAGCCAATTAAACCCCAAACATGATGTCACATCTCAGGCAATATGAATACTTTCTGTAACGCAAGTCTTGACCGTTATTTGCCTCCGAAGGTGAGTTGCAATTATGGGATCTTTCTCACCTTCACATATTCAAATGGTCTTTATTGTACTGTTTAAGGGTTTATTTGGAGTTCTGTTCAAAAAATACTTTTAAACAAGTTTATGTAAATCTAGATAAAATTCTCTTCATATACTTATCCGTATTTCATAAATTATATTTGAAAAGTTATTTATAAGTTAATTCAAACAAGTTCTAAGAAATTTGCCAATTTCTAACACAATTTGTAATTTAATCTTCCAATACTTAATATAAAACTTATTTAACTAATTTGATTAGATTAAAAAAATTAAGATATTTAATTATAAAAAATATAACATGTTTTTCTAAAATACCATACTTAACTTTCTTTATATCTTTCTTCCCTCTTCTAATTGATTATAATTGAGAGAGTGTTTATAAAGGTTATTTTAAAAAAATTTGATGATTATAAAAAATACATTTTATATTTAAGATTAAAATCAACTTAATAATTAGATTTTATATTAAGAATAGAAAAAATATAAGAAAAGAATAAGTTGGGAATAGCATCATGGATGACAGTGGTAAGCGAGGCTTGAGGTCTATGATAATGTCGCTTAGTTCTGGGTGTAGGCCTCAGAAGCTTGTACTGTACTGTAACTAGATAACTAATTTTTAAATATTTAAAAAATTAGTAAAATTAGTTAAGTTAAAATATATATTTAATTTTTTTAATTTTATATAAAATTTTAATTTAGTCTTTTTACTTATTTTAATTTTAATTTTAAATATTCCACCTTGTGTCCTGGAAAGGTGAATGTGAATGGAGAGGCTGCCGGTCTCTCATGAGGGGTTCCTTCGAGTTGAAATTACTGACCATGTCTACTTGCTTTCATAACTTGCCAGCAATAAGGCTGGTCTTGTTATTTAATTCCCGTCCCAGTACTATGGTCCTTTTGTACCAGGCTGTACGCAGTGTTCGATTACTACTGGATTGCTTTTGATTTTTAAAATATCTATATTAATTATAGGGAAAATGACCGTAAAATACCATGTAAATTTCAAAAAGACAAATAAAGCAGCTGAATAAGCAAAATGACAAATAAGGCACTGGGTACCAATCTGGAATTCAGATTTTTGGGCAAAAGACTGAATTGTCCTTATTATGTTTGAAAATTGAGGGGATGGGGAAAGGCGGAAATTGGCTCTACTTGGCGAAAACAAAACCCCCAGTCAACGAAACAAGAACTGCTTCCACTCGGTGAAAGCAACCCCCCCACTCAGTGAAACAGGAACTGGAACTACCTCCTCCACTTGACAAAAGCAACCCGCCGACCCGACAAAAGCAACCCAGCGAAACAGAAAGTGCCCCCACTCGACGAAACCAAATCCAAGCTCCTCTAGTCAGTAAAAAGGGTTCTCCGAAATTGCATTGCCGCTGTCGCTTTCAAAACTAAACAGGCAGGGAACTTGAATATTGTTGTTCATAGAGCATTTTCGATGGGTTCCGAAACTTAAAATGTAATTATGCAATGATGCTCTTTGTGGTTCTGTCTCTGTTGTTCCCATATAAGTTGCTGTAGGACGAAAAAAGTTGTTACCATCTTACTGCTCATGTGTTTGGTTGTGTACACATTTGGAAATGATTGTGATTGCTAGTGTTTAATCCATTTTGGATGGCCTTTAATTGGAACAGAGGATTGCTTTTGTTGTGATAATTGTTTTATTTTGATTTGAAGGAAAAGAAAAAAAATGGAAAGGATAGTTTTGTCGGTGTTATTTGACTTTGCTAAAAAGAATATAGCTTTCTATGTGGAGAAGGTGAGCTTTTAAGAAAGTTGAATTTAGTAAAATTTTGTCTGCATGCGCGGCAATAATAAAGTTATTTTCATTTTCACTAAATGGTTTAGGCTGAAAAGTTTGTCCTTACGTGGGTAAAATTTGTAAAGGTTATCCTGTTGTAGTAATTTGGAAAGCAGTAATTCTATTAGCTGAGTAGTAAATTTGATGAGGTAAGTAGTAAATAGTACTAGTTGGTTTCGTATTGAAATAACAACTATTGGTCTAAGAATGACTAAATTTGTGTTGGCAATGACTACATTTGTTAATTGATATGTTAATGAAATTTACAATATTAATTAGAGTAATTGACTACATTCGCCAATGAAAAAGACTAGATTTGGTATGGGAATGACAACATGTTGTGATGCAAATTCAATTGACTGGACAATGATATTGAGGTGATATATTAATGAAATTGACTATATTTGTTAGTAGAATTTACTACATTTGTTAATTGATTGGACAATAGTTTTTAGGTGATATGTTAATGAAATTTGTTACATTTATTAGTAGAATTTACTACATTAGTTAATGAAAGTGACTAAATTTGTTATGGGAATGACAACATTGTCATGATGCAACATTTTGTTTTTCTCTAGGAAACATTTTTTTCAGAAACCATACAATTTCACGTTAAGTTTGACAAGACACATAGTGGGATTTATAACTTTCACAGTACGATTTACTACTTGTATACTGCGTTTTACAACCTTTTGGCGGGCTGGGCAGATTTTCTGCCATGAACAATATAATTCGACGTTGAATTTTACAAAACACATAGTGGTATTTACAACTTTTATAGTGATATTTACTACTTTGTGTCATGGAATGCACCATTAACGACACAGTATTTATCAAAAACTAGCAGCCATATGAGTTCACGCCTACGTAATTTGCTTGCCACCTTTTCTGATTTCTGTTACGTCATTCCAAATACTCAGTATAAAGTATAAAACCTCATCTCCAACACACTTATCCCCACCATTACACCAAAAAGGAGCCAACAAAAAAGAACTACCTAAATCCCACCATCATGTAATGCGATATGTTCACTCTCTCTCTTACTACAAACCCTCTTGCCGACAACCAAAATCTACTAAATCAGCAATTCCAACAAAACGGTGATGCAAAGGAGGAAGATTATACCATTTTCAAAGACTAGCGATTTAAACTTACCTCTTTTTAGCTTCCATGTGTTGCTCCAGCATTCCTCTTTCCTTCTTCACATACTGCTTAACCGGTTGCTCTGTTTATTTTCTCATCAGTTTCAGCTTCCTTTTACCTTACTCATCAGGGCAATTTGATCTTTAGGTCAAAAATCTGAATTCCAAATTGGTACCCAGTGTTTTATTTGTTATTTTGTTTATTCAGCTGTCTTATTTGTCCTTTTAAAATTCACATGGTATTTTGCTTTTTTTTTTTAATTATATGTATTTGAATTACCTTTGATAGTAGACGTAATGTCATTGTTCTGAAAATGTGAATGTGAACGGGGTGGTCCACTTGCTTTCATAACTTGCCAGCAATAATGCTGGTCTTGTTATTTAATTCGCGTCCCACTACTACGGTCCTTCTGTACCGGGCTGTGCGTACGTGTTCGATTACTATTGGATTGGTTTTAATTTGTTGTTGTCATGAGCAGCTGGCCCCTTTTAATAAGAAAGAGAAAATAAGTATAAAAACAAAATACTAATTATTTAATAAGAATAAAGGTGAAGGATTTTATATTTAATGATCTTCTTAGTATGCAAAAATTAATATAAGTGATAATTAAAAAGATCAGAATAGTATACGGATCACAATATAAATTACTTTTAGAAAAATGACTTGGTAATTAATATTTATTTGTCAATTTTGTTCCTGCAATAATTAATTGTTAAGTTTAACTCCTTGTGCATTTTTTCTTTCTTTCACAATTTCATTTGATATTAGTAAAGTTGAAAAAAAATTAATTTGGAACAAATTTAATGAGTTAATTACTATTTTTTGATACCGATAAATTAGTTAAAGTGATAGAAGCCGTTTGTATGTAATTATCATGAACATAGGGACCAACTTTTATCGGATCCAAAGCTAAAATGGAACTCGATGATGAAATATTTAGAAAAATTTAATCTATCATGGATAAGAAAATCAATATATAATTATATAAAACAGAAAAAATATATATAACTTTTGGTCCAGAACATTTTCTTAATTTTTGATTCGGTTTTGAACTTGAACTCAAAAGAACCCCTTCTCTACAAGTCGCTAGTACTTGGTAGGGTAAAAGATTGAGTTGTTTTGTTTTAAAATTTAACAACGGAAATGATAATGGGGAAAAAGTTATTTTAGTAATGTAGTTATATATTAAAGGGAAATTCCTCCAGGATCCATAGAAGAAGATTAAGGGGGTGTTTGGCTTTCTCCCCAAACCATGGTTTGGGAAGAAATAAGCCAAACACCCCATTTTTATTTGAAACCATGGTTTTGGGGGAAACCATGGTTTTGGCCCCCAAAACCTTGGTTTGGGAAAAAGCTATCCAAAGCTGCTTCTTCCTTCAGATTATTGATCGTTGGTGGTGGGCCCAGTAACAAGAGCAGGCGTCAATTATTATTTCTTCAGTCTCGGTTTCGCTCTGAATAAAACAAAGCTTCGGTCCTTCACTCTCGGCGCTTCGCTCTGAAGAAAACTTCGCTCGCCGATCCTTCGCACATCAGAAAACAAACTATTCAACTGAAGCTATACATTTGCTGCTGTCAGATAGCGGCCTGAATCATAAACTAAAGGATGAGATACAAGAGATTCGAGCGCTGATCTTTTCTACGAGGGACTTGGAAATTATTCACTGTTACAGAGAAAACCTGAAGTGCACCGATACTCTTGCCAGATTGGCTCAAGGTTTAACCCAGGACAATCAAGAGCTCTTGACGCCGCCAAATGCTTGTCAGACCCAATTTCAGAAGGACTGTGGCAATAGGCCAAGAGTTTCTATTAATTGCTGAATTGTGATGTTTTAAAACTCTCGAGCTCTGCTTGCCGTTTAATGTTTAAAAAAAAAACAAAGAAGAGAGAGAGAGAGAGATAAGACCCGGTTATCCCCTCCGTCAATGGAAATTGTTGGGGAGGGAGATTGTTCACACCGTATGTACGTGATGAGTAGAATATCAAAGAATACAATGGAAAAAATAAATGAATTAAAAACTTAAATATTAAATTGAATAAATACCAATTGAAATCCAATTGAATTTAATTCAAATGTTCTCATGAGGGTTTGATTTCAAAATCTGGTTAAGTATTAGTTACCATACTTTGGCCTAATCTGAGTGATACAAATATATAAAGAGTGAAGAGAAATTACTTTTAAAATAAAAAATTAATGTAAACAAATGATTCTTGAACTTCAAGAACAAAATAGGATCTAGAATTATTTATTCTCCTTATATTTATTAACATTCAATTCACCTTTTCTCATAAAAGCTTTTAATGAAAATATGTGTTAGGGGATGGCTCAACTTCGTGACTCCATAAGAGATCAAATTGTTCACTATATACAAGAATAGCCATGTCTTTCTTATTTCCTTTTTTCTTTTTAGATAATGTAATGTGTTGTTAAAAAAAACTACTTGGACAAATATATTTCGTTACAACCTCTATTATTAAGACAATTAATATGAAATTTTTTTGTGTGGTTATTTCATTTTATGAAAAAAATTATGGGATTTCATCTTTAAGAAATAATAATATTTTTTTTGGCAAAATAAATCATTTTCCTAAAAACATATTTAATTATATTATTAATATATATACATATTAATTTTTTATTATTTATATTATTTATGTCTTATTTATTATGTTGCCAAAATATATATTATTAACAAATTGATTACTTCAAATAAACATATATTATGAAATATATCTTACATGTAATTATCATTTAAACTTATATCCTTTTTAGTAATTTCTACATATCAAAAAACACTTCTGACAATAATTATCCAAACATTCTCACTTTATCAGAATCACTTTTTCAGAAAAGCTATTTTTTTAAAATCTATTCTCTCTAAAATCTATTCTCCAGAAGCTATTCTCCAAACCATGGTTTTGCCTTATCCAAACACCCCCTAAGTATAGACAGGCTTTTCGAATTTATATGTGAAATAAACTTTTATGTTTAATTACCATGACATACAAATAATTTTATACTACTTATGATTCTAATTATAAAAACTAATTGACTAATTTAAGAAGATTAAAAAAATAAGTTAAATTAGTTATTTATAATAAATATGTATTGCCTTTTTTAAAACATCCTTACTAAACAAATATATTAGCTAGAACTACCATTATTAAAAAGACTATCTTAAAAAAAATGTTTAAATATGAGATACAGAACAAATCAGGATCTCATATTTAGAATCAAAATAAAAGCAAAATAAAATCTTATATTTAAAAGCACACATGATATTATAGTGCAATAGTGCATTGGCATTGAAACTACATTTAAATGATGCAGATTCCATTAAATCATACGTATGGAAAATTAAGCAGAACATAATGTTAAGAACAAGAAAATAAAACGGGAGCAAAAAGTAAGCGCATTACGACACACATAATTCGGAAACTCTGCAACAAAAAGCTGAAGCTTTTTTCAACAAATAGAATCATCAGATCTTGAAATTCTTTTGGGTATGCATGTGTTTGGATAACACATCTTCAGTTGTAGAGGTGAGGATTATCTTGCAGCCTGTGTGATCTGCACCATATGGAATTCCCACCTCACTCAAGTCAAGCTTCTTGCGAAGGTCACGGAGTACGATAAGAATTTTGGGCTCCTTCCCGATCCTATGAATCAGTTCGTTGGCTCTTTTAGCTTTAGATTTCTGACTGAAAGTAAAGTCTAGTTGACCAGCAATGTCCTTTTGTATCTTGCCCACATCAGGTTTACTAAAAAGTGTTCTTGTTACAGTTGCTTTCACAACCACGCCGAGCAGTCCGTCTCTTTTAGCTCTTCTGTGAACTGTCTCAAGCAGACGTTCTGTGATCCGAGCATCTGATCCATAAACTCCGACCAAGTGAGTATTAGAATCATGTAATGCCTTCATAACATTCCCTAAGATTTCCTCTCCCCTTTTGACAGCATCCAAAGGATCGGAATTGAAATCGGCCGACATAGAGATAACATGAGAGGAATCATCCCACATAGGATGACGACGAACAACAGCAGAAAGAACTTCATCTAACGTTTCAGAATTTTGCGAAAGAACTTCATCTAACGTTTCAGAATTTTGCGCGCGTGTTTCAGGAGAACTTACATAAGGAAGAGGACGACAACGATGCCACAGAGCAGATATAACAGCCCCCATTATAATCCTGCAGTAAAGTTCAATAGATGAGGAAACACACACTAGTACTGCACATGAAACGAATTCAGATCTCGCACAAAATGGAAATACTTCAATTTATATAACGGAGAAGTACCGTTCTTAAGTAGATCAATGAAAAGATTTAAAAGATCGTTGTTTGGGACTTGAGGAAAATTGATTTAAAAGAGCTCACACGCAACTTATACTTTTAGCTTTGGATCCTACGAACTTGCACCCTAAGGAATGAAGAAGAGAAGCATCTCGCAGAAGCTGGCACGTATCAAACCTCAGGCAAAAAGCACAACTATAATAGATAGAGGAAATATTGTATTCATCATCCTTGAAATGTACACATCAACAGAGATGATGCAACAGATCCTTTAAAGACTTCTTGGCTGAACCATATCCGTTGAAATTAAATACATGATACAGCCAAAAAGTAAAAGGAATATGAAAGTATTTTAGACTATTAAATGCATAAAAATTATTTTAAAATATTGAGTATTGTTTAAAAAAGTATTTTAAAGCGTCAAATGCAATTAACCTTCGGAAAAAGATTAAAATACATAAAACCTTATAAATTTTAGTTCAATCACCTTCACATCTCTCCAGCCTTTAAAAACTTGAACTTAGAGCCCTAACGTTTCATAGTTTAACTATCAATTAAAGCTGGTAGCAGGTAATTTTAAATATTTTATATCTGGGGTGGGTGCCTATTTGGCATGATGGGTCCCTCCGAGCTGAAATTATTGATCTGGTCCACGCGCTTTCATTAATTGGCCTGCCATAATGTAGGTGTTAAGAAAGGTACTACTCGGTTAATATTTCCATTTTTCATGTGCAGTATTTTGTTTTTTTTTTTGGCCTGACATTTCATGTGCAGTACTACGGATCATAAGTGGGGCTGTTATTGCGGCTATTAGCTTCTTCGTCATTATCTGAATTTGATGGAAACACTAACAGAAATGCCTAAAAGAAAGAGAGTTCATGAGGTAATACGCACAAGATCACATAGGCCGCAGCAAATGGGAGTTGAGTTTAACAGAAATATTAATTTCTTATAATATAATAAATTAATATTTGAATTTTTACCGAAAGATGTACTTATATTTAGTATCTAATAGCATTTCGAATATAATTGTTTTTAATAAGAGAATATCTGTTTGGCAAAAAAAAAAAGGAACAAAAAATGACATAAAAAAAGTTAAAAATTATAATATTCTAATTTAAATATCTAACAGTTCAAAATTTCAAGAAAGAAAGTGGTACTTGATTTCATATTTTGCAAATATAGTCAAATGATTAAAATGCCTTTCGTATCAATTTTTTTTTTCCTCGTAAAAACTATCAAATATGTTATTCTCATCAATACATTTTTTATCATTATCAATTCACAATTTATTAATAAATAATTTGTTATTGTTATTATATTTTTTATCATTTACTGTTTAACACTTGTTATTGTTACTTCACAACTTGTTAATAAAATTTTTTGATATAAGAACATTTTTATTATTTAATTATATTTGTAAAATACCAAATCACATATCACTATCTCTTCTGAAATTTTGAATTCTTAGATGCTTGAACATTTTTTCAAAAAGGAAAATCACACAAGCGGCAAGATATTACTCACCTCTACAATTGAAAAGATGTGTTATCTAACCACATGCATACCCAAAGAAATTTTATGGTTTGAAAATTCTCTTCCTTGATAAAACCTTCAGTCTTTTATTGAGAGTTTCTTTAAATATGTGCGTTGTTAGTGTTAATTATACGTGTGCTCTCCCTTCTTGCTTTTTTCTTTTGGCACCATAGGATTATGTATAGTAATGTGTATGTGTCAGACTTGGAAGCCGGTGGGGCGAGGAACGCTTCTTAGTTATGTTTTGTCTGTGTAATAATAATAATAATAAATTAAAATTTAACTTTAGTTTCATTTTTATTTTTGAAATTTCAAACTAATAATTTTAATTCCTAAATTGGGCCTCATTTTAATTTTAGTACCTAAAATTAAAACTAGTAATTTTTGTCTTTTAAATATGACTTCATCTGGGTTCGTGTTAAAAATTTTGTCCTCCAACAGTGTTTTTAGTCTGTAAAAAAGGATTAAAACCAAAAGAAAATTAAATTTTATGGAGTAAAATCACTTGATTCAAATTTCAGGAATCAAAGTCATTTGTTTTAAATTTTAGAGATTAAAATTAAAATGAAGTCAAATTTCTGAGACTAAGAATTATATTAATGCTAAAAAAAATCTTGAACTTCATGGTTCAATTATTCTATTTGTTTAAAAGAAGTTTCAGCTTTTTATTAAGAGTTTTCGAATTATAAATGTTGCAATGGGCTTATTTGTTTCCTCTTTTTCTTCTTCTTCTAAGGATTATGTATAATAAAATATTCTGTATCAGTTACTTTTTTTTTTAATTTCGCTTAATTTTCAATATGTATGACTTCTTTGAAAAATCGATGAACCAGAATCTTGTCAATTTTAAAATTAAAAGAAATTGAACACGGCAAACTGGTGAATCATTAATTTGAACTAGCTGAACCATTAATTCGCACTGGTGAAACTTTGGTTTATGCTTAATTACAAATACCTTAGAATTTGAAGCATAAGAAAGAAAGACTAGACAACAAATGGATAGAAAGGAAGTTTGTATTATAAAGATATAACTTAGAAAATAGTTTATACTATATTATCTTACCTCTCATAATTATTTTTTTTTTTGCACATTATGAAATATTTATTACTTTTTTAAATCATATTTTTACTCATCTTCTTTACTTAACATGATTTTTAATTAATTTCATCTTATTCTTTTATTTGGAATCAATTTTTTGTTCTTATTTTTATTTTTATTTAAATATATTTAAAATGAATTAATTTAATAAATTATGACTAGTTGGAATACAGTTTGACCATCTGTGCCTTAGTGCTTTGATGACACCGGTCTGGTTTTTAATATTTCAATAATAAAATTTAATTTAATTATTTTAATTATATAATAAAAAATAAATGAAAAAATGCGGCCAATTAAAACCCAAACATGATCTCGCATCTCAGGCAATATGAATGCCTTCTGCAACCCAGGTCTTGACCGTTATTTGCCTCCGAAGGTGCGTTGCAATTTCTGGGATCTCTCTCGCCTTAATGTTCAAATGGTCTTTATTGTACCGTATAAGAAATTTGCCAATTTCTAACACAACTTGTAATTTTCTCCTCTGATCCTTAATACTCCTCTTATCCTAAATATAAGACCCATTTCGTAGTATAAATTACACTATCAAAAGAGTTTTATATTTAGAACTGGAGGAGTATAAGACTTATTTAATTAATTTGATTAGATTAAAAAAGTTATGTAAGTTAGTTAATTATAAGAAATATGATATGTTTTTCCTAAAATATCATAATCATCTTTCTTAATATCCTTCTTTCCTTTTCTACCTGATTATAGTTGAGAAAGTATCTATAAGGGTAATTCAAAAAAAATTAATAATTATAAGAAATAGGTCTTATATTTATGACCTAAATTAACTCAACAACTAGATTCTATATTAAGAACTGGATGATTATAACATAAGAATAAGTTGGCGCGAATTAATTCTAAAAGAAAATGATGCTCACTTCTTGAACACATCATATACAACTTTTATCTTCATCTCCTCTCTCTGTTTTTAACATTTTAGAGAACCATTCTTACCAGCAAAATGGTACTACTCTGTTTCTATATTTAAATTCTCGCATCACTACAGGATTAAATAAGGGGTGTGGTAGCTACTATTGCTGGAATTGTTGGCCTTGCTGTAATTTCGCATCGTCTTCTTCATAATTATCTTACTTCAAGCAAATCCCACATACATAGACCTCTATTCAAGGACGACAAACGGAAGAGAGATGACTCAGAGCATCAACCCAGAGCCTCATTCAACGAAACGAAGGGACCTCGTCATTATCTCGCTGCAGGCAATCCCAGATACACAAGCCTCAATCACCTCAATCACAAGACAAGAACCAGAGCAAAGCTTGGGACGCAGAACAAGAAGCGATGATGTCCAATTCAGATGGTATTGATGTTTCGGATGAGCTCGGTTCTATTCTCAAATGGTTGAAGGATCAGAGTCATGAAATGGAGGATATAATGTGTCAACGGTCAACCACATAAAGAGCTTAATTTGGGTAATTTAGGAATTTCATATGGTTCAGAGCGCACAGATTGCAAGATATCCAGCCACTTGCACACCCAAAAGAATTTCATGGTCGAATGATTTTCTTGGAGACTGTTTGAATAGAACTCAAACCATAATTTTAAAAGTAATTTTACAGTATGGGAAATAAATATGTAAAAGAGTTTGTTTTGATTTACGAAAAAGTATTTTTTAAAAATATTTTTAAATGTCAAAATAAAAACCTTAAAGTTTAGTTGAGAGTTTCTAGAACATATATATGTTGCAAGGGCCTTAATATGTTTGTTTTTTCTCCCACTTCACAGGATCATGTACAATAATAGTATGTGTCACTTGCATTCTACTTCTACGTACGATGCTAAATATAATATCCATTTCGTGGTATAAATTATACTATAAAATAAGTCTTATATTTAGGATAAGATTAGTATAACTATGAATATCCATTCTATTAGAGCCCACTAAATAAAAAACGAAAATATTAAAAATAATAAAAAGGATCGTAGAAAAATTCTCCTTGATCCTTTATTAGACACCAAGTTTGAAAATCTCCCCAGAAAGAAAAATCAAGCAAAAATATCTTCCCTACTATAACTAATTAAAAGAGAAGATGGGGATAATTATTGATTGACCTCTAAATTAGAAAATATAGGGTAGACACATTAAAGAAAAAAATCAAAAATCAAAAAATAAAAATTAAAGAAAAATTGGAAAACCATATTATAAAAATTTAGAAATATCTTTTTGAAGTCATAATTATAAAAATATAAAAATTTAAAAAACGAAAATTAAAATAAAAAATCATAATTTGATGGCGATTTGTGCTTAAATAAGAAATTTAAAAAAAATTAAAGAAAAATTAGAAAACGCTCAGTGGAGCCTATAAATAGGAGAATGAGGATTGGAAGAAGACACCCAGAATTATTTGGTAAAAAAAGAGACAAGGTAAAGAGTTTTTCCATTATTTTATTTCTTTTTGTAGATAAAAAAATTCCTTTGTTTTTATTTTTATTTTTTTTAGAGTAATTAAAATATAATAAAAATGCTATATTAATTTTGAGTAGTTTACTTAGAATAACCATTCTATTGTGTTGTAGAGTACCTAACATTTTTCTTACATATAATTGACTCTCGAACCTTATCTGGTTTTCATAGATTATGCTTTTTAGGTTTTCAAAATTTTTTTTTATAAATTTTGATGGCAATTTCTCTTTATTTCCTGTTATTGAAAGAAAGGCCGTGATTCGGGGGCGGTAATAATATTGTTTAGTTTTTTTTGGGTCTGCATTTCATTTTGACCGTTTGTTTAGCTTTTGCTGATATTTCATTGTAACCGAGTTTCTGCACTTTGCTGATATCATAATTCAGAGGAATACGTATCTCAGGTTATTTATATCCGTCCTTCCGATTTGAAATTAATCTGTCGACTTGCTTTAATAAATTAAGATGTGTGTGTGTGTGTGTGTTAAGAGTGGCCAAAAAGATCTTTCTTTTTTTCTCGCCTTTTTGACATCATCCTTTTTCCTTACAAAGAACTCACATTAAGCATCAGTAATTTATTTAGTTATTCTAGAATTATAATGAATAAGATTAAAGATAATTGTGATATTCAATTCCGTCAAGCTCTGTAATCTGTATGAGTGTTTTGTTATTATTGAATTGCTTTTGATTTTTGGTTATGATGAGACTGAATATATATACTCTTCTAATTTTTAATATAAGACCTATTTAAATAATTTAATTAAATTAAAGAAGTTAGGCAAGTTGGTTAATTATAAGAAATATAACATATTTTTCCTAAAACATCATTATCATTTTCCTTAATATTTTCTCTCCCTCTTCTACTTGATTATGGTTGAGGGAGATCCACAGAGGTAGTTTAGAAAAAGTTGTTAAATATGAGAAATAGGTAAGTTAGTCAATTATAAGAAATATGTCATGTTTTTCCTAAAATACCATAATCATCTTTCTTAATACTATCTCCAGTCCTTAATATAGGACCATGTTTGACTTTTATTTTAGTTCTAAATATAAGATCCCAATTCATTTTGTCTCTTATATTTAGACTTTTTTTTTCAAAGTAGCCCTTTTAATAATGATAGTTCTAGTTAGTACACTTGATTATTAAGAATATTTTAGGAAAGACAACACTTATTTAGGACAAATAACTAACTCAACTTACTTCTTTAATCTCCTCAAATTAGTCAACTGGCTCTTATAATTAGAACTAGAGGTAATATTCTTTTTTCCTCTTTTACTTGATTATGATTGAGGGAGATCCATAGGAGTGATTTAAAAAAAATTAATAAATATGAAAAATTGGTGTTATATTTATATTTAAGACTAAAATCAACCTAATTGAGCAGTTTGTGTATATCTATATATTGATATGATGTATCCAACTGTGACATGAATCATGTGGTTTAACATGTCCGAAACCACGACCCTGCCTTTTCATTCATGGACTAGTCCTGACTTCCATTTTAATTCATTCAAATCAATTTCTGGGATCTTCCTCTGCCTCTTATTGCTCCCGTGTAAAGCTCAAGTTACTATCAGAAGTTTCCTCAACTCTGCAAACCGCAATCCTTTGAATCTTTTCATTGGTCTCCTGTAAAAGGGTACTCCTCTGTTTCCTTTGAGTTGTTTTTCTTTCATTTCTTTCATTTTGGCTCTATGGTGTATTTAATTTAAACCCATGATTTAGACAAGATATCTTTAATTCAGTTCCTTTTTATTGCACAGCAACATCTACTTGAAATAATTAAATTAATGGATAGACAAACCTGAGCTTAAAACCTACCCATGCTCTCAATTTTCAGCAGAAGTTGCAAGAATAATTAAACTTTGATTCAATAGGCTTGCGGCAATCGGGAATGGAGAACAAGAACAAAGATATTGAGAGTATTGAACACTCTGTTACAGCTTTGGGGAAGGAAAGAAAACAACACTGTGTTCGTACACCTTTCCCACTTTATAATCCTGCGCGTCAGTGCAACTACAATGCTTCTGATGTTTCGCAATGGTGCTTGGAGAAAGTTATGGAGGTTTTAGTTGATCCTAATACTCATTTAATTGGGGTTTGTGGCTCACATGATCAATTCAAAGACACTCTGCTTGAAAAAGTTCGTAGAAGAGTCCACCGAGACAAACTGTTTGATATGGTTCTGACTGCAACAGTAACCAAAAGACCTGATATGAAGAAGATTCAAGAGGAGATTGCACGCCAAATAGGGCTCTCTTTTAATCACAAGTCCAAAAATGAAAGAGCCCAAGAACTGATTGAGAGGATAAAGAATGAACAGAAAATTCTGATTGTACTTCACGACCTCCATAAGGAGCTTGACCTGGGTAAGGTAGGAGTTCCACATGGTGCAGATCACACAGGCTACAAGATAACACTCACTTCTACACATGAAGATGTGCTATCCAACCACATGCATACCCAAAAGAATTTCAAGATCTGATGATTCTCGACTGGTTAAAAAAAGCTTCAGCGTATATGTTGTAATGGGCTTATTTAATGTTTGCTCTGTTTTTCTCCTCCTTAGGATTATGTATAATAAAATGTTATGGATAGGTTGTAATGGGCTTATTATATGTGTCCTTCCACTAGATTATTGTATAATTAATGATGAATCTGCATGACAATTCAATTTCTGTGGATGCTCCTTCCCTTGATTCTCCCGTAAATGAGATTTTTCATCCAATTCTTATCAAGTCAAAAGCCACGACACTTCGAACTTCTCGTTCATCTTATCACGTTCCTCTGGCTTCTTCATATACGAGTCCATTTAAGGGATCTTTCTCTCCTGCATACTCAAGCGTAAATTTCTCCTCTTTCCCTCCAGGGAACTATAGCTTGTAGTATTCAACAATATTATCCATCGAATCTTTTCATTGATCTCCGCAAAGGCCCTCGCACTCCTTGTTTCTGTACTAGGAGGTTCCTTCATCTCTTGGGTTTTACACAAGATACCTTTTTCCCAATGGGGGTCCTTGCTTCAATTTGGCATCGTCTTCGCGGTCATCTCAATTTAAGCAAAATCCTCATGGAGAAGCCTTGTAAGAAAGTTAAGGGTGCTGACCATTATGACAAACCTCCTTATCATCCAGATCTAGTATCACATCCTATGGGTATCAATGGTGTTGGAACTTTAGACAGGGGAACCATAATCGGAGAGAAAGTTATGGAGGCCTTGGCTGATCCTAATACTCACTTGGAGTTTATGGCTTATATGACCGGATCAAAGACAATCTGCTTCAAAGAGTTTGTAGAAGAGTTCAAAGAGACAGCCTGTTTGATATAATTCTAACTGTAACTATAACTAAAAAACCTGATTCGAAGAAGCTTCAAGACGAGATTGCAAGCCAACTGGGGTTCACTTTTAGTCAGAAGTCCAGAGATGAAAGAGCCAACGAACTGCTTCATAGGATAAAAATTGAGTAGAAGAAAATCCTCATTGTACTTCGTGATCTTTACAAGGGCTTTGATCTGAGAAAATTAGGAATTCTGTATGGCCCAGATCACCTAGACTGCAAGATATTGCTCACTTCTACAAGTGAAGAGGTGTTATCTAACCAGATGCAGACCCAAATAGATTTCATGGCCTGATTCTCTCAATTGATGTATGAATGCTTCAGGATGTCTCACTTGCCATGCGTAGTTTTGCTAAATTTAATTTAGTGTTAAGGTGTTTAAATAATGTCTCGTGACTATCAATAACTAGTCTTTTTTGTAAATCAAGTAAAATGTCTTGTATTTAAATTTAGATTTGTTTGTGCAGGAAAGCCGAAATCTGCTATCAGGTTCAAAAAGTTGGCATTATGGACTTCTGATCCAATGTCACCGCATGGGCTATTTGCTGTATGCAAGTCAATTTTCTTTTGTTTTTTTTTAAACAATAAAATTTCAATTTCTTGTATCCAAAAAAAATTTCAATTCCATAATTAAATTTGAGACTTATCAGTCCTATATGTGTATGTGCGTGTATAAGTATTACCAAGTCCAAAACGACAACACCGTTTGGGCGTTTCCATCCGTCATCTTCTTACTTTCGACTTGCTTGTTGCAGGTCACTTTCTGAGGTCCTCCTCTTCTTTATGCGTGCTCCAATGCAACTTTAAAATTTGTCTTATTATTCCTAGTCCTTCCATAGGGAGCAAGCTTTTAGACTCAGAAGAGCTATGACTACAATCAAGCTTCCTCAGACTCCAAACAACGATCTCTTTAATCTCTTTTTTTTTTTTTTTTCCCGGGTACAAAGATCTCTTTAATCTTTTCATTAATTTATTTTTGGTAATTAGGAGCGTTAAAATTAAAATCCTTTCAACAAATACGTTTTTCAGGATTTAAATTTGTATTCTTTTTCTTACGGGATGAAATTATTTACCATCTGAACTAACAGTTTGTTCGTAATCTTTTCATTAATTTAATTAAGGGATAATTAATATGCTTGTTTCCTTTCTATCTTATTGGCCCAATATCTTAGTAAGCTGAACCGGATTGTCATGAGTTAGACTTACAACTGAAGATGTGTTATCCAACCACATGCATACCCAGATAAATTTTATGTTTTAAAAATTCTCCTCCTCGATAAAAGATTCAGCCTTTTATGGAGAGTTTCCTAAATACGTGTGCCTTGTAACGGGTTATTTTATGTGTGCTCTTTTTCCATTTTGCCTTCGCATTATGTATATTTAGTAGGTGCTAGATTTTGGTGCAAGAATTGGGAGCTTGTGAGATGAAATAGGTTTCTTTAACTTGTGATGCCTTGTTTGGTATAATGGAGAAAGTCATGTAAGAAAATGATGAAGTGAATGGAATTGAAATTGGCAAGTGAACTTTTTGTAAAACCAATTTAATTTGTACGTTTGATATGAAAGGAAAAATAAAAAAATATTTGAACATAAAAGCTGAGAAAAAAAGAGTAAACGACACAAATCTCTTTTATAATAAAAAGGAAAGGCCGGTGCACAAGACTCTCATCAGGTGAGGTCTGGAGAGAGATAGATGTACATAGTCTGATCCCATGAGAGGAGAAGCTGTTTTGAAAATTTGAACCTGTAACTTCTGGGTTCAGATAACAACAACTTTATCGTTCCTCCAAGGCTCACCCTCTCTTTTATAATAATAGGAAAAAAGATCATTAGAATTTGACTATAAAATCTAGTATGGTTTATAATGGGAGCAGCATTTATTTAGTTATCTTGGAGTAGACTCGTCCTTATGCCTGGTGGAAGTGAACTTTTGAATAGAAGAGCTATTACGGGCTCCTAAATAGTTAATACAGATATCCACCCCTGATTTCACCTTCCCTATAAGTTAAAACTGCTTTCTTCTTTCACTAAAGACAACTTGAATTGTGTCTTGAAGATTGTCATTTGGAATTTTGCTGAAGCATATGCAAGGTAATCGTCACGAACAAAGAAATGTGAATCTAATGTGGATTGTGGAAATTTATAACTCTGCGCTCTTGCTTTCATATATAAATCACCACTAATTTGTTGAATAATGTTTTCCTGCGATAATTGAAAGTTAAAATAATTTAATCAATGATGCTTGGATCATATAGGGATAAATCAATGTCCTCTAAACAAAGTTGTTGATTTAAAACTTGTGAATGGAAAAAAAATTAAATTAAATTTTTTTTGTTTAAATGTATCAATATTTAAATATAAATTAGTTAGTTATAAATTCATTTTAGAGTGGCTGCATACAAATCAAACTCATTTCAATAAACCTATACACGACAGGGATATAAAGCACTAGTTAGCGGCCTATATACCATAGTCAACTTACTTTTCTATTGGGTGTAATTGTTCTTTTCAGGAAAAAGAAATGTTACTGATAGTAAAGGAAACAAATTTTGGGTGAAATGAACTTTACAATAAATTAGTGAAGAAAGCAAACTGTTCCAAGTCACAACATGACCTGACATCTCAACTATTAAAGTACTATCTGCAACAAGTCTTCACATTTACTGCCATAGGAAAATATAATGACGAAGTTGCATTCCAATTTCTGGGATCTTTCTCCCCTTCATGCTCCTGTATAAACCCCATTACTTCTTCCTCACTTATATTATTAGACTCCCAGAAAAAAGTAGCTAATTTCTTCAAGACCCAAACAGCAATCTTTTTAGTCTTCTTGATAAAGGTACTGTCTTCTATCACTCTATTTCTATTCTGTGCTCTGAATAGATTGATTCTTTCAAGTCTTGGGTTTCATTGGACAGGATTAATAATGTTGCTATCTGCTGCAGCAATTATTGCCGGAATTATCGGCCTTGCTGCCATTTTGCATAATCTTTTTCGTGATTGTCTCACTTCAAGCAAATCCTTGACGAGAAAGCCTCAATCCCAAGACAAGAACCGGAACAAAGCTGGGTGCATAGAACCAGATGCGGTGATGTCCAATTCTGATGATATTGATGCTTTGGATGATCTTACTACTCTTTCCAAGTTGATCCAGGAATCACTCTGTTATGAAATGAAGGGTACAAAAGAATTACAAGCGAAAATGTACAATTCCAATGTTTTTGATGCTTGAGAATGGAGAAGTCGGATCCTTGGGAAAGCTATGGAGGCATTAGTTGATCCTAATACTCACTTAATCAGAGTTTATGGTTCACATGACAAGATCAGGGACAATTTGCTTCAAAGAGTTTTACAGAAGAGCTCGAAGAGACCAACTATTTTGTATCGTTGTGACAGCATCCGTAACCAAATATCCCGATGTGAGGAAGATTCAAGAAGACTTTGCCTGTCAACTGGGATTTACTTTTAAAAACAAATCCAGAGATAAAAGAGCCAATGAATTGATTCATAGGATTGAGAACGAGCAGAATATTCTCATTGTACTTCGTGGCTTGTACATGGTATTTGATCTTCGTAACATAGGAATTCTATATGGTGTAGATCACACAGACTGCAAGATATTACTCATTTCTACATCTGAAGATGTGTCGTCCAAACACATGCATTCCCAGATAAATTCCATGGTCTGATGATTCTCTTCATCTATAAAAGCTTTGAACAGTAGTTGAGAGTTTCTGAATCATATATGTTATAAGGGGCTTATCATATGTCTTCTCTTTTTTCGTGTGATGGGATTATGTACAATAATAACATGTCTCGCTTCCGTTCTATAATAATTTTTCTCAGTTTTCGGGGTAACACTTGGAAGTTTGTGTTGTACATATAATCTTTTTAAGGCTATATATGGAAGATCACCGTTCTGGAAATGTGGATGGAGTTGGTGTTAATTCCACAAGATGGGTCCCACCAAGTTGAAATTAATGACTCTGTTGACTTGTTTTCATAAACTTACACACTTGTCGCAACGGACAATTTCAATATTAATCAAAGTGTTGGATCATCACAAAAGACCATATGTCATGCCCAGGCCATGGTTAAGGTAGAATGTTCAATCCTGCTCATTTCTCTATGCGTGTTTTGTGATTATTGAATTGATTTTGATTTTTCGTTGTAATAAAAATGATGATGTTAAAAGGAAAATTTTTTTGGATGAAATGAATTTTACAATAAACAAAGAGAGAAGCAAACTGTTCCATCAATTTCCCAGTCAAAACATGATCTCGCATCACACCAAATAAAACATTTTAAATCCTGCAACACAAGTGTTCACATTTACTTGCCCCAGGAAAATCTAATCATGAAGCTGCATTCCAATTTCTGGGATCTCTGACTCCTTCATAGTTGATATTCGTTTCGTATCTAAATTCTGTTACTTGTTTATCACGGAGGAGACCTGGTAAAAGAAGCTAATTCCTTGAGGACCCGATTGGCAACCCTTGATCTCCCTGAGAAAGGTACTCCTCTGTTTCTATATATTTATTTTCTGCTCTCAAGGAATTGCTTGTGCCATGGCAAATTCTCACATCACTACAGGAGTAAATGTGGGCTGTGGTAGCTGTTATTGTGGGAATGATTGGCCTTGCTGCAATTTCACATCATCTTCTTCCTCATTATCTTACTTGACACTGCTTCACACCCAAAAGGAAACGAGTTATGTCTGAGTTCAATTTGAAAATGAAAGTCTTCTTTCGTTTCTCGACGGTGAAGTAAGACTAAGCTCATGAGCTTATTATCTTAGGTCGGAACAAATTAATAGGATCTCTTTTTTTTTTGCCCCCATGTCGCCACACGGGGGTGACATAGGGACGTAAAAAGGAAAGAGAGGCAAGAAAATCCCGGCCTCAATCGGAAGAGAAGAACCAGAATAAAGCTAGGCATACAGAACGAGAACAAATGATGTCGTATTCCGATGATATTGATGCTCTGGACGAGTTTAATACTATTCTCAAGAGTCTGAATTATCACCATCATGAAATGGAGGGTATAGTATGTGAACAATATGGGTGCATGTCCAATTCAAATGCTTCTAATGCTTTAGTATTGAGAAGGCCGCTTCTGAGTAATGTTATGGAGGCATTAGCTGATCCTAATATTCACTTAATTGGATTTTATGGCTCACATGATGAGATCAAAGACAGTTCGCTTGAAAAAGTTTGTTGTAGAGTCCACCGAGACACACTGTTTGACATGGTTCTGGTTGCAACTATAACCAAGAAACCTAATGTGAAGAAGATTCAGGAGGAGATTGCAGAACAACTAGACCTCACTTTTAATCACAAATCCAAAAATGAAAGAGCCCAAGAACTTATGGAGAGGATAAAGACTGAGCAAAAAATTCCGATTGTCCTCTGTGACCTCCATAAAGAACTTAATTTGGGTAAGTTAGGGATTCCATATGGTTCATTTCACACAGGTTGCAAGATACTACTAACTTCTACAAGTGAAGGTGTGCTATCCAATAGCATGCGTACCCAATAGAATTTCTTGGCTGAATGATTCTATTAATGTATAAAAACTTTGGTTGAGAGTTTCCAGATCATATATGTTGCAAGGGGTGTTAGAGAGAGGATAATTGAGTCATTTGCTAAGTGAAATAGGCCTATATAAAGAATTTAGTGTGATGTATTTAGAGTGTGAGATAATGTAATCTTCACCATAAAAGAAGGAGGTTAACTTGAATCTCCCATCTCAAGAATCTTCATAGGTTATGGGGTTTGTTTATCATCCTTATATAAAGAATGATTAGTGTTAATCTAAGTGGGTTATAATAATTGTATGATCATGTGCTCTATCATGAATAATATATCTGATTTCTATCTTTCTTCTTTTTATTTCTCTCAAATCTCCAAATTCAACATGATATCATGAGCAAGTCAATATTTGGGCCAAAGATATCGAAGCGATGATTCTTCTTTTGCCACCGTAGCCGAGTGGTTCAATTGTTCTGTCTGCCAATATTTTCAAACGCTGCGTTTTGAGGATTCTTTGAGCAACCCTGCCTTTCTTGTTTCGCCGGCGTCACTAGCTTCCTTCCCATGCTTTGCCTTCGCAATCTTTGTTCGGTCTTGGCCATACCCGTCGTCACGCACGGTGCTGCTGAACATCGTCGCCGCCGTACAAACTTCCTTCTAAGATTGTTTCTATCGCCGTCGAAGAACTTCAAAGATAGAAAGTCAAGCCTCACCTTGTCACCTCATCTATTAGGCGATCTCTGGGTTTAGCGTTGCGGGGTATCATCTTCGGCGCCAGTTGGTGGATATGCGTTGACACCGTGGTTTCCAGCTTCGTCAAGGCTACTTCAACGATCGCTCCTCTGACTGCTGCAAGATCTTCCATCATGTTCTTTGTATTCACACCCTTTACTCCTCTCTGTTTCAAGATCCAGTCCATCGTCAAGCTTGATGGTGGAAATTGAGGAATCTTTCGGTGATGGGGGCAAATGGGCTTTACATACGCTGAGAACCCTATAGTTGATGAAGTTGTGAGGACTGAGGGGAGAGATATTTCATTTCGACATTTCACCAAGACATCAAGATTATATTCACTGATGCCCAGTTCAAGATCATGGAGCACCGTGGACGCAAGGTTGTCTTCTTTTAAATCTGCATTCCAATCTAAAGTTGAATGCCTCACTAGCTGTGTCTTGAGACCCCGACGGTAATGCCTCTATCACTCTTCTTCAATGGCGCATTTTTCCTATTTTCCTCAAGGCGTACGAAGCTGGGCTATGATATCATCTTGTGTTGAAAACTCTATTATCCTGCAAGTGGAAATATTGCTTCTATAAAGTTTGCAAACTGCTCTTGTTGTTTTCATAGTGGGCAAGAATAAAAGAAGAAACTGTTGTTTTATATTGCAAGATGAAAGGGAATATTGCATATATATCTTGATAAGTCCGAGATTATGAATCAATAAAAGAGGAAGCTAATCAATCGTTGAAAACATTAATACTTGACAAGGAGGAACCAGAAAAAAAAAGTCTTGCATGAGAAGTATGATGCAGGAGGTCCCAATATTGCTCAAGTCAAATTGTCACCTTCGTCAATATCAGTTGTATGTGAAGATTGAAGAGCTTCGGTTTTTTAGCATCTCATCACTGCTTGGGTATTGGAGCAAGGCTAATGAAAAGCTCTGCTTCTGAGATATTTCAAGAGCAAAGAAGAGATTGAGAGGATATTGCAGGAGGCAAAGAAGTAGAAGCACAGGATGAGGAAGTAAACAAGAAGATGGAGGCTTGCACAGTATTTGTGGAAGTCCTAGTCCTAGCTCACTAAGATGAGGTTCTGGGAAGAAGAGGGTTTCCACTACAATATGTTAGAAGAGACCCAGCTAAAAGTCCTACTACATACTTGCAGCTAGTTGGTGATAACTTGCTTTGGAAACTATGCAAGAAATATAGTCAATGCTTGGGTGGGACTTCAATAAATGAGCTAATGATAGTAGCTGAAAATATTTTCCTCTACCTGCAAATTCAAGCATATCTGAAGAGAATCAACAAAGTAGATGTCGGGAAGAGTACTCTGACATCATGTTGTTTTGTATATTGAAATGGCAAGTTCACTTCATGTATAGGTGTGTTAGGAAAGTGTCTCCACAACAAAAAAAAGGTGGGTAACATGGTCCTATTTCTCATCTGATTTTCATCTTTCTTCTTCCTATTTCTCTCAAATCTCCAAAGTTAACAAGGGGCTTATTATATGCTTGTTTTTTTCTCCTACTTCACTGGATTATGCACAATAATGGCATGCGTTGCTTGCGTTCTATAATAATATTGCGTAGTTTTCTTTTGGGTTTGCATTTCATTTTGACAGTTTGTTTAGCTTCTGCTGATACTTCATCACTGTTTTAGACCACTGTAACAGAGTTTCTGCACTTTGCTGATATAATAATATAGACGAATATGTATTTCATCTTATTTAAATATTAGTATGTCTTAGGCCACATGGGTCCTTGATAAATCCCTATTTTAGTATGTTATTTGATATCTTTTTAGAGATATTTATCAATTAAAGTAGGATAATTCGTATTGATTATAGATATTTTAGATTAAATACCGATTGCATAAAATTAGAAATTTAAAACAAAAATCTTATCATATTTTTATTTTCTTTTAAATAATTGATTTTGGGCTATATAATAGTATCTTAATTTATCAGGTTTTAAAAAAGAAATAAAGATGGCCTCTATTAAATTTTCCTCTCCCGTGTGAGAGTTTCTCTCTCTCCTGAAGTGGGAGTTAGTTACGACGGTTTCTTCTCGTCGTTGTTGCCTGAGTGCTTCCCTTCGCCGCCCACTGGGACGGAGGTAAAAGAGTGTCTCCTCGTCCTTGCTCTTTGCATCGACGGGGATCGTGAGGTCTATCTTGTTTCTGGAGTTAGGTGGAATGGAGGTTGGAAGTTCGGGGAGAAGTTCAGGCGAAAGGAATGCAGATCGAAAGGCCGGTGACATGTTGGCGAATCTAGTTTGGAAAAAGCAAGAACAACGTAAGTTGAATGGAGGCGCGCTAGTTGGTAAACTAATCACTACGAAATCGTTAAATCGTCAGATTACGATTCAGATGATCAAGAAAGGATGGAATCTAGAGAGGAAAGAAGACCTAGAGGTGATTGAGGTGGAACGAAATGCTTTCATCTTTGAATTCCGAAGAAGCGAGGATCGATTGAGAATCTTGAGAGGCAGGCCCTGGTCAATTCAAGGTGTCTTGCTGAATATACAACCATGGCAGGAGTATATGGCCTTTAAGGAGGTAGATTTTAATTACTGTCCATTTTGGATTCAATTTCACGATCTACCCTCAGCAGGAATGGATATAGAAAATGCGGTGACACTAGGATCTATGATTGGGAAGGTAATGATGGTAGAAGATCCGAGATGTAATGATTTGTTGATTATAAGTTTTTTACGAGTAAGAGTTCTGGTTGATTTGCAAAAGCCTTTGATAACTGGAATGTGGACTCCTCGACCTGATAATGATCCTATATGGATTAAAGCTAGATATGAAAGATTACAGAATTATTGCTATAAATGTGGCAGAATTGGTCATGACCAGAGGAGCTGTTTGGAGGATAGAGATCGGGAGGAGGATGGTGATAGAGGATATGGAGGATGGTTGGGAGTGCAAGCAGCAAGGATGATTGATGATGCTGTTAAGTGTTGGGAGGAAGGATGGGAGGAATTTGTAATGAAGGACAGGGTTAATCTGGCCCAATCCAAGAATGTAGTACGTTTGAAGAATGTGGAGGATAAGGAAGGGAATGGTAGCTCGAAGATTGATGAAAATAAAGAGAATATGACTGCTAAACTTCCTGAAAAAGATGAGGTTGCTATTAATGAGAATAACAGTAGTAAAAGTAATAAGCCTCAAGTTATCTGCGGGAGGCAAGATATGGTTGGGGAAATTATAAAGAGCAGGGCAGAGAAGACTAGTGGTAAAGGGACTGAATCGGAAGGTGCAAGGAAAATGGAGAATATTATTTCTCTAGAAAAAAGAGAAGATTTATCTAAAGCAATTGTGGTTTATGGTACGATTTCACCTATGAGTGAAGTTACTGCAGGTCTAAAAAAGGTAAGACTGAAGAGAAACTTGGAAGAGGTGGAAGACTGTGTGAGGTCTAAAAGAAGGAAGTTATTTTTTGAAGAACCTGAGGTAAATAGTGAAAAGGAGAAAAAGACACCACTGAGGAGAGGAAGCCGCAGGAGTGTTCAGAATCTAAAGAAACACATAAGAAGGGGAGCTGGTAGAGGTAGGTTGGTAGGGAAAGGGAATGCAGATTGTAATGAGGTAATTTTGACTTCGGTTGACCAGATGGATTTGATGACTGAAGGTATTGGTGGCTGGCCTCAAACAGCCACCAAGGAGCCATGAAGATGATTGCTTGGAACTGTCAAGGTCTGGGAAGAACCTTGACAGTCAAGAAGTTGAGGGAGGAGTGTCTAAAGAACAAACCCTCTATAATCTTCCTAATGGAAACAAAAATAAAAGGGGAGAAAGTAAAAAGAATTAGAAGGCTGTGTCAGATGCAAGAGGAATTTTATGTTGATCCAAGGGGAAGGGGAGGTGGTCTGGCGTTATGGTGGAAAGAAGATGTGATAGTGAATATATGGTTTAACTCGAGAAACTTGATCCATGTTTCCTTAGAATCTAATTCTTTTACTGTACCAAAGTACGTGACCTTTGTGTATGGGGCACCTGGTAATGATGAGAAGATGTTGGTATGGAATGAAATGAGAAGATTGGGAAGTGGAGTTAGAGGGTCTTGGCTGTGCTTAGGGGATTTTAATGATGTGATTTCAGAAGAAGAGAAGTGGGGCAATCTACCAATTGACATAGGAAGGGCAATAAACTTTCAATGTATGTTGGCAGATTGTCATTTAATAGATTTGGGTTTTAAAGGTGCTAAATATACTTGGTGTAACAAAAGGCTTGGGGCTGCACAAGTAAAAGAAAGATTGGATCGGGCAATAGCTAATGTAGAGTTTAGAGAGGATTTTCACAATGCTATTGTAATCCATATAGAACCTGTGGGATCGGATCATCATATGTTGCTGATGGACTGTGATTTTCAGCATTCAAGGGTACCCAAAATGTTTAGATTTGAAGCTTTTTGGGCTGAACATATTGATTTTCTGAATGTGGTTAGACAAGGTTGGAAACAGACTGGAGGAAACGGTAATAAGGTGGAAGTTTTAATTGATAGACTTGATGAATGTAGAAAGGTTCTTTTGAAATGGAGTAGGGAAACCTTTCCTAATGCAAGGAGACAAGTTGAACAGCTGACACAAAAATTGAAAGAGTGCACATCGGGCAGTCTGAATGAGCAAAGTAGAGCAGAAGCTGAAAGCTTAATTCAGCAAATTGAAGAAGCTTGGGATAGGGAAGAGAAGTATTGGTAGCAGAGATCTAGAGTGAATTGGTTACAAGATGGAGACAGAAATACGAAGTTCTTTCATTCAAGCACCATTCAAAGAAGGATAAAGAATAAAGTCACAAAGTTGAAAAGTGATGATGGTAGATGGCTAGAGGAAGAAAATGAGGTGAACGATGCTTTCCTGAAATTCTATTCTTCCCTGTTTTCCTCTACTGGATGTAAAAATATGCAGGTGGCTTTATTCTTTGTCAAAAATTCTGTGATGGCTGAGGATAATGAGAGGCTGGAAGGAAGAGTATCACTCGAAGAGATCAAGATGGCAGCATTTCAACTGAATGGTGCAAAGGCCCCAGGTCCAGATGGTTACTCTGGTATGTTTTATCAGTCTTCATGGAACATAGTAAGTAAGGAAGTGGTAGAAATGGTGTTTGATTTTTTTGAAGGTAAAGTGAGTTTGAAAAATCTAAATAGAACTAATGTGGTTCTTATTCCTAAAGTAGAGCATGCTGAAAATGTGGGACAATTTAGACCAATTGGTCTGTGCAATTTTGCCTACAAGATAGTATCAAAGATTTTGGCAAACAGGTTGAAAAATCTGATGAAAAAGGTGATTTCTGAGAATCAAAGAGCTTTTGTGACTGGTAGACTAATCCAAGACAATATCTTGGTTTCCCATGAAGCTTTTCATTACCTGAAAAACAAGAAAAAAGGGAAGAAAATGGAGATGGCAGTAAAAATTGACATGAATAAAGCTTATGACAGGCTAGAGTGGAATTTTATTGAAGAGGTAATGAGAAAAATGGGGTTCGGAGAAAAATGGATTGGATGGGTAATGGATTGTGTTAGATCTGTAAGTTTGAGTTTGGTAGTTTCTGGAAAAGAATTGCTGATGTAAATATGGAAAGAGGCATTAGACAAGGAGATCCTTTATCTCCTTATCTCTTTTTAATAGCAGCAGATGTTTTATCATCAATGATTCAGTGGCATGTTGAGAATGACAGATTAAGAGGAGTGAAACTTGCAAGAGAGTGTCCTATCCTCTCTCATTGTTTTTTCGCAGATGATGCATTATTTTTTGTTAATGCAAAAAGACAGAATTGTAAAGTGTTAAAAGAGATACTGGATTGTTACTGTGATGCATCCGGACAGGAAATAAACTTTGACAAATCCTGTGTTTTTTTCTCAAAGAATACAACTGAGGCAGTGAGGAATGAGGTCTTCGAAGTATTGGGAATTAAAGCAAGTGATAATCCTGGAAAATACTTAGGTTTACCTATGCTGTGGGGTAAATCTAAAGTTGAGGCATTGAATTTTGTGAAGAATAAGGTGAATCTGAAACTACAAGGTTGGAAACAGAGACTACTAACCTTTGCAGGGAGAGAAATTTTGTTGAAGGCAGTAGCTACAGCGATTCCTGTATTTCCAATGTCTTGTTTTAAGTTTCCTAAAAAGGTTTGCATGGATTTAAATGCTATGATGGCTAAATTTTGGTGGGGGCAGAAAGAGCATGAAGGAAGAATTCATTGGAAAGCTTGGAGATCTCTTGGTAAGTTGAAAAGCGAAGGTGGAATGGGGTTTAGAGATCTTGAGCTTTTCAATAAGGCCCTTTTAGCTAAGACTGCATGGAGGATGCTACAAAATCCTAATGAACTATGGTGTAGGATTCTGAAAGGGATTTATTTCCCACATGATGACTTTTTGAAAGCTAAACAAGGTAATAAATCTTCTTGGGGGTGGACAAGTATACTGGAAGGCAGAGAATTATTAAATGATGATTTATGTTGGAGAGTTGGAGATGGAGAGAAGATAAAAGTTTTTTCTGATAAATGGCTACCGGGTGCTGCTGGTTATGTGTTGTCTAATCGAAGCCTTAGTGAAGAAATGAAGAAGCTATCTGTGAGTAGCCTAATCATAAATGAAAATTGGTTTTTTGATAATGTCAGAAATTGGTTGAGTGATGCTGATATAAGTCTGATTAAGGGAGTTAAGATCCCAGTGATAAAGATGCCTGATAAGATTCTATGGTTGAAAAGTAGAGATGGCATGTATAGTGTCAAGATGGGGTACAGGACGGCGAAGGAGAAGGAGAGTGACAAGGGTACAAAAGGGCCTAGTAGTTCTTATCAGACTCCAAAAAAACTATGGAATGAGGTGTGGAATCTGAAGGTACCTCCTAAAATTGCCCATTTTTTGTGGAGAGCTATAAGTGGGGCTTTGGCAACTAGAGAAGCTCTTTTTAGAAGAAAATGCTCAAACTCACCATGCTGTGACATCTGTAAGTGTCAAGCTGAATCAGTTGAACATGTATTGTTTTTATGTCCTTGGGCAAAACAGGTTTGGTTTGGCTCTCCATTGAGTTTGAGGTTTGAGGAGAGACGAATGTTTAGATTGGATAAATGGTTAGGTGACTGGATGGACTGCAAGGAAAAACCAGATGACTATGGTTTAGCTCTTTTTGCCACAATTTGCTGGGAAATATGGAAGTCTAGGTGCCAATGTGTTTTTGAAAAGAAGGACACGGATGCTTATGAATGTGTGGGCAGAGCAATGAGATTGGTACGTGACTTCTGGGAGGCTGATGCTAAGAGGAAAAAGAGGTGCGTATCAGATAAGGTTGTGGCAAGGAAGCTGAACTGGATACTGCCTGAGAAGAATACTATTAAATTGAATATTGATGCAGCTTTTAGTAAAGAGAGAGGAAAAGCCTCCGTAGGCATGGTTGCAAGGAATGATAAAGGTAGCTTTGTTGGTGGTTTTGGGAAGGAGGTAGTAGCAGGTTCTGCGTTCATGGCTGAAAGTATGGCTCTGCTCGGGCTTTAGATTGCTTTGATAAATATAGCAGTGGGAGAGTAGTGGTGGAGACCGACTGTCAAGTGCTATTTGACAAGCTTCAGAAAAAGGAGATAACAGGATGTGAGTGGGGCTGTGAGGATATTCTGCAGAAGTGTCTCATCTTGCTTGAGGATAGGAATAATTGGGTTCTGTCTTTAGTTGCAAGGAAAGGGAATAAGGTTGCTGATCATTTGGCGGCTGGAGTTTTGAGAAGAGTGGTACCGCAAGGATGGTTCAATGAACCACCACCTTCTCTGGAACCTTTGTTGCAGTTAGATTTAGTACACAGACTGGATGAGGAGGAGGGTAGGTCTGGTGTTGGTTAACCGCTTTCAGTTTGTTTGATGGCTTCTTTTCCTTTCTGTTTCGGTTTTTTCTGTCTTTTGGTACCTTCTTTTGCCACTTCTGTTTGGCTTTATGTCAGTTAGTAGGTGTACCGTTTCGTGCTTCTTAATAATATGGACTATTCAGCTCAAAAAAAAAAAAAAAGAAATAAAGATAACAGGAAAGTAAAAAAAAAAAAAAAGAGAGAAGGGGAAAAAAAGAGACGGGCATCAAACTATTATGTTAATATATATACATTGATGGAGGGGGGGACCAGAGATGCCACGTACAATCACAGCCGCCAAGAACCCTTCAATTCCTTTCATCAATACACATGCGCACGTTTTTGGCCCAAAAAAAAAAAAATCCACATACACACGCCGCAACGCTTCAATTTGAATCTTTCAAATTCATCTTTCTTCTCCTCCATCAACAACGTCCCGCACGTCATTGCCACCAACATAACCGTCTTCCATGGCTACTGAATCTTTGTCATGAGTTGTAGCTTGGTTCAAGACTATGACAAGCTAGGTTTGCTGTGCTCTTTGGATTAAATTCAATGGCTTCAATTTGAAAGCTACGAAGGGGAGTTTAACTCTAGTCCTTAGTTTAAACTATTTTATTGATGATTTCTAGTTTGAAGTTTGTCATATTTAGTTTAAAACTAGAAATTATTAATTGTAATTCTTGGTTTGGACTGTAATTATTGAGATTTGGATTAATATTTATAAGTTTGAGTACTTGGTTTATACATATATTTATGTTTATGCCTTTATTAATTTATTATTAGTATGATTTTTATGCAAGTTGTATAGAGATTATGCCTAAAGTAAATTTAAGAAGTAATTAATATTTTAGTTGAGTATTAACTTAAAAAGAATAACTTCTACAAACCAATTCTTATTACTTGAATTACTCCAATATCATTAAACAAGCTAGGATAGTCATTGATTTATTTTTTAAGAGCATTGTCATCATTGATTTCTTAAAATACAAATTTGAATTTTTCATTTTCTCTTTATTAAAAATATGAAAAAAATTTAGTTTAGAATTATTTTTTTATTTACATAATTGGTTTTATAAAAAGAGAAATCCGTTTTTCAAAACCCTCCTTTCTAATGTTTTCGTTATTTAGTTAACTTGAGAATTAATTAAAAAAGTTGAAATCAGTCCTTCCGATTTGAAATTAATCGGTCGACTTGCTTTAACAAATTTACATATAAGTGTGACGACAAAGATGTTTCTTTTTTCTAGCCGTTTGCGATCATCCTTTGATTTCTTACAAATAACTCACATTAAGCATTAGTAACTTATTCTAGAATTATAATGAAGAAGATGAAAGATATTTTATGGGGAAGTTCCTTCTGTTGATTACCTACAAAATTTCTCATCTTGTCGGTCTCATGGAATTTTAATCAAAGTGTTGGATCACCATTAAAACCCATATATCGTGCCCAGTCCTACGGTCCTTCTCTGTATTACTATTGCAAGGCAGAATAGTCTATTCTGTCAAGCTCTGTAATATCTATACGCGTTTTGTTATTATTGAATTGGTCGTCATTTTTGGTTGTGATAAGACAGAATATATACATACATACATAAATATGTGTGTGTGTGTGTGTGTATATATATATAGACATGTATCGGACCGCGATATGAGTCATTTGGTTTAACAAGTCCGAAACCACGACCCTGACTTTTCATTAATGGCCTAGTCTTGACTTTCATTTTGATTGATTCAAATCAATTTCTGGGATCTTCCTCTGCCTTTTATTGCTCCCTTATAAAGCTCACGTTGCTATCAGAAGTTTCCTCAACTCTGCAAACAACAATCCTTTGAATCTTTTCATTGGTCTCCTGGAAAATGGTACTCCCCTGTTCCTTTGAGCTGTTTTTCTTTCATTTCTTTCATTTTGGCTCTATGGTGTATTTAATTTAAACCCATGGTTTAGACAAGAAATCTTTAATTCAGTGCCTTTTTATTGGACAACAACATCTGTTTGAAATAATTAAATTTATGGATAGACAAACCTGAGCTTAAAACCTACTTATGCTCTCAATTTTTCAGCAGAAGTTGCAAGAATAATTAAACTTTGAATCCATAGGCTTGCAGCAATCTGGAATGGAGAACAAGAACAAAGATATTGAGAGTATTGAACACTCTGTTACACCTTTGGCGGAGGAAACAAAACAACACTTTGTTCGTACGCCTCTCTGATTTCGTAATCTTGCGCGTCAGTGCAACTACAATGCTTCTGATGTTTCGCAATGGTGCTTGGAGAAAGTTATGGAGGCTTTAGTTGATCCTAATACACATTTAATTGGGGTTTATGGCTCACATGATCAATTCAAAGACACTCTGCTTGAAAAAGTTCGTAGAAGAGTCCACCGAGACAAACTGTTTAATATGGTTCTGACTGCAACTGTAACCAAAAAAACCTGATGTGAAGAAGATTCAAGTGGAGATTGCACGCCAACTAGGGCTCTCTTTTAGGGCCTGTTTGAGTGCTCCAAAACTATGGTTTCATAAACACTTTTCCGCAAGGTAACCTCCTCCATATATTTACTTCGTAATCCACAAAAGCACTTCTGAAATTATGGTTTGGTTTCTATCCAAACACTCTCTTAATCACAAGTCCAAAAATGAAAGAGCGCATGAGTTGATTGAGAGGATAAAGAATGAACAGAAAGTTTTGATTGTATTTCGTGACCTGTGTAAGGAGCTTGACTTGGGCAACATAGGAATTACATATGGTGCAGATCACACAGGTTGCAAGATAATACTCAACCACTTGCATACCCAAAAGAATTTCAAGGTGTGATGATTTTGTGCTGGTTAAGAAAAAAAAAAAAAAGGCTTCAGCGTATATGTTGTAATGGGCTTATTATATGTTTGCTCTGTTTTTCTCCTCCTTGGAATTATGTATGATAAAATGTTATGGATAGGTTGTAATGGGCTTATTATGTGTCCTTCCACTAAATTATTTATTATATAATTAATGATGAATCTACATGACAATTCAATTTCTGTGGATGCTCCTTCCCTTGATTCTGCCGTAAATGTGATTTTTCATTCAATTCTTATCAAGTCAAAAGCCACGACACTTTGAACTCCTTGTTCATCTCATCACGTTCCTCTTGCTTCTTCATATACAAGTCCATTTAAGGGATCTTTCTCTCCTTCATACTCAAGCGTAAATTTCTCCTCTTTCCCTCTAGGGAACTATAGCTTGTAGTATTCAACAATATTATCCATTGAATCTTTTCATTGATCTCCACAAAGGCCCTCGTACTCCTTGTTTCTGTACTAGGAGGTTCCTTCATCTCGAGTTTTACTACAAGATACCTTTTTACCAATGGGGGTCCTTGCTTCAATTTGGCATCGTCTTCGCGGTCATCTCAATTTAAGCAAAATCCTCATGGAGAAGCCTTGTAAGAAAGTTAAGGGTGCTGACTATTATGACAAACCTCCTTATCATCCAGATCTAGTATCAAAGGGACAACCTGTTTGATATGATTCTAACTGTAACTATAACTAAAAAACCTGATTTGAAGAAGCTTCAAGTCGAGATTGCAAGCCAACCGGGGTTCACTTTTAGTCAGAAGTCCAGAGATGAGAGAGCCAACGAACTGCTTCATAGGATAAAAATTGAGCAGAAGAAAATCCTCATTGTACTTCGCGATCTTTACAAGGGCTTTGATCTGAGAAAAATAGGAATTCCATATGGCCCTGATCACCTAGACTGCAAGATATTGCTCACTTCTACGAGTGAAGAGGTGTTATCTAACCAGATGCGGACCCAAATAAATTTCTTGGCCTGATTCTCTCAATTGATATATGAATGCTTCAGGACGTCTCACTTGCCATGTGTAGTTTTGCTAAATTTTAGTGTTAAGGTGTTTAAATAATGTCTTATGACTATGATTTTTAAATCAAGTAAAATGTCTTGTATTTAAATTTAGATTTGTTTGTGCAGGAAAGCCGAAATCTATTATCAAGTTGAAAAAGTTGGCATTATGGACTTCTAATCCAATGTCACCACCATATGGGCTATTTGCTATATCCAAGTCAATTTTCTAATTTTTTTTAAAACAATCAAATTTTCAATTTCATAATTAAATTAGAGACTTATCAGTCCTATATATATATATATATATAGCCTTTGTCCTATAACTATTACCAAGTCCAAAACGACAACACCGTTTGGGCCTTTCCATCCATCATCTTCTCACTTTCCACTTTCTTCTTTCTTGTCAGTTGTCACTTTCTGAGGTCCTAGTCTCCAATGTAACTTTAAAATTTGTCTTGTTATTCCCAATCCTTCCATAGGGAGCGAGATTTTAGGATCCAAAAAGCTAAAATTATAAAGTGACTACAATCAAGTTTCCTCAAGTGCCAAACGATGATCTCTTTAATCTCTCTTTCTTCGGCACGAAGATCTCTTTAATCTTTCCATTAATTTTTTTAGGTATGGAGTATCCCAAACTATTTTGGATTTGAGAATAATATATGTCGAGCCAGAAGCGTTAAGATTAAAATCTTTTCAATAAGTATGCTTTGTAATATTTGAATTTATGTTCTCTTCCTTACAGGGTGAAACTAATTACTATTTCAACCAATAATTTGTTGCTAATTTTTTCATTAATTTAATTATGGCCTGATTAATATGCTTGTTTTCTATCTTATAGGCCCAATACCTTAGTAAGCTGAAACCCATCGTCTTGGCTGCAAGAACTGGGCCTAATATTAGCCCAAATTCAACTTTTTTTCAAATGATGAATTTACTATTTTACGCCTCTTTTAATCTGTACTTAATTTCTAAAGAAATCCCAAAAATTAATTCTTAATATTTTATAAGGAATTTCTCTCTTAATTAACTTCTTTGCCTTATAAATTAATTCGACTAAAATGTCCATGCCAAAAGTGACCCTCTAACTAAAAATAGGTCTTTAACTCCAAAAAATTAATTTTAAAAGTATTTAGGAAACATTTGTGGAATCAAACCTCTTCGTAAACTTTTTAAAATTTTTAAAATAATATTTGATAATGTTTCTCCAATTTTTATGGTCCTTAAATAATTTTAATAATTATTTTCTCCTTTGCTTTCTTAAAATTTCACCCAAAAAGAGACTTTGGATGAAGAAAAAATGACAGAAAAATTATTCTTAAATTTGAAAATTCCCAAATAGACACTTGAAGAATGAAAATCTCCTTTTAATTATATATGAATAAATAGAAATTTGCAAGTTTACTAAAATGACCAAATTGCCCATATCAATTACAAGACGTGGTATAACATTTATTAGCTTGATGAGAGGAAAATTGGCAAGAAGAGAAAAGGAGGAAATGCACGGCCAGCTGGTGGTTTGAAGTTGAGGTGGAAAACAAAATTGTAAATATTTTCTTGAAATCATATGCCTCTCCTTGTCCTCTTAGCATCACCATGGTGTTGTGATTTTTTCATTTTGATGGGTTTGGGTTTTGGTTAAATCGAAGATGCAGAAGGAGTTGAAGTGCAGCATTACGGAAGTTGAAGGTTTTTCAAGTTGGGTGTTAGTTTTTCTATTTTTAGGTGTAAGAATGGTTAGAAATTTGAACATATAGCTTCGTTAGTATTAAGTAGGGTTTGGGTTCTAGGCAAGTTTGGAAAAATTTGAAGAAGCTTGGTGATGATTATGTGCATGGGAAGTTCAAATATGAACAATAATATTTTGTGAAGTATGTGGTTAATAACAAAAGTGAAGTTGTGAAATGCTATATTAAAGTTATTAATGCAAGAAGTGACTATGTTGGATTGATTTTGGAAAATTGATGAAAAATCTTTGTTAGAGAACTGACATTGTGATGAATTTTTTTCTTGTTTGTTGCAATGTCCAATGCAAAATGACATGTGATATTGAGTCAACATCCTCAAAGGAATTTGCTTTGGTTTTTCATATTGTTGAAAACTTTTTAAGAATGTTGAAAGTGAAGTCATATATAATGGTGGGAGCGTGGGAGCGAAAATGATAAAAGAGAATATAAGACTTGAAAATTTGAGGTTAATGATATTGGAATGGTTTGATATTAATGTTAGTTGTTGTGGCCTGAAAACTTGTCATTGATTGTGTATGTTGTAGATACTATCAGTGAGGCTTTGGTTTTTGAGAAATGTCATTACTAAACTTATTATTTGCTTAAAATATGTTGTTAATTACTATAGAAGTTGCAATACAAAAGTGCCCTACTTATTTACTATAAAATTTTTTTTTAATGTTCATTATCTTTATTAACTACTCTCATATAGTGATTAACAAGTTTATTATCTCTATTAACAACTTTAATATATCACTTTTAACAACAAAAATTCAAGAAAATGCTAAAATAGCCAATTTTATAACTTTAGTGATGTTGTTAATAACTTTAGTATAACTATTAACAGTTGTTGTATGGCCATTAACCACCTTATATTAGAACTTGTTAGAACTTGGAGAGATAGGATGTATATTTATAAATGGATAATTTTGCAACTCTTGTATAGTGGTTAACAAGTTTATAATCTCTGATAACAACTTCAATATCACCTTTAAAAATAGGAATTTGAGGAAATGCAAAAATGTCTATTTTTACAACTTTAGTGATGTTGTTAACAATTTTAATATAAATATTAACAACACTTACATAGCCATTAACCACATTATCTTAAAGTTTGTTAGAACTTGGAGAGATAGGTTGTATAATCATGAATGAAGAATTTTACAACTCTCATATAGCGGTTAATAAGTTCATTATCTTTGTTAACAATTTCAGTATCACCTTTAATAACAAGAATTTGAGGAAATGCAAAAATAACCATTTTTTCAACTTTAGTTACGCTGTTAACAACTTTAGTATGACTATTAATAATACTTGAGTATCATTTTTAATAAAAGTATTCAAGAAAATGCAAAAATGGCCATGTTTGCAGCTTTACTGACACTGTTAACAATTTCGGTATAACTATTAATAACTCTTATATAACCATTAACCACCTCATCTGGGGGTTTGTTAGAATTTAGAGAGGTAAGTTGTGTAATCATGAATAGGAAATTTTACAACTCTCATATAACAGTTAACAAGTTTATTATTTCTATTAACAACTTTAATATTGCCTTTAACAAGATGAATTCGAGGAAGTGCTAGAATGACCATTTTTACAACTTCAGTGATACTGTTAGCAACTTGCATAAAGGCAAATAATTAGTACTAGCCATTTTTTCAACTCATTTCATAGGAAGATGATACAATAAACATAAGACATGAACATTAATTGCACTCTCGGCTTGCAAGTTCTACAATAATTAACAATATTGTTAAAGCAAATTACAACTTCAGTTATGGCATGTCCCAAAAACCAGACCCTCTATGACAGTATTAACTTTGTATACAATCAATAACAAGTTAACATTAGTATTACAGCTCTACTTAATGTTTTCTCATCATTGACATCAAAATATGCATTATGTAGAATATGGATAAAGCATGTGCTAGAACCTTTCATCCCAAAAAAAAAAGGGGTTGCAAGATATTTACATGTAAAACAAAAAATGATCTTCAAAAAATAAATCTTCCTGTTTTGAAATTGGGATTCCCGCTTGCTAGTTCTTAGCCTTTTAGAAAGTCTGTCAATTTTAGGTAGATGAAGGAACACTTGACTTGTTATATTTTCAAGCATATATTTTCAAGTCTTATTCCCTCTTTTATCATTTTAAATCTCACATTCCTACCATTATATTTCACTTCATCTTCAATATTCTTTCAAAAGTTTTTACCAATATGAAAAATCAAAGAAAAATGTCTTTAAGAATGTTGACCCAATATTGCACATCATTTTGCGTTCTACCCTGCAACGAAGAAAAAAAAAACCATCATAATGTCAGTTCTCTAATAAAAATATTTTATTAATTTCCAAAGTTAACCCAAAAAAGTCATTTCATGTGTTAATGACTTCAACATAGCATTTCACAACTCCGCTTTCGCTACTAACAACACACTTCATAATAATATTACTATTAATATTCAAGCTTTCCACCTACATGGTCATTGCAGAGCTTCTTTAAATTTTCCTAAACTACAATCTTCTTCATAAATAGATCATTCTCAACCCTATCCCATACTAACGAACTCATATGTTGCAATTGCTAACCATTCTCACAACTTAAAAACAAGAACTAACACCCCAACATGATGAACCCCTGATTTACATATTGCCTCACCCTCATCTCCCTATCAATTTGAAAAAACTAACTTTCCTAGAACCCAAACCCTATCCGACACTAACGAAACCATATGTTCAAATTTCTGATCATTCTTACACATAAAAAAAGAAGAAACAACACCCTAATATGAACCATGTTCGACTTATGTAATGTCGCACCTGACCTTCTCTGAACCTTTGACTTACTTAAAATCAAAACCATCAAAATGAAAAAAAAACAACACCTTAGTGATGCTAGAAGGATCTGAAGAGTCATATGATTTCAAAAAGAAAAATACTTACACTTTCGTTTCCCACCTTATCCTCACCTTCGAACCAGCGGCTAGTGTGCATTTTGTCTCCTTTCTTTTCCGACTAACTTCTTCTAATGCTAATGAATACGATACCCACATTTTGTTATTGATAAGAGCAATTTCGTCATTTCATTTAACTTGCAAATCCCTATTTAGTCATATATGATTAAAGAGGGATTTTCATTATTCAAGTGTCCATTTAAGAATTTTCAAATTTAAGAATCATTTTCATGTCATTTTTCCTTGGATAAATATATCCTTTTTAAGGCATTTTCACCTTAAATAATTTCTATAAGACTCAGGTATACGTTTCCCAATTTTTGGGTCTTCTGCTTAATTTTCTTAATTTTCCAGGGTTTCCCCCCATAATTATACTTTTGACCTGATATTTAATCTTATTTATATTTTTGTCCCACAACTTATTACAATTTTCAATTTTTAACCCAACATAACTTATTTAACCAATATTCAAAATTTTTTACGATTTAATTTCTTGTATTCAAAATATTCTTACTCAATACTGCAAATTAGAATTTTCTTTCACCCTTACATGAGAAAATTAGTTTAGGTAAATGACAAAAAAATATGTTGAATTTCAAAAAAACATGTTAAAATTATTACAAGAATAGTCAAAATCATTATAAGAATGACTCTGTTTGACTTAATCCCTATTTCATGGCCACATATCTTTCCGGCTGAGGAATGGGAAACTCTTCTTTTGTTACATGAATCCTATTTTCATTTCATCCGGAAAAAGCCATCTTTTTCACATATTTGTTTTTTTTTAAAATTCAACAAGCCATTTGTATTTTTATTTTTGCAGTTAGTTTCCACCGTCTCAATCTTGAAGATATCTAGTCACAAATAGAAGAAAAGAATAAATCAATGTAATAAGCTGAATAATCGAAATCATTGTTTTGTCAATAAAGTCATTCTTATTACACTAAAAAATATTACAGCAGTTAATAGCAGCTAAAAAATAAAAAGAAAAAAAAATTAAACTAGAAATACAACCTAAAATATCCAAAACAGAAGCGGGGACAAAAAAAAAAAAACAGAGAGAGAACTGTATGAAAGAAATTCATTTAGTCATTTCAGCCAATACTTGACCTAACATTTCAGGGACCCTCAAACGTGGTTCGGAAACGTCATTTCTCAAGGTTGAGGATAGGGAGAGTGGGGCTTTGTCAACCCAATTCAAAGGATACCTATCTTGTCAATCTGCAGCTTTATTCATTGCTCTGGAGGTGAAAGCTGACTTTACCGAATCCATTGATCCTTCCACATCCTGCTAATTATATAATCCTAATTAAATAAATAAATAATTAATACTTCTCATATCCATAATACAGGATATAATTTGAGAGTTGATATTAATCCTATATATAAAACCTATTCTATTATATGTTTATCAATTTTTTTAAAAAATTAAACCTATTGATATTCCTTCAACAATAATCAGTAGAAAAGGAGGAGAAAATTAAAGAAGATAATTAAAATGTTTTAAAAAAAATCATATTAACTAATACATTTAATCTACTTAAATTAATTAATTAAGTCTTCCATTGAGTACCGGAGGAGTAAATTGAAGCATAGAGTGATATATGTGCATTAAGAACGATAGCTCTAGACAATTGTTTCTTAACAACACCCATAAAAAAAAAAAAAGCTATAAATTACCATATACGGAAAAGAGAAGCTCAATGTGATGACTTTTGCTCATACTACTGCACCGCCTGTATGATAAAACAAACTGCTTGTATTATAGAGAGAAGAAGGAGCAGAATTCTAGCAACAGAAGCAGCAGTTTGCCAAGGAGTGTTGCAGTAAACATGGCTCAAAGTGGCCTTCATGTTATTCCAAGGACTCTTACAAAAGGCATTCAAGTCCTTGCAAATATCTGAGTAATGGGAGTTGAAATTTAGATGTGTGAGTGTGTGACATCCTTCCAAAGACTATCGAATAAGTTAGCCACAGAATTGGATTCTCCTAGCCAGTACAAATTTTGAATGAAGCACGTGAAATTTAAGGACATGAAATAAAAGTCCACCCTCCGCACCTTTGTGATGAACTAAAGTCTTATCCCCAATGGAAACCAGCGATTCGCTTCCAATTTTATCTGTTGGATCGTCATAAAAGCCCAAATATATTCACGCTCAATCCTATGGTCCTTTTCAGTCAAGCTCCGCTTACGTGTTTGGTTATTATTCAATTGGTTTTGATATTTTTTTGTTGTCACGAGACTTCTTGATATAATGTATCCGACTATAACATGAACGCAGTCCACAAATTCTGGTTTGAAAAGACCAACACGACGACCCTGTGGAGGTTGAACTTTTCATTCATCTCCTCATTTCCCACTTGCTTCATTCATCTTCTCTTCTTCCCAAGGATAGCAAGATTATAGGATCCAAAGCTAAAATTATAAATTGACGTACGAGCTCTTTTAAATCAAGTTTCCTCAACTCACAAACTACGATATTTTAATTTGAATCCTTTTAATTAATAATCTTCTTGAGAAAAGTACTTATATTATCCATGTTTCTTCATCTATTGAGTTTTACTGCAGGATCATAATGGGGGCTCTTATAGCTGCTACCCGGCATCGTCTTCCTCATTATCTGGATGTGACTGAAACCTGCATGGACAAACCTGAACATAAGAAAGGTGAGAAACCGAACGTTCAAGATCGGGGCTTTATTTCGTCTTCTACAATTCCGATCCATATGATGCTTTGGAATGGAGAAAGCCAGTCCTGGGGAATTTTTATGACGGCATTAACTGGTCCTAATACATACTTAATCGGAGTTTATGGCTCACAAGATGAGATCAAAGGCACTTTGCTTCAAAGAGTTTATAGAAGAATCCAAAGAGACCAACTATTTGGTATGGTTGTGGCAGCAACTGTAACCAAACAACCTAATGTGAGGAAGATTCAAGAGGATGTTGCTCGTCAACTAAGATTTACTTTTAAAAACAAATCCAAAGATAAAAGAGCTAAAGAATTGATTCATAGGATCAAGAACGAGCAAGAACCTCTGATTGTACTTTGTGACCTCTACAAGGGACTTGACTTGGGTTAAGGCAGGAATTCCACATGGTGCAGATCACACGGGCTGCAAGATATTACTCATTTCTACAACTGAAGATGTGCTATCCAAACATATGCATACCCAGATAAACTTCATGGTTTAAAAGTTCTCTTCTTCGATAAAGCTTCAGCCTTTTATGGAGAGCATCCTCAATATATATGTGTGTTGTGTAAGGGTTTAGTGTGTGTGTGCCCTCTTTGCCGTAGGATTACGTATATTGAGTATGTGCTAGATTTTGGTGCCAGACTTGGAAGCTTGTGAGGTGAAGTAAGTTTCTCTAATTTGTAATGTCTTGTTTGGTATAATGAAAAAAAGTTATGCTAGAAAATGAAGAAGTGATTGGAATTCAAATTGGAAAAGAAAAGGAACTTTTTGTAAAACCAATTCAATTTGTACGTTTGATTGATATGAATGAAAAAATTAAAAAAAACATTTGAATATAAAAATTGAAAAAACAAAAAGTAAATGATACAAATCTTATAATAAAAAATGGTGTCTTAGCTTGGTGCACAAGAGTTCTGGAGAAGGATAAATATACGCAGTTTTATTTCATAAGGGGAAAAGCTATTATGAGAATTTGAATATGTGACCTCTAACTCACATGATAACAACTTGAAGTTACTCCAAGACTCACCCTCTTTTTTTATAATAATAAGTGAAAAGATTATTAGAATTCGACTATGAAAAATAATATGGTTTATAATGGGAGCGGCATTTCTTTAGTTATCTTATCTTGGTGGGAGTGAAATTTTTAATGGAAGAGCTATTGTGGCTCCTAAATAGTTAATACAGATTCCCCCCCCCCCCATGATTTCACCTTTCTTACAAGTTAAAACTCCGTTTTTTTTTTAAAACTAAAGACAACTTAAACTTGTGTCTTGAAGATTGTATTTTAGAATTTTCCTGAAGCAAGGTCATCGTCACGGACAAAGAAATGTGTATCCAATGTGGATTGTGGAAATTTATAACTCTGCGCTCTTGCTTTCATATAAATCACCACTAATTTGTTGAATAATGTTTTCTTGCCATAATTGAAGGTTAAAATAATTTAATCAATGATGGTGGGATCATACAGGGATAAATTAATAATGTCCTCCCAACAAAGTAAAGCAAAACTTGGGTCATATCTCTTGAGAAGCTTTTTATTAATTCCAAAGTTAACTAACTGACAAAGAATTAAAGAGAAGGGTTTTGGAAAAGGATTTTTCAATTAATAAAACTAATTATGAAAATAAGAAATAAATCTAAACTACTTTTTTTTTGGTATTTTTAATAAAGAGAGAATTAAAAATACAAATTTGGGTTTGAGAAAAGTAGTGACGAGAATGCTCTTGAGGAATGAATCAACGACTATCCTAGTTTGTTTAATAATGTGGGAGTAACTCACATAATTAGGATTGGTTTAGAGAAGTTATTCCTTTTAAATTAATGCTCAACTAGAACATTAATTACTTGTTAAATTCACTTCAAGCATAATCTCTATACAACTCGCACAAGAATCATATTAACAATAAATTAACAAAGGCATAAACATAATATATGTATAAACCAAGTACTCAAACTTATAAATATCAATCCAAATCTTAACAATTCCAATCCAAACCAAGAATTAAAACTAACAATTCCTAGTTTTAAACCAAATATAACAAACTTCAAACCAGAAATCATCAATAAAATAGTCTAAACTAAGGACTGAAATTAAACTCCTTTTTGTAGCTCCCAAATTCAAGCCCTTGAATTCAATCCCAAAGAGCACAGCAAATTCAGCCTCTCATAGCCCTGAACCCATTCACAACACGTCCTAAGAATTCAACACGTCCTGGTGGCCTCCATTTCTTGTTTATTTCCTTTTCTGAGGCCTGCAAAAAAAATAAATTAAGACACTATCATAAAACCCAAAATCAATTACTTAAAAGGAGATAAAAATATGACAAGATTTCTTATTGAATCTCTAATTTTATGCCTCCAGTATTTCATTCAAAATATCCATAATCTCTCCAAATTATTCCACTTTAATTAATAAATATCCCCAAAAAGATATCAAATAATATATTAAAATAGGGATTTATCAATTTAGAACTGGCAAATGAAAAAAATTAAATTAAAAAATATTTTTGTTTAAACTTGTCAACATTTAAATATAAATTAGTCAGTTACAAATTCATTTTAGAGTGGCTGCATACAAATCAAACTCGTTTCAATAAGCCTCAACCAATAATAAGGAGACACAAGAGCCTTCTATATATGACGTGGATATAAAGCACTAGTTAGTGGCCTATACATAATCCACTTACTTTTCTGGTTAAAGTATATTCTTTCTAATATCGAGTGTAAAGGAAACAAATTTTGGGTGAAATGAACTCTACAATAAACTAAGAAAGCAAACTGCTCCAAGTCAATTTCCCTGTCAAAACATGACCTCACATCTCAACTATTAAAGTAATATCTGCGACAAGTCTTCACAGTTACTTGCCATGAGAAAATATAACGATGAAGCTGCATTCCAATTCCTGGGATCTTTCTCTTCTTCATACTCCTATATAAACTCCATTACTTCTTCCTCACCAATGGTATTGGATTCCCAGAAAAAAGGAGCTAATTTCTTCAAGACCCAAACAGCAATCTTTTTAGTCTTCTTGATAAAGGTACTGTCCTCCATCACTGTATTTCTATTTTGTGCTCTGAATAAATTGATTCTCTCAAGTCTTCAGTTTCATTGCACAGGATTAATCATGTTGCGGTATGCTGTGGCAGTTGCCAGAATTATTGACCTTGCCGCAATTTTGCACCGTCTTCTGCGTCATTGTCTCACTTCAAGCAAATCCCCCACACACACACGCCTCAATCCCAAGACAAGAACAAGAACGAAGATGGGTGCACAGAACCAGAAGAGATGATGTCCAATTCTGATGATATTGGGGTTTTGGATGATCTTAATGCTCTTTTCAAGTTGATCCCGGAATCACTCTGTCATGGAATAAAGGAGACAAAAGAATTACAGGCGAACATGTACGATTCCAACGCTTTTGATGCTTTAGAATGGAGAAGTCGAATCCTGGAGAATGTTATGGAGGCATTAGTTGATCCTAATACTCAATTGGAGTTTATGGTTCACATGATGAGATCAAAGACACTTTGCTTTAAAGAGTTTACAGAAGAGTTCGAAAAGACCAACTATTTGGTATGGCTGTGACAGCATCCGTAACTAAATATCCTGCTGTGAGGAAGATTTAAGAAGATGTTGCTTGTCAACTAGGATTTACTTTTACAGACAAATCCAAAGATGAAAGAGCCAAAGAATTGATTCATAGGATTAAAAAGGAGCAAAATATTCTCATTGTACTTCGTGACCAGTAGAAGGTACTTGACGTTAGTAATATCGGAATTCCATATGGTGCAGATCGCACAGGCTGCAAGATATTACTCGCTTCTACAGATGCAGATGTGTCGTCCAAACACATGGATACCCAGAAAAATTTTATGGTATGATGATTCTATTAATGTATAAAAGCTTTAAATTTTGGTTGAGAGTTTCCCGTTCATAATGTCACAAGAGGCTTATTTCTTGTATAATAATATTATGCGTCACTTGCCTTCTGTGATAGCTTTGCTTAGTTTTCGTTGTAACACTTGAAAGTTGTATATAATCTTTTAAGGATATATTTGGAAAATCACTGTTCTGAAAATGTGAAAGGAGTTAGTGCTAATTCCACAAGATGGGTCCCCTCGAGTTGAAATTAATGACTGTGTTGACTTGGTTTCATGAACTCTCACACCTGTCGCAACATACAATTTCAATTTTAATCAAAGCGTTGGATCATCACAAAAGATGGATGAAATAAAATTTACAGTAAGCAAAGAGAGAAAGCAAACTGTTCCAAGTCAATTTCCCAGTCAAGACATGATCTCACGTCACACCAAATAAAGCATTTTAATTTCGACATCATAAGTATTCTCATTGACTTGCCATAGGAAAATATAAATCACGAAGATACATTCCAGTTTCTGGGATCTTTGACTTCCTTCATAGTGATGTTCATTTCATATCTAAATTCTGTTACTTGTTCCTTACGGAGGAGATTGTGTAAATGATAAGTCTTTATTTTATCATAATTTTTCATATCTTATTTAATAATTTTATCACATTTATTGGGCTTGAATGTATTAATTATGATTAATTTGGATTAATTGTGATTGGATGAAAATATAATTAAAAAGCGCAAAAATATCATATTCTTATGATTTATTTTGATTGATTGATTTTTTTTTAAAAAAATCATATTACATTATCTTAGTTTTTATTATGAGAAAATTTAAACAGAAAGCTGAAAGTAACAAATTATAGCAAAGGACCAGTAAATTTGAGAAAACACAAAGAAGAACCCCAAACCAATGGCCAGCGTTTTGACCAGGGCTCTCTCTTTTCCTCTTCTTCAATTCTTCAAAGCAGTCGGCGAGGGAGGCAGAACGCGACCTCCATCCCTTTCCACCTTCACCATCGTCCTCTTCCACCTTTCATCTCTTACCTTCGCCATCGTCATCCACCCTCCACCATCGACATCTTTCATCTCTCTTTCACACCCATAACCATTGGCTACATCTCCGTTCCTTCCATCACCGCCGACGACCTCCATTCCATTCATCATCATCTTCGCAGAGGAAGGAGACGAGAGGCAGAGCGGCGGCATCCTTGAACCTGAGAGACCATCATCATCATCAGCGACGCCCTTCACCTCCGTCTTCACCGTCGACGACGCCGTTCATCACTCCCAGGATTAGCGACGCCTCTTTCTTCTTCCTCTGAGCTTGCTGCGTCTGACATGATGGGTGCCTGAATCTCATTGCCTCTTGGGATGGAGATACTGGTTTGAGTTCCAGAGCTACCGCAGGGGAGTTAATGTTATTCCATTCATTTTCTCTTATCTATATTTTGATTCTCTAGTTGTAGAATGGTGCTCTCTAATGTTAGAGACTGAGATTTCAAGTTGATTATCTCTGTTGAATTGGGCAAATGTGGTTGTGATTGGATTTTATAGTTTGAAAGTTACATTAGTATATTTCTATATTTCTTTTTGTGAGTTTATTGATATTGTATTATTTGGCATGGTGGTCTGGATAATACAGTTGATTTGAGTTTGTTTTTTAGTGTCTCTGTTGAGAACTCGTTTAATGTCTCAGTTGAGTAATATTCGAGGAATGAGTTATTTGATTTAATCATAGTTGCACATTAAGTGGTTTTAAATAGCAACTTAAGAGGTGTTTATTAACTATGGTGGTAGGAATAATCACTAATTAGACTTGCTAGACCCAAACTGTGTTTTGGGGTTTTTTATTAAGACTTGGTGCATTATTTTCAACTCCCAAAATATTTTGAACAAGGAAGGTCATGAATCCATTTCCAAGAAGCATTCATTTCATACATTTTATCATATCCATTCCCATTCAATTTTATAAAAGAAAATATATAAAAAATAGTAGTTTAGGTTTATTCCATTATGTTTTTAATAGTTAGTAAACTTAAATTAATTTTCAAAACCCAAAACTTTTTCGTCCTGTGAATTTATTATTTTTGATACTAAGTTTGCTTAGGATTTCAAATAAAGGTTCCTCAAAGCGAAACGATCTAAGTTTTACACTATATTATATTGTTTGAATTTATTTTTTATTAGGAATTCCAAGCCGAGCGACAAAGGCTCTTATCAGTAAAAAAAGCTAATTCCTTGAAGATCCAATCAGCAACCCTTGATCTCCCTGAGAAAGGTACTCCTCTGTTTCTACGTATTTATTTTCTGCTCTTGATGAATTGCTTGTGCCATGGCAAATTCTCACATCACTACCGGATTAAATTAATGTGGGCCGTGGCAGCTATTATTGCAGTAATGATTGGATTTGCTGCAATTTCACTTCGTCTTCTTCTTCATTATCTCACTTCAAGCAAATCTCAGAGACCCAAGCCTCAATCGCAAGACAAGAACCAGAACAAAGTTGGGTGCACAGAATGATGTCCAATTCCGATGGTATTAATGCTTGGGACGAGTTTAATACTATTCTCAAGAGCTTGGACGATCACGTTACGAAATGGAGGATATAATATACTCCTCCGATCCTTAATATAGGACTCAATTCTTGAGTTGGTTTTGGTCCTAAATATAAGACCCATTTCTCATATTTATTAATTTTCTCTAAATTACCCCTATGGATACTCACTCAACCATAATCAAGTAGAAGAGAGAGAGGGGGTATTGAGAAAGATGATTATGGTGTTTTAGGAAAAATATGTCACTTTTCTTATAATTAACTAACTTACCTAACTTTCTTAATCTAATGAAATTAGTTAAATGGGTCTTATATTAAGGACCGGAGGAGTATTAATATGTGAACAGTATGGTTGCATGTCCAATTCAAATCTTTCTAATGCTCTAGTATTGAGAAGGCCACTTCTGAGTAATGTTATGGAGGCATTAGCTGATCCTAAGATTCACTTAATCGGATTGTATGGCTCACATGATGAGATCAAAGACAATTTGCTTGAAAAAGTTTGTCGAAGAGTCCATCGAGACAAACTGTTTGATATGGTTCTGGCTGCAACTGTAACCAAGAAACCTGATATGAAGATGATTTAAGAGGAGATTGCAGGTCAACTAGACCTCACATTTGATCACAAATCCAAAAATGGAAGAGCCCAAGAATTGATTGAGAGGATAAAGGTTGAACAGAAAATTCTGATCGTACTGTGTGACCTTCATAAGGAGCTTGAGTTGGGTAAGGTAGGAATTTCATACAGTTCGGATCACACAGGATGCAAGATATTACTCATTTCTACAACTGAAGATGTGCTATCCGACCACATGCATGCCCAAAAGAATTTCATGGTCGAATAATTCTCTTAATATATAAAAGGTTTAAACTTTGACTGAGAGTTTCCAGATCATATATGTCGCAAGGGGATTATTGCATGTTTGTTCTTTGATACTTGACAGGGTTTTGTATAATAATAGCATGTGTTGCTTGTGTTCTCTAATAATATTGCTAGTTTTTGTTCAGTGTAAGACTTTAGAAGTTTGTATTCTATAATCTTTTATGGAAAGTCACTGTTGTTGAAATCTGAACGGAGGAGTTGCTATGGGTCCTTCCCATTTGAAATTAATCTGTCGACATGCCTTCATAAATTAATACATATATGTGTGTGTGGCCACAAAGATCTTACTTCTTTTCCTCGCTGTTTGAGATCATACTTTTTCTAACAAAGAACTGACCTTTGTTTTTTTGGCCTGAACAAAGAACTGACATTAAACATTAGTAATTTATTTAGCTCTTCTAGAATTATAATATAATATATATCATGTCTAGTATTACGTGTTTGGTAGTTAAACTAAGGGTTGGATCATCACAAAGGCCTACATATCATGTCCAGTCCCATGGCCCCTCTCTGTATTGCTACTGCAAATGTAGAATATTCAGTTCTGTGATAGTACCCACCAGAAACCGAAACCATTGGTGAAGTGGACTTATTCTAGGAAACGAACCAGAGAAAATCAAGGGGGTTTGAGTTGATTATATTTTGAATTATTTTGAAAATTCATTGATTTACATTCCAGTATTTTCTGTTGAGAAATAAGGGGGAATAACCACTCCCGTAGAATTAGGAATTATCATTCTTTTATCAGTACTTTCCAGATTTTCATTAGATTTCTTTCTACCTCTGTAAGCTGCTATAAATAGCTCTTGAGCACATGAATAAAGCATCGAAATATTACAGAGTGTTTTCTTAAATTGGAGATTCTCCCTTGGTCTATTAGTGAGTGCCGTGAGATTCTTGCTGCATTTCTCTATTAGAAGATATTTCTTTCCTTGTGTTTATCAGTACGGGATTTAGGTGCTTATCAAATTGGCATCAGAGCCATGGTTGAAACTAGATCTTCCAGAACCACCAACCCATCTGAAAATCCTTTTGCTGATGGCGATCCTCTGACCACCATTGCTGCGCGATTGGAGACTCTGGAAGTATTGGCCAACAGGGTGGCCACTCTAGAGGCAGCATCTGAAAGAAATCGAAGGGGGGCGTACAGATCTCATTGGGAAGCTGACAGCGAAGATGACCCTGAAGCTGCTTATAAACGTCGACTGCCATATATGAAGATTGAATTTCCGAAATTTAGCGGAGGGGACCCGAGGGGTTGGATATTGAAGGCAAAAAAATATTTTAGATACTATGACACACCAGAGGAGATGAAGGTCGAAGTTGCTTCTATGTACCTGGAGGGAGATGCGTTGGATTTATTTTCTTGGGTCAACAATGAACGCACGGTGATTTATTGGGACAAACTTGTGAAGGCGCTCCAAGAAACCTATGGACCGCCGGAGTACCAAAACCCAGATGAGTTCCTCTGCAGCATTCGACAAACAGGAACGGTTTCGGAGTATCGCGCGGAGTTCACTCGTAGATCATCTCGGGTCAAAAACTGGCCAGAACACTGCCTACTCGGGGTCTTCATCAATGGCCTCCGAGAAGAATTGAAGGCGGACGTGCGTCTTCACAAGCCGAGGACGGTGTACAGGGCGACCAGTTTAGCTCTTGAATATGAGACTAAGCTGAAATTGAATAGTGGGCCCAAGCCCAATACATATCTGACCCAGAACCGTCCCTCTCATACGAACACAACCAGTGCCCGTGACCCCAGAACACTTCCATCGTCCTCTGCGAACCCACCGAGGAGCAACACGTTGTCGAGCTTGCGGCAGCCAGAGCGCAGCAATTCCACGGACTTAGAACGCCAAGCTCGCCGTGAGAAGGGGTTGTGTTATCGCTGCGGAGAGCCATTCTGCCCTGGTCATCGCTGCAGATCCTCTTTTTCACTCCTGGAGATCACCGAAGAAGGAGAAGAGGTTATACCTCCATTAGAAGACACACCGGACACGGAGATGGGGGAGGGTAACACAGAGATTTCTTTCAATGCAATTCTGGGAAAATCATCGACGTCGACTATGAGGCTTCAAGGCTCGCTACGGGGGCGCAACGTTCTGATCTTAATTGATAGTGGGTCAACCCACAATTTCATATCAGAGGCTTTAGTTTCCGAACTGAGGCTCACGATTCAACAAGTTCCGGTGTTTGGAGTTCAGATTGGCAATGGAAGTTCCATCAAGTGTAATCGGGTATGTCCCAACTTGGAAGTAAAAGTCTCTGACTTGGTCATCAAACAGGATTTCTTTCCCTTTCCTCTGGGAGGTTCAGATTTGGTGCTTGGCATTAAGTGGTTAGCCTCTCTGAATACCATGGAAGCCAATTGGAACAGGATGTTTATGATTTTTTGGGTCGACGGCAAAAAATATAAGCTTCAAGGGGTGACGCCTGAAAATAATCCCACGGTTCATTTACACAGCTTAATACTGACCCCAGCATCAGAGGAGGAGAGGAAGTCACACGGGATTACAGCAACCATCCTTCATGAATTTACAGAGGTATTTAGTGAACCGCAGTCCTTGCCCCCAGCCCGTGGTCATTATCACTCCATTACGTTATTGCCGAATGCTTCTCCCCCAAATATGCAGCCCTATCGTTACCCTCACTATCAAAAAGATGAGATTGAGTCTCAAATTGCTGAATTGCTGCTCCGTGGTTTTATCTGACCCAGTTCTAGTCCTTTTGCTAGTCCAGTTCTACTAGTTAGTAAGAAAGATGGATCATGGAGACTCTGTGTGGATTATCGCCGGCTTAATCATCTGACGGTTCCAGATAAGTATCCTATTCCTAATATTAATGAATTGCTGGATGAATTGCATGGGGCTGCCTATTTTTCAAAAATTGATTTACGGTCAGGGTATCACCAAATACTTGTGCTTCCATCTGATATTCCGAAAACTGCCTTCCGAACTCATTCAGGGCACTATGAATTTGTAGTAATGCCATTTGGCCTTACCAATGCACCTGCCACTTTCCAATCTTTCATGAATGATTTGTTTCGACCCTTTTTAAGGAAATTTGTACTTGTATTTTTTGATGATATACTGGTATATAGCTCCTCCCTTCCACAACACTTGGAGCATCTCCGTTGTGTTTTTCAGATTTTACAGCAGCATTCCTTTTATGCTAATGCCAAGAAGTGCTTCCTGGGTCAGACAAAAATTGATTACTTGGGCCACATTGTCTCTAATAATGGCGTGGAAGTGGTCCCTGAAAAAATAGCAGCAGTAATTAATTGGCCATCGCCTCAGAATGTTAAAGATCTAAGGGGATTCCTGGGCCTCACTGGTTATTACAGGCGCTTTGTTAAGGATTATGGGATGATTGCTAGACCTCTTACTGATTTGACCAAGAAGGATGCCTTCTCTTGGTCAGGACGTGCACAGGAGGCCTTCGAAGCTCTAAAGCAAGCGCTGACTACTACCCCTGTTTTGAGACTTCCTAATTTCCAGCAGGCATTCACGGTAGCTTGTGACGCTTCCATGGATGGGGTAGGAGCTGTATTGATGCAGGAAGGTCACCCAATTGCTTACTTTAGCAAAGGATTCAGTTTTACCAACCGATACAAATCTACGTACGACCGAGAACTACTTGCCTTGGTTCTGGCTCTTCAAAAGTGGCGGCACTATTTACTGGGGCACCATTTCTTCGTGGAAACTGATCATAGCAGCTTGAAACACTTATTGGACCAGCGCCTTGTAACTACATCTCAACAGAGGCTCTTGGTTAAACTACTTCCGTTCGATTTTACTATCACTTACAAATCAGGAAAAAACAACTCTGCTACTGATTCACTATCCCGACGGCCCCAACAAGCTGATTTCTTCCAGCTTGTCATTCCTATGGTGGAGGAACTCCAGCAGCTACCTCAGGCATTACAGGAAGATCCGGAGACAAAGGCTATAATTGATGATTTGCAGCATAATCCCAATCCTACATCTAACTACAGCCTCGTGAATGGCAGAATCTACTATAAATCCCGCTTGGTCATTCCACACCATTCCACCTTGCGAGCTAAGTTGATGGAGGAAGCCCATTCTACGCCGGTAGGGGGCCATGGAGGTTATCTGAAAACATTAAAGCGGTTATGTGCTCATTTGTATTGGCGAGGAATGAAGCAAGATGTGAAGCATTATATTCAGAGATGTGTGACCTATCAACAGAACAAGTATCAAACTCTGGCACCTGCGGGCTTACTACAACCACTCCCTATTCCAGAACAGATTTGGGAGGATATATCCCTTGACTTTATCACCAACCTACCAAAGTCTAGGGGTTTTGATGTGATTCTGGTCGTTGTAGACCGCCTGAGCAAATATTCTCACTTCATAGCCCTTTCGCACCCCTATACAGCCAAATCTGTGGCTCACTTATTCTGCAAAGAAATAGTACGGCTTCATGGTATGCCCCGATCGATCGTTTCAGACCGTGACTCCCTCTTTCTGAGCACGTTTTGGCAAGAACTATTCCACCTGAGCCAAACCCGCTTAAATATGAGTACCGCCTACCACCCACAGTCTGATGGTCAAACTGAAGTGGTGAATCGCTGTTTGGAGACCTATCTCCGTTGTTTCATTCATGAGCAGCCTAAAATGTGGAGTAATTATTTATGTTGGGCAGAATATTCTTTCAACACGAGCTTTCATGTAGCCGCCAATAACACACCATTTAAACTTGTGTATGGTAGGGATCCACCCTCCATCCTACCTAATGTAAAAGGGGAAACTGTTGTTGCGGAGCTCGAAGAACAGCTAGAAATGAGGGATGCCATGCTTAGGATCCTCAGAGACAACCTGTTGAAAGCTCAAAACCGTATGAAACAACAAGAGGACCAGCACCGGAGGCATCTCCAATTTGCTCCTGGGGATGCTGTTTGGTTGCGCCTTCAACCATACAGACAAAAAACTGTAGCAAAACGGCGGTTTGAAAAACTCTCTCCCAGATTCTTTGGCCCTTACAAGGTCATACGAAGGATCGGTCCAGTGGCCTATGAACTAGAGCTCCCTTCAAACTCCAAAATCCACCCAGTCTTTCATGTTTCCCTGTTACGACCAGCTGTGGGAATTGAGGCTCTAATTACACCAGCCCCACTTCCCTTGTCATCTGAACTAGAATTACTCCTCACACCGCTGAAAGTATTAGATCATCGCTGGACCCCTCCAAACATATTAGAATTACTGCTACAATGGGCTAACCGCCCTATAGAAGAGGCCACTTGGGAGAATTATGACACAATTGCTACGCAATTTCCACAGTTTCAACTTGAGGACAAGTCGACCTTTGAAGGGGGGGTAATGATAGTACCCACCAGAAACCAAAACCGTTGGTGAAGTGGACTTATTCTAGGAAACGAACCAGAGAAAATCAAGGGGGTTTGAGTTGATTATATTTTGAATTATTTTGAAAATTCATTGATTTACATTCCAGTATTTTCTGTTGAGAAATAAGGGGGAATAACCACTCCTGTAGAATTAGGAATTATCATTCTGTTATCAGTACTTTCCAGATTTTCATTAGATTTCTTTCTACCTCTGTAAGCTGCTATAAATAGCTCTTGAGCACATGAATAAAGCATCGAAATATTACAGAGTGTTTTCTTAAATTGGAGATTCTCCCTTGGTCTATTAGTGAGTGCCGTGAGATTCTTGCTGCATTTCTCTATTAGAAGATATTTCTTTCCTTGTGTTTATCAGTACGGGATTTAGGTGCTTATCATTCTGTCAGGCTAAGTATACGTGTTTGGTTATTATTGAATTGGTTTTGATTTTTCGTTAAGATGATGAAACAGAATATATATTGTATATATTGATATGATGTAAAGCAGTGGACAAATTCTGGTTTAATGAGTCCAAAACGAAGACCCTGTGGAGGGTGGACCTTTCATTCATCTCCTGACTTTTCATTGAAGTGGCGAGTGAACCAAGTCTCAACTCACAAGTAGAAGAGAAGAATTGATCATTAAATAATCAACTAAATATAATCCTAATCAAATGAGTAACTTTTATAATTAAGCACAGAGTGGTAGTTGAAAGAGTTTGATGAGAGAGAATATATGCGCAGCAAAGACAACTATTTCCTAACTGCACCCATAAGGGAAAAAAAAAGCTAGAAATTACAGTATATGGAAAAGAGAAGCTCAATGTGGCGAGCTTTGCTTAAATTGCTGCATCACTTGTAAGATAGAACTGACTGCTTGTATTAAAGAGAGAAGGAGGAGCAGAATTCCAGCAATGGAAGCAGCACTGTGCCAAGGAGTGTTGCAGTAATCATGTCTCAAAGTGGCCTTCATGTTATTCCATGGACTTTTGCAAAAGGCATTCAAGTCCTTGCAAGCATTTGAGTAATCGGTGTTGAAATCTACGTGTATGACATTCTTCCAAAGACTATTGAATAAGTTGACCGCAGAATTGGATTCTCCTAGCCAGTTAATGATGACTCCTTCCTGAACCAAGAGATCCACATCAAGGGGCTTATTATACGTTTGCTCTTTTCACCTTGATAGGATTATGCATGACAATAGCACGCGTCGCTTGAGGTCTATAATAATGTCTAAGCCTCAGAAGTTAGTGCTGTGCTCTCTCTAAATAACTAATTTTTAAATATTTAAAAAATTGGTGAAATCAGTTAGGCTAAAGTATACGGTTAATTTTTTAACTTTAAATAGAATTTTAATTTAATTTCTCAATTTTAAAAAATATACATTTAGTCTTTTAACTCTAAAATTATTAACAAAAAGTAATAACATTTTATCTTAAATGTTAATAAAAAAAAGTATCAAATACTGACATAGTAAGTTTAATTTCAAAATAATTATGATTGTTATAAAAAATTATTATTTAAGCCTAACAATTATAGGACTAAAAGACTTAATATATGCTTTCTTTTAAGTTAAAAGGTCAAATTAAAACCTTATATAAAGTTAAAGGATAAAATATATACTTTAGTCAATTAATTATTTATAATAAATAGATATTATTTTTTCTAAACTATCATTATTAATCATGTGCATTTGATTTACTTTTTGACAGAATCTTATTAATATGTGCATTCAGTATTATTTAAGAGTAAAATAAATAAATATGAAAAAAAAATATCCTAAAATTTTATATTTAAGGTCAAATTAAATTTTTAAAATCTGATTTAGAGTAAATATTAAGGGGATATTTAGATGAAAATCAAATCATAATTTCAGAAATAATTTTATGATATATGAATTAAATATGTAAAAAAATTTATCCTAATTTATAAAAAAATGTTTTTAAAAAGCATTCCTCTTAATTTTCAAACATCCGCTAAGGGTGGATGTGTAGCCGTAACGTGAAAGTGAATGGAGGAGGTGCCCAGTTCGCATGATGGGTCGCGCGAGTTGAAATCACTGACCTTGTCCACGTGCTTACATGACTTATTAACTTGCCAGCAATGACGTAGGTGTTGGTATTTAATTCCAGTCCCAATACAATGGTCCTTCTGTACCAGGCTGTGCGCACGTGTTCGATTACTATGGGATTAGTTTTGATTTTTAAAATATCTAAATTAATTACATGCATTTGAATTATTTATCGATAGTAGACGTAACGTCATTGTTCTGAAAATGTGCATGAGAACGAAGTGGTACCCTTGCTTTCATAACTTGCCAGTAGAAAGGCTGGTCTTGTTATTTAATTCCTGTCCTAGCACTATGGTCCTTCTGTACCAGGCTGGGCGTACGTGTTCGATTACTATTGAATTGGTTTTGATTTTTAAAATATCTATATTAAATATATGCATTTGAATTATTTCTTGATAGTGGACATAACGTCAATTGTCCTGAAAATGTGAATGTGAACAGAGTGGTCCCCTTGCTTTCATAACTTGCCAGCAGGAAGGCTGGTCTTGTTATTTAATTCCTGTCCCAGTACTATGGTCCTTCTATACCAGGCTGTGTGTATGTGTTCGATTACTATTGGATTGGTTTTTATTTTTAAAACATCTATATTAGTTATATGCATTTGAATTATTTCTTGACACTAGACGTAACGTCATTGTTCTGAAAATGTGAATGTGAAAGGAGTGGTCTCCTTGCTTTCTTAACTTGCCAGCATCAAGGCTGGTCTTGTTATTTAATTCCCGTTCCAGTACTATGGTCCTTCTGTACTAGGTTGGGCGTACGTGTTTGATTACTATTGGATGGGTTTTGAATTTTTTGTTGTCATGAGAATTGATATATACGTACACATACCGGTGGTCCCTTTTAATCGTTTGATCATTCTTATTTATTATTTGTATTTTTAATGTTTTATTTTTAATTCTGACCCTGTTAATTAAGGAGACAGTTGTAAACCTGAAGAAAGAGAAAAATAAGGTAAAAAAAAAAGTACTCCCTCCGTTCCTTATTATAAGAGACATTTGGTGCTTGTGGCATGTTCTTATATATAAGAGACACTTAAAAGTTGTCTCTACCTTTTTGTGTTGATTTCCTATTTTACCCATATTTATTATCTCAAACTCACACTCTCTCTCCTTCCCACTTCTCTTTCTTTTAATAAATTACTATTGTTCTCTCTCATGTTCTCTCTCCTTATTAATGAGGGCATTTTTGAAAAAAAATTATACTTTTTACATATTAATTGTTCTTAACTAATTTTAACTGTTTTTTTTATCAACGTAATTCGGTTATTCGTCTCTTATAATAAGGAACAGAGAGAGTACTAATTATTGAATAAGAATAAAGGTAAACGTTTTATATTTAATGATCTTTTTAGTACGTAAAAAATTAATATAAGTGATAATTAAAAGGGATTAGAATGATATAAGGATCACAATATAACTTACTTCTAGAAAAATGACTTGGTAATTAATATTTATTTGTCAATTGTGTTCCCGCAATAATTAATTGTTAAGTTTAACTCCTTGTGTTTTTTCTTTCTTTCACAATTTCATTTAATACTAGTAAGGTTGAAAAAAACAATTAATTTGGAACAAATTTAATGAGTTAATTACTATTTTTTATACTGATAAATTAGTTAAATAGACAGAAGCCGTATATATGTAATTATCATGAACATAGGGACCAACTTTTATCGGATACAAAGCTGAAATGGAACTCGATGATGAAATATTTAGAAAAATTTAATCTGCCATGGATAAGAAAATCAATACATAATTATATAAAACAGAAAAAAAAATATAACTTTTGGTCTAGAACATTTTCTTAATTTCTGATTCGGTTTTGAACTTAAGCTCAAAACAACCCCTTCTCTAAAGTCGCTAGTACTTGGTAGAGTAAAAGATTGAGTTGTTTTGTTTTAAAATTTAACAACTGAAATGATAATGGAGAAAAAGTTATTTTAGTAATATAGTTGTATATTTAAAGGAAATTCCTATGGGATCCATAGAAGAAGATTAAATATAGACAGGCTTTTCGAATTTATATGTGAAATAAACTTTCATGTTTAATTACCATGACATACAAATAATTTTATACTACCTGATCCTAATTATAAGAACTAGTTGACTAATTTAAGGAGATTAAAAAAATAAGTTAAATTAGTTATTTATAATAAATACATGTTGCCTTTATTAAAACATCTTTGCTAAACAAATATATTGGCTAGAATTACTATTGTTAAAAGGACCATCTTAAAAAAATGTTTAAACATAAGATACAGAATAATCAGGATCTCATATTTAGAATTAAAATAAAAACCAAATAAAATCTTATGTTAAAAAACGCACATAATATTATGGTGCATTGGCATTGAAACTACATTTAAATGATGCATATTTCATTAAATCGTACGTTGGAAAATTAAGCAGAACATAATGTTAAGAACAAGAAAATAAAACCGGGAGCAAAAAGTAAGCGCATTACAACACACATAATTCGGAAACACTGCAACAAAAAGCTGAAGCTTTTTTCAACAAATAGAATCATCAGATCTTGAAATTCTTCTGGGTATGCATGTGTTTGGATAACACATCTTCAGTTGTAGAAGTGAGGATTATCTTGCAGCCTGTGTGATCTGCACCATATGGAATTCCCACCTCACTCAAGTCAAGCTTCTTGCGAAGGTCACGGAGTACGATAAGAATTTTGGGCTCCTTCCCGATCCTATGAATCAGTTCGTTGGCTCTTTTAGCTTTAGATTTCTGACTGAAAGTAAAGTCTAGTTGACCAGCAATATCCCCTTGTATCTTGGCCACATCAGTTTTTCTTGTTACAGGTTTTCTTGTTACAGTTGCTTCCACAACCGCGCCGAACATTCCGTCTCTTTCAGCTCTTCTGTGAACTCTCGCAAGCAGATTGCGTGTCAGAAAATCTAATCCATAAACTCCGATTAAGTGAGTATTAGAATCATCCAACGCCTCCATAACCCCTAGGATTTCCGCTCCCCTTTCGACAGACTCAACAGGATCGGCATTGAAGCTCGTAGCCATCTGAGGAGGGCCACACGGTACTGACACTCTCCGACGACGAAGACACATAGCAGATATAACAGCCCCCATTGTAATCCTGTAGTAAAGCTCAATAGATGAGGAAACACACACTAGTACTGCACATGAAACGAATTCAGATCTCGTACAAAATGGAAATACTTCAATTTAACGGAGAAGTACCTTTCTTAAGTAGATCAATGAAAAGATTTAAAAGATCGATTGTTTGGGACTTGAGGAAACCTGATTTAAAATACCTCACACGCCAACTTATAATTTTAGCTTTGGATCCTACGAACTTGCACCCCAAGGCATGAAGAAGAGAAGCATCTTGCAGAAGCTGGCAGGTATCAAACCTCAGGCAAAAAGGACAACAATAACAGATAGAGGAAATATTGTATTCATCATCCTTGAAATGTACAGAGATGATGAAACACATCAACAGAGATGGTGAAACACATCCTTTAAAGACTTCTGGGCTGAACCATATCCTTTTAAATTAAATACATGATACAGCCAAAGTAAAAGAAATATGAAAAACAACTCCCCCGCAATGGCAAAACTGCTTTCTCAGGGGATGAATTCGGGTGAAGATTGAAAGGGTTGCCGTTTGGGTCTTGTTCAAGAAATGAGCTTGTTTTTATCCCATACCGTCTCCAGACTTTTATAGGTACAGAAAGATCAGTATTCCAAAACATAGAAAAAAGAAAAGTAGCATGCTTAAATTTTGGAAGCTGCTGAGTGGTTTCGAACTTAGGGGTGGAAACACCAAAAAGTACTTCTCAGAAATATTTTTTCGTAAAACGAAACAAATTTTTTTACGTATTTATTTCATATATCATAAAAGTATTTTTAAAATCATGATTTAGTTTCTATCCAAACACCTACTTAATTTCCATGAAGCCATTAGAAGAAGAGAAATTTCATATCAAAGAGAGGAACGTCTCTAGAAATTAAGGCTATGTTTGGAGATGAAAAGAAACATATGAGAAAGTGTGCAACTGATTTTTGTGGCTTATTGTGGCTCAGAAGATTGTTTGGATGGAACTTCTTTTCTAACTGACTTATGGGAAAAAGTAATTTTTCTAATTGACTTATAAAAACGTAGTTTGGATCAACTTTTCTAACTGACTTATAAAAAAATTGTGCAAAACTTACAATATAATTAGTTATGGGATTTCATTTACTTTAACTAGAGACCAAATGAATTTTAATTTATATTCATGTTTATTCATTATATATATTTAATTAAGATCCTTATACTATCATCTCATTTGGAATCAGGTCCTTCAAGTTTTTTTCTTTTTTATTAAATCCTTATTGATTCAACCATTTCAGCCGTTCATCCTTCCGTTTGGAAAACGTTGAGCAGGGGTAAACGCTGTTGAAAAGCAGTGATGTGACGAAACCTTCTACGTTGAACTCCTCCTTCTGCTTTGAAAGATCCAGCACACGTCAATTTCTGGGTTCAAAATAACATGAAGTATTAAAGTAAACATTTTTACATTCATTCTTGCGATACTGAGAGAGAGGGAGTACAAGCCCACATCCTTGCTTCTTCTAAGGCGTCGCTGTGCATCTCGTCGAAAGCTACCCTTGAAGCAATCCTACAAGCGGTGGCAATAATTTGGTCAGTCAGGTTCATTGTAGAATCAGCTTCTGCAGATTCCATTTGCATGCTAATTCGAAAGCAAGCAAGTTCAAACAAAATAATCAATCAAGCCTTCAAATATTAGGGGGAAAAAAAAACATACTAGATGCTGAGAGGAAATCTATTTGAAGAGTTTCCAATGAGCTCCAGGAGGGGACAAGACGATGTTACTAGAACCATAAAGCTCAATCTATATCAGTACCAGCTGCTACAAGAAAAGGCCTTTGACCAAATATATGATCCTTCATTTTCTTGACTTCTTTTGTTGGTTCTGCAGATGACAACACTCCCATTAAGATTACTCTGAGCTGAAGGTGCATCAACGACTTATTATTTGAGGTGCCAATTAATTTATCTGTTTCCTTCTCAAACGTGGCTTCAGATGGCTACCGAAGTAAGAAGCAGGTGTGAGGAGGTGCACCAAAAAATTGATGTGTTTCTTCAAAACATCATCGCTATGTGACATTGGTGAAACTGGAGAAGGAGGAGTTGAGTGTAAACTGTTTACTTTATGTTCTTTTGGGCTTGGAAATTGAGGTGCCGGATCCTTAGAAGGAGAAGGAGGAGCTGAAGGTAAAATGATCTGCCACATGGCTCACATCACTACACTACTGTTCAACGACGTTTACCCCTATTCAGCATTTTTCAGATGGAAGGACGAACGGCTGAAACTGTTGAATTGATAAGGATTCAACAAAAGATTAAAAAACTTGAAGGACCTAATTCAAAATGAGATGACAGTATAAGGACTGCAGTATTAATTTTCCTTTTAATTAATTATCTACAATGTGTTTTTTAATTTTTCTCTGTAACAAATATTTTTATTTTATAATTTCACAAATAAACTATTTATATTTTATCATAATAATTTTACGTATTTTTTTAAACTATTATCATATTAAAAAATAAAATTTCAAACACTATTCAATAAATTTCATACCATTTTCAGTCATCTAAATTAACTTTTCTATTAATCATTCAAATAACTTTCAATTTTTTTAACTGACTTTTTATAAGTATTTATCAAAACATAAATCGCATTACACTACCTAACTTTTACTCTGACTTCAGTTACAAAAGTCAGTTAGACTAGAAGTCAGTTTTGCCTAACACCAATCCAAACACACCCTAAACCGTCATGTTGCTTCGTCAAATGCTACTAGGAAAAAAATACCTGAGATTATTGAATGGAATAAAAATTATTTTAAGACATCGAGTGATTTTTTTAAAAATATTTTAGACTATTAAATGCATAAAAATTATTTTAAAATATTGAGTATTGTTTAAAAAAGTATTTTTAAAGTGTGAAATGCAACTAACCTTTAGAAAAAAAATTAAAATATATAAAACCCTATAAATTTTAGTTCAATCACCTGCACATCTCTCCAACCTCTGAAAACTTAGCTTACGTTTGATACGAAATATTGAAAATGAGAGATAAGGATTGGGATTGAGGTTAAAAATATATATTAAAAGGATGCCTAGCACGAGTAACTTCTTATCACATGGGATTAGACAATCTCATATGGTATTCCAATCCCATATATATGTCTTTATCTAATCCTAAGTAGTATAAAATTATTCATACTAAACACTTTTTTAATATAATTTTGTACTTTCAATCTCAATCCTCAGTCTTTATTTTTAAATCTCCGTACTAAACAGGATCTTAAAATAAGAGCCCATAGTTTGACGCTTCAACCACCAATTAGAGCTGGTGGCGGGTAATTTTAAATATTTTAAATATGGCGTTGGTGCCTGTTCGGCATGATGGGCATTGGCCTGGTCCCCGTGCTTTCATAATTGGCCCGCCGTAAACCGCCGCAAGTTAGGTCCTGCTCTCCCACATTCCGTACGAATGATATGAATGCAGAGCACAAACGAAGTCTGGTTTGGATTGTTTCCACCACATTCATGTCAGCTTCTGCGATGCTGCTCCTTTTCATGCCCTACGGGCCATGTTTCCAAAGATAAAGTTACATCCGTTTGGATTTACAATTAAAAATATTTATAAGTATATTTTGTCTAAGTTAAAATAAAAACTTTCTTACACACTTTATTTTATAAATCATAATGAAAAAATTATTTATATGGAAAATTTCAGTTAAGGACCGTAGAAGAGAATTTATGTTAGTCAACCCCCAAAGTATTTTGAAATATCACTGCAGGATCAAGAGACCAAACTGAAATTAAAATTTAGAGTAAGATTACAATAATACCCCTCTCTTTTATTTTATTAACAAATAAATATTAATGGACGCTACTATTCCGACCACTGGAGGTTGGAGATCCAGCCAGCGGCGCTTAGGTGGCCGTCGCTGGGAGTTGGACCTCCAGTGACTGTTACTGTAGTTCTGGTGGCCAGAATTTTTATTTTTTATTTTTGGTTTAAAACAAGGTGACTAAGGCAGAGTTTGAACCTATGACCCCTTAGCACACCAAAAGTGTTGTAACCACTAAGCGAAGCAAACCATTTAAATATGTGATGCAAACAAACATATATATAATAAAACAAACACAACTATCCAAATATAAGTGAACAAGTAAAATTCAACAATTTACAACAAAAATTAGGTAATTTACAAATAACATAATGAAATTCATAACCCCAAATGCAAGTGTTTAAGTGCAAATGAACAAGTAAAATTTGAAAATTTACAACAAAAGTTTATGGATTTACAATCCAAATTTGGCAAGCACAAGAGAATTCACAACCCAAAATATAAGTATTTGAGTATAAGTGAATAAGTGAAATTCGATGATTTACAAATGAAATTCAGCAATTTACAACAAAAATTAGATAATTTACAAATAACATAATAGAACTCACAATCGTAAATGCAAATATTTAAATGTAAACGAACAAGTGAAATTTGAAAATTTACAAGAAAAATTTGGATTTGCAAGTAAAATTTGACAATTTACAACAAAAAATAGGCAATTTATAAATAACATAATGGAACTCACAACCCTAAATGCAAGTGTTTAAGTGTAAATGAGCAAGTAAAATTTGAAGATTTATAACAAAAGTTTATGAATTTACAAGTAAAATTTAACAATTTACAATAAAAATCAAGCATTTTACAAATAACATAATAGAATTTATAATCCCAAATACAAGTATTTAAGTATAAATGAGCAAGTGAAATTTGAAGATTTACAACAAAAGTTTATAGATTTGCAAGTGAAATTCAACAATTTACAAGTGAAATTCAACAATTTCACTTGCTCATTTATACTCAAACACTTGTATTCGGGTTGTAAATTCTATTATGTTATTTGTAAATTGCCTAATTTTTGTTGTAAATTGCTGAATTTCACTTGTAAATCGTCAAATTTCACTTATTCACTTACACTCAAATACTTATATTTTGAGTTGTGAATTCTCTTGTGTTTGCCAAATTTGGGTTGTAAATCTATAAACTTTTATTGTAAATCTTCAAATTTCACTTGCTCATTTGCACTTAAACACTGCATTTGGGGTTATGAATTTTATTATGTTATTTGTAAATTGTCTAATTTTTGTTATAAATTACTGAATTTCACTTGTAAATCGTCGAATTTCACTTGTTCACTTATATTTGGACAGTTACGTTGGTTTTGTTGTATATATTTTTATTTGCATTATATGATTGAATGGTTTGCTTGGTTTGGTGGTTATAATATTTTTGGTATGCCAAGGGGTCATGGGTTCAAACCCTCCCTTGGCCATCTTGTTTTAAACCAAAAAAATTCTGGCTACTGGAGCTACAGTAACGGCCATCGGAGGTCCAACCCCCGACGGCGGCCACCTGAGTATCGGGGGATGGACCTCCGACCTCCGGTGGCCAGAACAGTGACGTCTATTAATATTTATTTTTTAATAAAATAAAAGGGAGGGGTATTATTGTAATCTTACTTTAAATTTTAATTTCAATTTGGTCCCTTGGTCCTACAGTGATATTTCAGAATGTTTTGGGGGTTGACTGATATAAATTCTCTTCTGCGGTCCTTAATTGAAATTTTTCCTTATTTATATTTATAAATTGACGTATGAGCTTTTTAAAATCAGGTTTCAAGTCCCAAATTGATGTTTTTAACGTTTTCATTGGTCTTAAGAAAGGTACTACTCTGTTAATATTTCCATTTCGGACGAGCTTTAAATTCATTTCATGCGCAGTACAACAGGATCATATGGGGCTATTATTGCCGCTATTAGCTTCTTCTTCGTCATTATCTGAATTTGATGGAAACGAGAGTTAAGTTTAATGGAAGTATTAATTCCTGGTAACATAGCAATCAATATTAAAAGCCAAGGGATGGGATTATATATAATAATGTGCACGTGTCAGACTTGGAAGCCTGTGGGGCGAGGAAAGTTTCTTAGTTATGTTTGTCTGTGTAATAATAATAAAAAACTAAAATTTAACTTTATTTTTGTTTTGATTTTTAGAATTTGAAACTAATAATTTTAATTCATAAATTTGACTTTATTTTAATTTTAGTACGTGAAATTTGAAACTAGTAATTTTTGTCTCTTAAATATGACTTCATTTTGCTTCATCTTAAAATTTTTGTCCTTCAACAGTATTTTTATTAAAATTTTTGTCCTTCAACAGTATTTTTAAGTTTATAAAAAAATGATTAAATCCAAAACAAAATTAAATTTTATGAGTTAAAATCACTTGATTCAAATTTCAGAAATCAAAACCACTTGTTTTAAATTTTAGGGATTAAAACTAAAATGAAGTCAGATTTCAAAAACTGAAAATCATATTAACACTAAAAAAAATCTTGAATTTCATGGTTCAATTATTCTATTTGTTTAAAAGTAGTTTCAGCTTTTTATTAAGATTTTTCGAATTATAAATGTTGTAATGGGCTTATTTGTTTCCTCTTTTCTTCTTCTTCTAAGGATTATGTATAATAAAATATTCTACATCAATTACTTTTTTTTTAATTTCACTTAATTTTCAATATGTATGACTTAATTGAAAAATTGATGAACCAGAGTCTTTTCTATTTTAAAATTAAAAGAAATTGAACATGGCGAACTGATGAGCCATTAATTTGAACTAGATGATTTTTTTCCCAAATTTAAACTAGGTATTTAAACTTTGGTTTATGCTTAATTACATGCACCATAGAATCTGAAGCGTGAGAAAGAAAGACGAGACAACAAATGGATAGAAAGGAAGTTTATATTATAAAGATATACCTTGGAAAATAATTTATATTACATTATCTCACCTCTCATAATTATTTTTTATTATTTTGCACATTATGAAATATTTCTTAATTTCTTAAAATTACATTTTTACTCATCTTCTTTACTTGCATGATTTTTGATTAATTTTGTCTTATTCTTTTATTTGGAATCAATTTTTTGTTATTATTTTTATTTAAATACATTTAATAAATTATGACTAGTTGGAATATAGTTTGACCATTGCACTGTGTCTGTGGCTTAGTGCTTTGATGACACCGGTCTGGTTTTTAATATTTTAATAATAGAATTTAATTTAATTATTTTAATTGTATAATAAAAAATAAATGAAAAAATGGGGGGCCAATTAAAACCCAAACATGATCTCACATCTCAGGCAATATGAATAATTTCTGCAACACAAGTCTTGACCGTTATTTGCCTTCGAAGGTGCGTTACAATTTCTGGGATCTTTCTCACCTTCATATATTCAAATGGTCTTTATTGTACCGTGTAAGAAATTTGCCAATTTCTAACACAACTTGTAATTTATAAGATAAGAGTAAGTTGGCGCGAATTAACTCTTAGAGGAAATGATGCTCACTCCTTGAGCATATCATACACAACTTTTTTCTTCATCTCCTCTTTCTGTTTTTTTACCTTTTAGAGACCCATTCCTACCAGCAAAAAGCTGGGGACGCAGAACAAGACACATAAGACAAGAACCAGAACAAAGCTTGGGGCGCAGAACAGGAAACGATGATGTCCCATTCAGATGGTATTGATGATGTTTTGGATGAGCTTGATTCTATTCTCAGGTGGTTGAAGGATCACAGTCATGAAATGGAGGATATAATATGTCAGCGGTCAACCACAGCAAGAGCTTAATTTGGGTAATGTAGGAATTCCATATGGTTCAGATCACACAGGTTGCAAGATATCCAGCCACAAGCACACCCAAAAGAATTTCATGGTCGAATGATTCTCTTAATGTATAAGAACTTTAAAGTTTGGTTAAGAGTTTCCAGATCATATATGTTGCCAGGGGCTTATTATATGTTTGTTTTCTTTCCCTACTTCACAGGATTATGTACAATAATAGTAGGTGTCGCTTGTGTTCTATTTCTTCAGTTTTAAATATATGACTCATTTTATGGTGTAAATTATACTGCAAAATGAATCTTACATTTAAGATCAGATAAGTATAACTGTGAACACTCAATTTTGTCCAGACCCACTAAATAATAAACAAAAATATTAAAAATAATAAAAAGGACCATAGACAAATTTTCCTTAATTCTTTCTTAGAGACCAAGTTTGAAAATCTCTCCAAAAAGAAAAATCAAGCAAAAATATCTTCTCCACTGTAAAGAGAAGATGTAGATAATTATTGATTGACCTTTAAATTGGGAAATATGGGGTGGACACATTAAGGAGAAAAATAAGAAAATAAAAATAAAAATATCTTATTTAAGATGATTGACTCTTCAAATTAGAAATATCTTTTGAAGTCATAATTATAAAAATTTAAAAAACGAAAATTAAAATAAAAAATCACAATTTGATGACTATTTGGTGCTTAAATAAGAATTAAAAAACAAAAATTAAAGAGAAATTGAAAAACCCTAGGTGAAACCTATAAATAGGAGAGTAAGGGTTAAAGAAAAATACTCAGAATTTTTTGGTGAAAAAGAAGGCAAGATAGAGAGCTCTTCTATTATTTTATATCATAACAATGACATGTGTTTAGAAAGGAGAGAGGAGACCTAATTAGAGGAAAATCTATTGTTCATCTTCTTCTTTCTTTTACCCAACAAAAGCCTATGTTTTTATAGTTATGATCACATTTGTGAGTTTAAATATTGACAGCTAGAAAGTTGAATCAAATATAATTTGAGTTAATCTATGTTGTTATTTTTGCATTTGATTCTCACTACTCCTCTTCCTTTCGATTTGTTTTGAAATATGCTATCATCTACTATCTCCTGTATATACTTACCTTGACAGTAACTTTCTTCTTTTTATTTTATTTTATTTTTGCTCATGTCATTTTGCTTAATATGCGTATTTAGTTTTTTTTTTGGGCTTATGACATAATGTCTTCTCTCTTTTTAGACAATTAATAAGTAGAGCATTAGGTATGGATTTCCGTTTCTATCTACTGTCTTTGAGTTGAATTTCATGATAAATTGATTTTGGGTGTTCTTTCTTTTTATTTTTGAAAACGCTTCCTTTTTTTAAAATATATACCGTATGAGGTTTTTAGAACCTCCGCATGTTTATATATTCATTAGTAAACCGTGTGAGACTATGAGAGTCTTAACAGGAATACCAATGTGATTGTGCACTTTTTCTTTTTAAAATAAAAGGGGAGAAAATAATTTTGGCACAATATCTATAAATAAATAATAAAATAAAAATGTCCTTTTGTTAAATATATATATACACATATATATAATTTCAAAAAAATTTTAGAGCCATGTGAGGTTTTTAGAACTTATGGATGCTCAAATAATTATTTGCCTGTGTGACATTTTGGGAACCTCCACAGGTAGGTAATCCAAAATTTCTTTCAAAAAATATTTTATAAATAAAAATATAAAAATTGTTTTCATATATTAAAAAAATCAACCCACAAAAAATATCTTTTGTAATCAAATAAATATTTTTATAAAAAAATACCAACTAAATGACGCGAATTTTTACCCCCGCACTACCTCAGGTTTGATTCTTCTAAATGATACGTAGGCTCTAAGCTTTTCTTCTAAGTTTTGTAAACAATTTATTATTTTTCTTTTGTAAATAAAAAGTTTCTTTTGTGTTTATTTTAATTTTTTTTTAGAGTAATTAAAATATAATAAAAGTGTCATATTAATTTTAAGTAGTTAATTGTGGGTACTCGTTTTCTTGTGTTGTGGAGTACCCAATATTTTCTCTACACATAATTGACTCTCGAATCCTATCTGGTTTTTAGAGATTATGTTTTTTTAGATTTTCAAAATTAATTTTTTCTTAAATTTTGATGGCGATTACCCCCCCCCCCCACCTTTAAATTGGAAGGCCGCGATTCGGACGCCATAATAATATTGCTTAGTTTTTTTGGGCCTGGATTTCATTTTGACGGTTTGTTTAGCTTTTGCTGATATTTCATCACTGTTTTGGGACTCTGTAGCCGAGTTTCTGCACTTTGCTGGTATAATGATACAGAGGAATACGTATTTCAGTTTATTTATATACTACCTCTGATCCTAATTATAATAGGTAGTTGACTAATTTAAGTGATTAAAAAAATAAGTTAAGTTGGTTATTTGTAATAAATAGGTGTTGTCTTTTATGAAATATCCTTACTAATTAAATGTGTTGGCTGAAACTATTATTATTAGAAGGATTACATTGGGAAAAAAATACATAAATGTGAAAGACAAAATAGATTGGGGTCTTATATCTAGGACCAAAATAAAATTCAAATGAGGTTTTATATTAAGAACCGGAGGAAATAAGTTAAGTTAGTTATTTGTAATAAATAAGTGTTGTCTTTTCTAAAATATCCTTACTAATCAAATGTGTCGGTTAAAACTACTATTATTAGAAGTATTACATTGGGAAAAAATACATAAATATGAAAGATAAAATGGATTGGGATTTTATATTTAGTATCAAAATAAAAGTCAAATAAGATTTTATATTAAGAATCAGAAGTAGTACATATTAGTCTGTCTCAGATGATATGGGTCCTTTCGATTTGAAATTAATCTGTCGGCTTGCTTTAATAAATTAAGATACATGTGTGTCTGTTAAGAGCGGCCAAAACGATCTCTTTTTTTTCCGAGAAATTCTTACATACACTGGGAGTGCCACATCATCCCAACTCTGTCCAATCAAAACACAGCAAGTCAGCTTCTCTTTATCCTGGCTGGCACCCTGACTTGGCAGATCACCAATTTATGAAAAACAAAATAAAAAAAAATTAAACTTTTTAAAACGAGTTATGGCCGGCGACCAAATTGAAACGAAAAAGGACACCTCCACCAAATTGAAACTGAAGCAGGGGATGTATTTCATTGCAGGGGAGCGAGGGATTTCATCGCAGGGGAGCGAAGGGATTTCATCGCAGGGGAGCTCGTCTCTAACCCCTTTGCCCTCTCTTCTACAACTTCCCCACAGTGGCGTCGACTCCCTTATGGCCGGCGACCAGATCTCTAACCCCTTTGCCCTCTCTTCTACAACTTCTCCACAGTGGCGTCGACTCCCTTATGGCCGGCGACCAGATACCTGAACAGAGCCATGAGAAGGAAACGCCTTTTATCCTTTCTCACAACCAAAGGCGCGCGACAGTGGTGGCGGTGATTCCCCTGTAGACAGCAACCAAATGCTCGATCGAAACCATGAGAACCGCAACCACTCTCATCCTTTCTCATGACCACAAGTTGTAAGTTTCATTTTCTCATCATCCTTTGGCGTCGCTTCCTCATCGACAACGCTGCAAAAATTTCAGTTTCAAGTTCGAATGATAGAAGAGGCAGCGATTTAAGGGCTAATCTGAAACTAGGCTTCTGAGTTTTATGTTTATTCATATTGTCTCCAATTCATGGGCCTATGCTTTGGGACGATTTTTTTGTGATATGTTCATTATTTCCAACTTTATATTTCAGTTGATAAACTTGAGCTTCAACATTTACTACAAGGTATTTTGGCTGCTTATCGTGACTGTGCTGATGAAACATAAGTGCATTTCCTTGAAAGAGAAATGGAATATTTCGTTTGCTGTTACTTAGCACAATAGTTATTCGGTCACTCTTTTTTGGCCAGAAGTTATTCAATCAATTTTAAGTACATATATATTTGAAATTTTCTGATATTATTTTGCCATATTTCTCAATCATACTGCATCAATCCTTAAAAATTTAAATTGGCTTCTTTTATATGGCTCTGTCTCAGAAATGTAGCTATCCTGGCAAGGTTGAGGGATGTGGCCTTTCGTTCAGATTTGTTTCTGATTGTAGCAGGCACAGGCGGAAAAGTGGGCACTTTGTAAAGTCACTTGACTGAGATAAAACATTCATTTGCCATCAGACTGCTTTTGTAACAATATGCACATACGTAGGTAGTCTCAGGATATCATGTCTGACCTTATATCTTCTGGTTAGGTGTAAAGTTATGGATAGAATAGTTGTTTTGTAGGTTATTGTAATCCAATGTATCTAAAGGGGGTGAAAGTGGAGTAGTTCAGAGAATTTTTCATCTTTCTGGGTTATTTGACAGCAGATTTGGTAGAAGTAGCAACTTCAAGTTCTCTGGGAGAGGAGAAATATCATATTGTTGGTGGGTCATGGGCTCTGCACTCTGGAGTAGCAAATTTGATTTGGCATATGAGGAGACACTGTTGTATTTTTATAAATGAAAATATTATGGCTTGTATCATATTTCCATGTAATTGCAATGAGAATAGACGTGTAATACATTCCTATTTTCCTCAATGCTACCACTCACCTTTTTTCCTCTCCTTAATTAATTTATTGCAATTCTTTTATGAGCTGTGGGGGCAGGAAAATCTGGTAGCCATCTTGGTACTAGAGAACGTTGCAGATTTGGTTTATGGCAGCTCATGGGTGTGTTTGAATGAATGGGTTGAATTGGATTTGGACATTGAGAAAAACTTGAGCAAGGAATTAACTTTGCACATGGTAATTTTTTATATAGGCTTGAAAATTTCATCTCTCTGATTGTTTCAAATCTAAGCAACTTACAATATGTACCTGTTGAATACTTGCAAATAAACATTATAGATAAATCATCTAAAGAGAGAAGCTAATTAAATTAAGTATTTTTACCATTGGACAAGTGTTTTTAGCATAAAGTCTTTGCAATAACTAAACACAAGATGGCCTCTTTTTCACTATCTAAAATACTTACATTAATCTAAAAAAAATGAAATGCTTGTATTAAAATAGCTGGGAATCAAAAATCAACCAGCTTACATAACTTCATTATACATCAAAATAGCTGGGAACAAAAAATCGGCCAACTTACACAAAATATACAAAAATAAAGCAAAAAAAAAAATCTTCTTCCATTTGCTTTACTTGAAGAGGATTGAAGGCAAACTATTGGTTTTCTGTAAACGTAGTTGGTGGTCTCCAAGCCGATGGATGTGCTTCCTAAAAATGAATTAAAATATATTAAAAAATAACTATAATTAATTAACATATTTTAAGAAGATGTTGATATGAAAATAATATAACTAGTTGATTTATACCTGATTTAAATTGTTGCTTATGTCAATGATATGAAATGGACTTCTAATGTTCCAAGTACCATAAAAAGCATGTGGGATCATAGAATGACTACTCTGAACAACTTGAGTAGTATTGACCTGTAATATAACAAACATATTCAATAAGAATAATTAAAAAATAATTACAATGTTTATTAATCCTGTAGGCATAGGTAATAACCATTGGATATGTGTAATCAAAGCTTTGGGAAATTGAAATTTGCTCTAGTGCAGTTGAAGCAGCATGTTCCACTCCTTTTTGTTTTTCTACAAAAAAATCAAAATTTAGAAACACATCACTGATATATGGGCATATACAAGAATTTATAAAATTAATATCTTACTTGATTTTCATTGTTTTTCAAAATGGCCTTTTCTTCTACCACTTCCACCCCCTTTTGGCTTTGCTTTTGGGGGATCAAGAATTTGGCCTACTTGAGATGCATCTTGAATGGTGCAATGGATTTCTTTATTCTTTTCCACATTGTTGCTTTTATTCAAATCACGTAGACGTTCTTGAACTTGTTGAGATCCATTGTTGATAACATCCCACATGATATCTTGAGTTTCCTTGTGGTCTTGTGAGGCCAACACAAGGTTATAAAAAGAACGCATAATAGAATTGCGATACACAATTTTTGGATCTTCACTAGTTGCATATTTTTCTTTATGCTCACAATCAGAAAACTTTGCATTTTTTGACCATCGCTTTAAGAAGTATTTATCTGGCACCCTTGTTACACACTTGATGTTATAAACTCTCAATGCATGAGCACAAAGAATACCCATAGATTCAAATTTTTTGCAACTGCAAGTAACATTCTCATTTGAGGAATTAAATTGCACAACCCACCTCTTTGACTCTTTTCCATCCACCCACAGCTCATAATAGAAGATGTCTCCATCTCTTTTAATTTCTTTAAACAAAGTCCCTACTCCATCCAAATATTCCCTCTCAAACAATTTGAAAATTTTTTTAGTATAAATCTTTGATGCATGGCATAAAGTCCTGTTCCTATTGATAGCACATGAAGGAATAGATTGACTATTGTGAAAATCCTCTTCACCCTCAGAGCTTCTCCATTTTTCTACCATCTTTTTAAAAGCTAAGAAGAACTCTGTGAGAGAAGTTTTTTTTGTAGATATTTCTCCCAAAACACTATTAGTGCTCTCACTCCTTTGAGAAGATTTTATATTTGCAGAAAACATGTCTTTACCAAATGCAGTTGACCATTTATGCCGAATTGTATACATTCTATTCAACCACTTATGGTCATTGAGCTCAAATTTCCTAATCATTTCATCCCACGTGATTTCAAATTCTTCTTCTGAGTCACACATTCTCATGCACTTTTGAAAATATGATTGAAAATCACTATCACAATTTAGAGAACCCAAATGAGATGGGGCATTTTTAGATATATGCCATAAGCATAAGCGATGCCTTGTATTAGGAAATATCTTTTCAATCGCTTTAGCCATAGCAGCATCTTGATCAGTGACAATAGTCTGTGGGGGTCGATTTCCCATAGATTTTAAAAATTGATCAAACAACCATTCAAAGGACTCTGCTGATTCATTCATCAGAAAGGCACAACCAAACATTACATTTTGCCAATGATGATTTATTCCAACAAAAGGTCCACAAATTAAATCATACTTATTTGTACGATAAGTTGTGTCAAAAACCACTACATCCCCAAAACAATCATAATCAATTGTTGATCTCCCATCCCTCCAGAAAACATTTGTCAAATGTAATTCTTCATCAAATTGAACACTGTAATAAAACATTGGATCTTCAGCTTGATGACTTTGTAAGAGATTAACTAAACTTTTTCCATCCCCAGCTTTTATTAGTTTCAACTTTTGCTTGTTGACATAATTATAACAATCTTTTTTGGAAAATCCAATATTATCAAATCCATGTGTTTCTTCACCTAAATAACTCCACACATCCTTTGTTCTGATTCCAGTAGTCACCATGGAATTAATGAGGTCACCTTTAGCACTAGGAATATTCCTAGCAGAACGCATAAGGTGCCTATGCTCTTGTTTTACAAGTTCATGATTATGTTCAGTAATCAACTTAGTTATTTTCCATAACCCATCCACTTCAATAGTAAACCGAACCATAGCTTCACAATTTGTCCTTGCATTCATTTTCGTAAATGAAGTGCTGGTACCTTCATCCAAATATTTAGTCCCTTGTTTTGCACACACATATTCTTTTGTACGAATCTTCTTAGTTCCAGTAACATATGTTTGTTTCCATTTTCTAACCGAAAAACCCAACTGATATGCATATTTTGTGTACAAAGCGTATGCCTCATCTTCATTATTTACAATTTGTCCCAAGTAAATATCTGACTCTGGTTGATTAGCTATTTCCATTCTGTGCAATATCAAAGTTAATTAAACACCCTTTATAAAAATAATATATATAATAATAGTAATTGATAAACTAAAAAATATATAACTCAAATTATAAATTAAAATCACACAATATGGCACTTTCCAAATGCTGGTCGACGATTTACAATCCGCAACGCTCAAAATCAACCAATGAATATCTTCATTAACCAACAAATTCATATCTAAGAGTTTACAAATGTTAGTTCCAGTTCCTCACGGCTTCATATAATACCAAAAACACAAGATGCTTTCATTTACATTGAGAATAAACTATTTCATCATTAGCTAATTTGGGACCGACTACAAACAGAGTAACCTTGGGATCAAATATAAAAAGACAGATAGCTCCATTAATGTGTAGAAACTAAATCAAACTGAATCTAAAATGCAGAAACTTTTCAATGTTTAGACAAATAATACAGAGAAGGATTATACCAATGCCAAGCGCCAATGATAGATCAAATACAAAGGGTGAAACAGGGGAGAAAAAAACTCATCACAAATAACACATTTCTTCTATGAACTAAGAAAATCTACAATCTTTATCAAGTACGAATCAAACCTTCTTTGCCCAATACAAAGTCCAGAGAAGACAGAGCAAAATAGGGAGCAATGGAAGGCTCTCTGCTACTGACGTGACTCTCCGCTGATGGTATTATCTTCTGCTAGCGGCATGACTCTCTACTCACAAAGAAGACACAGCAAGGTCCAAAGCTAGGGTGAGCGTTTTCGATTTCTTCCACCTGGGTTAGGGCACGATTGTTCAAGCCTTTCAATCTCTCTCTCTCCAGTCGAAGTATGGCGCGGGAAAATGAAAACGTTCTGTGCGTCTTGTTTTTTCATTTTCCATTTCAGGTTTATTTTGTTTTTCATAAATTGGTGATCTGCCAAGTCAGGGTGCCAGCCAGGATAAAGAGAAGCTGACTTGCTGTGTTTTGATTGGACAGAGTTGGGATGATGTGGCACTCCCAGTGTATCTAAGAATTTCTCTTTTTTTCCTCGCTGTTTGATATCATCCTTTTTCCTTACAAAGAACTCACATTAAGCATCAGTAATTTATTTAGCTATTCTAGAATTATATCGAACAAGATTGTTTTTTTCTTTTGGCCAACATAATGAAGAAGATTAAAGACAATTTTTGGGGAAGTTCCTTCTCTTGATTACCTATAAATTTCTCATCTTCTTGGCCCTCATGGAACTTCAAATCGAATTGTTGGATCACCATAAAAGCCCATGTATCATGCCGGGTCCCCATTTAGTGCTCACTAGGTGATGAGCACCCAATGCTCATCACCTAATGAGTAATTTTAGATTTGGACGGTTAAGATTTAATATTATTAAATAATTATTTTAAATAAAAAAAAATCATATTTTTAAATAATAATAATTAAGAGATTATCTTTATTTTTTATCCTACACCTATTAAAATAAAAATAAATCTAGACTGTCCAAATTAATATTAAAAAACAATTCAGATCTAACAAGTATTGATTCCAATGACCCGTCGTTGTATGCTTAAGGCCCTACCTTTCTCTTGACCTATTTATTCACCTGTAAGAGCTTGAGTTGATATATACACTTGTACTTTCTCTCATCCATCCCATGTGGGATTTTATTTGATACGCACTCTTCACTTATTGTTTTTCTTTCATTTTAGCTGCATGGTGTATTTAATCTAAACCCATGGTTCAGACAAGAAATCTTTAAATTAGTTCCTTTTTATCGCACAACAATAGCTAAATTTCTTGAAAGCTGAAATAATTAAACTTTGGATGGACAAACTTCAGCTTAAAACCTACTTATGCTCTAGATTTTCAGCCGAAGTCGCGGGAATAATTAAACTTGGAATCCATAGGCTTGCACCTTGCAGCAATGTGGAATGGAGAACAAGCACGAAGATATTGAGAGTATTGAACACTCTGTTACACCTTTGGGGAAGGAAACAAAAGAACACTGTGTTCATACACCTTTCCCGCTTTATTATAATCGTGCGCGTCAGTGCAACTACAATGCTTCTGATATTTCCCAATGGTGCTTGGAGAAAGTTATGGAGGTTTTAGGTGATCCTAATACTCACTTAATTGGGTTTTATGGCTCACATGATCAATTCAAAGACACTCTACTTGAAAAAGTCTGTAGAAGAGTCCATCGAGACAAACTGTTTGATATGTTCTGACTGCAATTGTAACCAAAACCCTGATGTGAAAAAAATTCAAGAAGAGATTAGACGCCAACTAGGGCTCTCTTTTAATCAGAAGTGGGGAAAAAAAAAACAAAAAGGCAGACTTGGTGAACAAATGGACATGAGATAGCTGTGTGTGTGCATATATTATAAAAATATAATTCATAAAATAATTATATATTCCATTGTCTCACCTCTCATAATTATTTTTTTTATTTTTTGCATAATGAAAGATTTGGTTGTTTTTTAAAATTATAGTTTTACCCATCATCTTTACTTGCATGGTTTTTAATTAATTTTATTACTATTTTATAATCAATTTTTTACTCCCTTCGTCCTTTTTTTTATAAGCAATATTGGACCTCATCATGTAGATCAAAATGTTAGTTAAAATTAATTAAATATACTAAATGTGTAGAAATTAGAAGTTTTCCCCCCTCTAAAATGCTCTTATTTATGGGGGAAGAGAGTATAAGAAAGAGAATAAGAAAATTATTATAATAAAAAATTTATAAAAGAGAGAGAATATGTGAAGGAGAGATAATAGTTTGGGAAATGAAATAATAAATATATCGAGTATTAAAATAAGTAATTAATATGAGCGAAATAGAAAATTCGCTACAAAAATTAAAGACAACCTGTAAATATTGCTTATATTTAGGGACAAAAGGAAGATGATAATGGTTGCTTATAAAAAGAGATGGAGGGAGTGTTATTTTTATTTTTCATTTTCTATGTCTATGATTGTGAATCTGTGAGTTAGTCATTTGATTGCACCTGTCTGGTTTTTAGTATTGCAATAATAAAATTTAATTCAATTATTTTAATTATAAAATTAAAAATAATTCAATGGTATCAAGTATATATGTATATTTTTGTTTGTGGAACGTTAAACTGAAAGGTTTGAAGGAGGGGAAAAAGGGAAAATACTAAAAAAAAATCTGTTCAATTTTAAAATGATAATTAAGTAATTTTGACAAATTTTGACAGAACAAAATTGTTACAAATTATTACAAGAATAGTCAATATAATCTATTTATTTTTTTTAAATTCAGATTTTTTTGCTTTTTAAAAAAAATTAAAATGAAAAGTCTCACACTACACAAGCCTAATCCCCTGTTCCCCAGGGCCCCGACGTAAACTTTTTTCCGCTTGCAAAGAGCTCACATTAAAACTTACTAACCTACATCATTATTCTAGAATTTTAATCAAGCTGCCTGACAAGTTCTGGTGAAGGCCCTTATCTTAATTATCTACAAATTTCTAATGGAAACTTGCGATTGGCTTCCAATTTAGCGTTTGTTTGGTTCAGCGGTCATAGGTCCAGAAACTCTCTATTTCAGCTTAAAAGTATGTTTGAAAATTTTCAACTTGTTAATGTTCATTGGGTTATTCGTATGGAAAAATTGCGCAGCAAGTCTTCCAAGGCAGAGAGAATTTCTTTCTCTGTATTTTTTTATAATCAACATTTTATTACGTGCACTGGTTCATCTTGGAGAGGACACTGCAAGTGGCATCCTTGTTTGACTCTTTTGCGCAGGGTGTTACTTTTAATTTGTCACCAAAGTCAAGTTCTTAGTTCTTTGTCTTTTCCACTTTACCTTTGGGTTAAGGAAAATGGTTTTTGGAGGGTTCTTAATGGTGCTGTCACTGTAGATATTGGTTTTAGAGGTGTTCTTCAGGATTGTCTTACTCTTTGTAGTATGTTTGCTGATTTTCATCTTATGTGAACATTTGTATTTTTTCTCATCAAAAAATTTTCAACTTGTTTCGCTGATCTGTTATCATGTATGGGCCAAAAGTGAGTTTCAACGCACGATTTGAGTAAGCTAAGCTGGGCAATGTTTTGGGCTTATGCACTGTGCTTATAATGGGAAAAATAACCCTAAAATAATAACTAGAATGTCAGATATTCTTCTCTCATTTTTGTGCCTTTATTCTCTAATTCCAAAGGCTGTTTCGCTTTCTCCGCCACACTCATTCACTCTTATATTTTTATATTTACAAAAACCTTTTTATAATATTTCTAAAATTTCACTTTTTTCTATTAAAATAATTTAAGTTCATTACATTATGTAAATTTTTTTTTATCATTTTCATTATTTAATAAAAATCATAATTTTATAAACTAAACTTAATTTAAATTTATTCTATTATGTAAAATTATTTTTTTATTATTTAATAAAACTCATATCCATTTTAATAATTTTACAAACTAAACTTATTTTTATTTAATCGTAATCTGAATATCTTTTTATCCCGGATCCGAATCTTCTCATAATCCAAACAATTTTTTAACTGGATTCAGATCCTCTCAGCAACCATTTTCTTAGGTGCCTGATAATGATGATAACAACATTTGTAATGTGCATAACAACATTTGTAATCAAATTAACCACTCCAGTCATGCCCATTGACAACTTCCACCATCTCCCTTGGAGGAATTAAGCAAATGGTAAAATGTGTTGACAAAATAGCATACAAGTACACCTGAAGAACATCATAATATATTTATATTAACATTCAGACTTTACTACATGTATAATGGAATTGACTACTGAAGTGATGATATTTACCAAAAACCAGTACGCCTATGACAGAAGTTACATAACTTGTATTCAAATGACAAGTTAACATTAAGATTAAACCACCAGCTAATGTTTCCTTGTCATTCAGATTACAAACATATTCTACCCAGTTAACATCATTTACAAAAAGGATAACCTCTCTATCAGCTATTCTCCCAAAAAAATTAAGGGTTCAAAAGTTATTCTATTTACACTAAAAAAATTACTCATCAATGTTAAACCCAATGTTAGATGTCATCAAAGCCTGCTAACCTGCAACAAAGAAGCATAAATCAATATTTTAGTTCCCCAATAATCAATTTCATTTATCTTTCGAAACACCCAAAAAACACACACACACCCACTTACTCCATTAACAACTTAAATATAGGATTTTACAACTTCACTAATGAGTTTAACAACACTGACCACCTCATGCTTACTGTTTGTCATCATTTTTCCATTTCCGACGCGTCACTCTCTCATCCTGGTCAAACTCTTCATCCAAACCCTCTACACTCACAGACCCATCCCCATTCGAGATTACAGCAAAAAACGAGTCAAGAAATCGGGTGATACTAGCGTTTTAAAGGAAAAATTGCTTACCTTTTCCCTCTTTCCAGATTTCAACCCTTGCTCTAGCTTCATTTTCGCAGCTCTCTCTCTCTTCTGTATATTATTGTTTTCTTCCGGTTCATATTCTTCAGAGAGGTTCAAGGCATTTTAGTCTTTCTACCGAATTGACAAAATTCCAGATTGATACCCCATGCCCATTTGGTCATTTCACTTATTTGCATGCCCATTTTGTCATTTCCAATTTCAACAGTAATTTTTTTGTCATTTTCCCTTTTAATAATCTTCTATTCATGTTTCTTCGTCTATTTACTTTTGCTGTAGGATCATAATGGGGGCTATTATATCTGCTCGTCAGAAACTTCATTGTGCCGTACGGCTTCATTCAATTCCGATCCTTTTGACGCTTTGGAATGGAGAAAGCCAGTCCTGGAGAATGTTATAGGGGCATTAGCTAATCCTAATATTCACTTAGTTGGGATTTATGGCTCACAAGGCGAGGTCAAAGACACTTTGCTTCAAGAGTTAATAGAAGAATTCAAAGAGATCATCTGTTTGATCTGGTTCTTACTACAGCTGTAACAAGAAACCTGACGTGAGAAAGATTCAAGGTGATATTGCTCGTCTACTAGGGTTTACTTTCGATCAGAAATCCAAAGATAAAAGAGCCAAAGAACTGAGTGATAGGATTAAGAACGAGCACAAAATCCTCATCGTGCTTCGTGACCTCTACAAGGGACTTGAACTGGGTAAGGTAGGAATTCCATACGGTGCAGATCATACGGGCTGCAAGATAATACTCACTACTGCAACTGAAGATGTGCTATCCAAACACATGCATACCCAGATAAATTTTATGGTTTAAAAATTCTCTTCCATGATAAAAGCTTCAGCCTTTAATTGAGAGTTTCGTAAATGTGTGCAATAAAGGTTTATTTTAGGGAAAATGACAGTAATATACCAAGTGAATTTCAAAAAGATAAATAAGGCACCTGAATAAGCAAAATGACAAAGAAGGCATCAGGTACCAATCTGGAATTTTGATTTTTTGGCCTAAAGACCAAATTGCCCTTATTATGTTTGAAAACTGAGGAGATAGAGAAAGGTAAAAACCACCTCCTCCCGACGAAAGCAATCCCCTCACTCGGCAAACGAGAAACTGTCCCCACTTGGCGAAACCAATCCACCTACTCGGCGAAACTAATCCCTCCCCTCAGCGAAACTGAATCCCCCTACTCGATGAAACCAATCCCTCCACTCAACGAAACCGAACCCCCCCACTCGACGAAACTAAATCCAAGCTCCTCCAGTCGCCGAAAAAGGTTCTTCGATTTGCAAGGGGATTTGTATGTAAGGGGATTTGCAAACTATTTTCAGGAAATGTAAAGCTACCTGATTTTCAAGTATTGTAAAATCATTTGCCCAGAATGTTACTACACGTATAACGAGATTTATAACTCGTGAAGTGAATTTGACCACTTCTTCGAGGGGTTTGACAACCTGTTTTGAGGGGCAAGGCAACTTTTCTTTACAAAAATATAATTCCATGCTGAATTTGACAAAACACATAGTGGGATTTACAACTTTCACAGTGAGTGTTACTACATTTTCAATGGGATTTGTAACCTTTTGTGAGGGGCTGGCCAATGTTTATGTCAAAAACAAAACAATTCCATGCTAAATTTTACAAAACACATAATGGGAATAACAACTTTCACAGTGAGATTTATTACTTCTTTAATGGGTTTTGCAACCTTTTGTGAGGGGGTGGACAACTTTTCCACGCTGAATTTTACAAAACACATAGTGGGAATAACAGCTTTCACAGTGAGATTTACTACTTCTTCAATGGGTTTGCAACCTTTTGTGAGGGGGTGGGCAACTTTTCTGTCAAAAACAAAACAATTCCACGCTGAATTTTACAAAACACATAGTGGGAATAACAACTTTCAAGTGAGATTTACTACTTTTTCAATGGGTTTTGCAACCTTTTGTGAGGGGCTGGGCAACGTTTCTGTCAAAAACAAAACAATTTCACACTGAATTTTACAAAATACATATTGGGAATAACAACTTTCACAATGATATTTACTACTTCTTCAATGGGCTTTGCAACCTTTTGTGAGGGGCGGGGTAAATTCTCTATAAAAAAACAATACAATTTCACGCTGAATTTTACAAAACACATAGTGGTATTTACAACTTTCATAGTGAGAGTTACTACTTTGTGTAATGTAATGCACCATTCACGAAACAATATTTGCCAAAAACCAGCAGCTATATAATAGCAAATACATTACATATATTCAAATGACTACACCTGAAGTACATCAAAGTAAACATTGAACCATTAACTTCCATACTAACTACATGTGTAATGAAATGTACCATTCACGTAACAGTATTTACCAAAAACCAGTAGCCATATGACAACAGATGCATTACATATATTCAAATGACTGCACTCTACTCTTGTGACGGTTACCAATTTCACCGACAGCACTTTACACCTGCAACGACGGCAATGTGATTTCGAAGAACCTTTTTCGGTGACTGGAGGAGCTTGGATTTAGTTTCACCGAGTGGGAGGATTGGTTTCTCTAAGTAGGGGGATTCGGTTTCACTAGCTGAGTGGAGGGATTGGTTTCGTTGAGTGGGGGGATTTGGTTTCACCAAGTGGGGGAATTGCTTTTGCTGGGAGGAGGCAATTTCTCCCTTTCTCCATCTCCTCAGTTTTCAAACATAATAAGGGCAATTCGGTCATTAGGCTAAAAATCAAAATTTTAGATTGGTACCCAATGCCTTATTTGTCATTTTGCTTATTCAGGTGCCTTATTTGTCTTTTTGAAATTCACATGGTATTTTACTGTTATTTTCCCTTTATTTTATGTGTGCTTCTTTTTCTTTCTTTCTTTCTTTGTTTTTTTTTTGGGGTTTTGGTTCCATAAGATTATGTGTATCTATAATTCTATATTATGCGCTAGATTTTGGTGTTAAGACTCGAAAGCTTGTGAGGTGAAGTTGCTTTCTGCTCAGTGATGTTTTGTTTAGTATAATGAAAAAGTTCTTTGAGAAAATGACCAGTGAATGGGAATTGAAATCGAAAAAGAAGATGAACCTTTCGTAAAACCAATTTGTATGGTTGATATGAATAAAAGAATAAAAATTATTTGAACATAAAAATTGAAAAATAGGATTAAATGATATCTTTTACAATAATAAAAGAGATAATTAGAATTCGACGATCAAAACATCACATGGTTTCTAATGAGATCGGAATTTCTTTAGTTATCTTGATAGAAAACTCACTTTTATGCTGGAGGAGAGTGAAACTTTTTTATAGAAGAATTATTATGGTCTCCTAAATATTACTCACTTTTGCAACTGAGGATGTGCTATCTAATCACATGCGTACCCAAAAAAATTTCATGGTCATGATTCTATCTGTTAAGAAAAGCTTCAGCTTTTTGTTGCAGAGTTTCCGACTATGTGTGTGTTTGTGTGTATATTGTAATGGGTTTATTAAGTGTTTGCACTTGTTTATTTGGGGGGAAAAAAAAGGTTTGCTCTGGTTTCCTTCTTCTAGGGATTATGTATAATAAAATACTGTTCGTCAATACACGTTCTGTAATTTTGCTTAGTTTTCATGAAAATGATAAAACTGATGAACCATTTGAAGTCGCTGATTCTTTTTAACCCTTGTGTTCAAATTTAAACTAGTTATTTCGACTTTGGTTTATGGTTACTTGCACCTTAGAATTTAGTCGCATATGAAAGAAAGACTAGTAAACAAATGCAAATGAAAGAGAGATACATTACGCAAATATACTTATAAGATAATTTATATTACATTATCCTATTCCTACCTCTCACAATTATTTTTTTTGCCTTATGAAATATTTGTTTTTTAAAATTATATTTTTACTTATCATCTTTAGAAGGATTAACTGATCCTAATAGCTTAACTGATCATCATATATAAAAGCCTAAATACAATCATGCCCAGTCCTATGGTCCTTTGATGTATACGTGTGTGGTTATTATTGAGTCGGTCTTGATATTTTGTTGTTGTTGTGATGAAACGTATTGACGTAATGTATAATTGTATATATCCGACAATGATATGAATGCAATATACAAATTCAGGTTTGAAATGACCAAAACGACGACCCTGTGACGGGTGAACTTTTCATTCATCTCCTCACTTTCCACTTGCTTCATCCATGTCAGATCCTGCCGTGCTTCTCTCCTTCTTCCCATAGGGAGCAAGTCTATAGGTTCCAAAGCTGAAATCATAAATTGACGTATGAGATCTTTTAAATCAAGTTTCCTCAACTCACAAACTACGATCTTTTAAGTCTAATCTTTTTGTTAATCTTCTTGAGAAAAGTATTTATGTTATCCATGTTTCTTCGTCTATTGAGTTTTACTGCAGGGTCATAATGGGGGCACTTATAGCTGCTATTTGGCATTTTCTTCGTCAATTATCTGAATTTGACTGAAACCTGCATGGACCAGCCTGAAAAGAAGAAAGGTGGGAAACCGAACGTTCAAGATCGTGGCTTTATTTCATCTTCGTACAATTCCCATTCTTTTGATGCTTTGGAATGGAGAAAGCCAGTGCTGGGGAATGTTATGACGGCATTATCTGACACTAATACACACTTAATTGGAGTTTATGGCTCGCAAGATGAGCTCAAAGGCACTTTGCTTCAAAGAGTTCAAAGAAGAATCCAAAGAACCAACTGTTTGGTATGGTTGAATTATGGCAACAACTATAACCAAACATCTTGATGTGAGGAAGATTCAAGAGGATACTGCTAGTCAACTAGGATTTACTCTTAAAAAACAATTCCAAAGGGAAAAGAGAGCCAGCGAATTGATTCATAGGATCAAGAATGAGCAGAAAATTCTGATTGTACTGTGTGACCTGTACAAGGGACTTGACTTGGGTAAGGTAGGAATTCCACATGGTGCAGATCACACAACCTGCAGGATATTACTCATCACTTTTACAACTGAAGATGTGTTATCCAACCACATGCATACCCAGATAAATTTTATAGTGTAAAAATTCTCCTCCTCGATAAAAGCTTCAGCCTTTTACGGAGAGTTTCCCAAATATGTCTCTTGTAACGGGTTATTTTATGTGTGCTCTTTTTCCATTTTGCCTTCGGATTATGTATATTTAGTATGTGCTAGATTTTGGTGTAAGAATTGGGAGCTCATGAGATGAAATATGTTTCTTTAATTGTGATGTCTTTTTTGGTATAATGGAGAAAGTTATGTAAGAAAATGATGAAGTGAATGGAATTGTAATTGGAAAGTGAACTTTTTGTGAAACCAATTTAATTTGTACGTTTGATATGAAAGGAAAAATAAAAAATATTTGAACATAAAAGTTCGGGAAAAAAAGAAGTAAATGACACAAATCTCTTTTATATAAAAAAGGAAAGCTCAGTGCACAAGACTCTCATCAGGCGAGGTCTGGAGAGGGATGGATGTACATGGTCCGATCCCATGAGGGGAGAAGCAGTTTTGAAAATTTCAACCTGTGACTTCTGGGTCACATAACAGCAACTTTATCGTTCCTCCAAGGCTCACGCTCTCTTTTATAATAATAGGAAAAAAGATCATTAGAATTTGACTATAAAATCTAGTATGGTTTATAATGGGAGCAGCATTTATTTAGTTATCTTGTAGTAGACTCGTCCTTATGCCTGGTGGGAGTGAACTTTTGAATAGAAGAGCTATTACGGGCTCCTAAATAGTTAATACAGACATCCACCCCTGATTTCACCTTCCTTATAAGTTAAAACTGCTTTCTTCTTTCACTAAGGACAACTTGAACTTGCGTCTTGAAGATTGTATTTTGGAATTTTGCTGAAGCATATGCGAGATAATCGTCACAAACAAAGAAATGTGAATCCAATGTGGATTGTGGAAATTTATTACTCTGCGCTCTTGCTTTCATATATAAATCACCACTAATTTGCTCAAAAATATTTTAATCACCATTGATTAAAATAATTTGATCAATAATGCTTGGATCATATAGGGATAAATTAATGTCCTCTAAACAAAGTTGTTGATTTAAAACTTGTGAATGAAAAATAATAATAAATTAAAAAATTTTTGTTTAAACGTATCAATATTTAAATATAAATTAGTTAGTTATAAATTCATTTTAGAGTGGCTGCATACAAATCAAACTCATTTCAATAAACCTATACACGACGGGGATATAAAGCACTAGTTAGTGGCCTATATACCATAATCAACTTTTTTATTGGGTGTAATTGTTCTTTTCAGGAAAAAGAAATGTTAATGAGGGAAAAGGAAACAAATCTTGGGTGAAATGAACTTTACAATAAATTAATGAAGAAAGTAAACTGTTCCAAGTCAAAACATGACCTCACATCTCAACTATTAAAGTACCATCTGCAATAAGTCTTCACATTTACTTGCCATAGGAAAATATAATGACGAAGCTGCATTCCAATTTCTGGGATCTTTTTTCCCTTCATGCTCCTGTATAAACCCCATTACTTCTTCCTCACTTATGTTATTGGATTCCCAGAAAAAAGTAGCTAATCTCTTCAAGACCCAAACAGCAATCTTTTTAGTCTTCTTGATAAAGGTACTGTCTTCTATCACTGTATTTTTATTCTGTGCTCTGAATAGATTGATTCTTTCAAGTCTTGGGTTTCATCGGACAGGATTAATAATGTTGCTATCTGCTGCAGCAATTATTGCCGGAATTATCGGCCTTGCTGCCATTTTGCATCATCTTTTTTGTCATTGTCTCACTTCAAGCAAACTCTTGACAAGAAAGCCTCAATCCCAAGACAAGAACCGGAAAAAAGCTGGGTGCATAGAACCAGAAGCAGTGATGTCCAATTCTGATGATATTGATGCTTTGGATGATCTTACTACTCCTTTCAAGTTGATCCAGGAATCACTCTGTTATGAAATGAAGGGTACAAAAGAATTACAAGCGAAAATGTACAATTCCAATGTTTTTGATGCTTTAGAATGGAGAAGTCGGATCCTTGGGAAAGCTATGGAGGCATTAGTTGATCCTAATACTCACTTAATCAGAGTTTATGGTTCACATGACAAGATCAGGGACAATTTGCTTCAAAGAGTTTTACAGAAGAGCTCGAAGAGACCAACTATTTTGTACCGTTGTGACAGCATCCGTAACCAAATATCCCGATGTGAGGAAGATTCAAGAAGACTTTGCTTGTCAACTGGGATTTACTTTTAAAAACAAATCCAGAGATAAAAGAGCCAATGAATTGATTCATAGGATTGAGAACGAGCAGAATATCCTCATTGTGCTTCGTGGCTTGTACAAGGTATTTGATCTTAGTAACATAGGAATTCTATATGGTGCAGATCACACAGACTGCAAGATATTACTCATTTCTACATCTGAAGATGTGTTGTCCAAACACATGCATTCCCAGATAAATTTCATGGTCTGATGATTCTCTTCATCTGTAAAAGCTTTAAACAGTAGTTGAGAGTTTCTGAATCATATATGTTATAAGGGGCTTATCATATGTCTTCTCTCTTTTCATGTGATAGGATTATGTATAATAATAATATGTCTCGCTTCCGTTCTATAATAATTTTTCTCAGTTTTCGGGGCAACACTTGGAAGTTTGTGTTGTACATATAATCTTTTTAAGGATATATATGGAAGATCACTGTTCTGGAAATGTGGATGGAGTTGGTGTTAATTCCACAGGATGGGTCCCACCAAGTTGAAATTAATGACTCTGTTGACTTGTTTTCATAAACTCACACACTTGTCGCAACGGACAATTTCGATATTAATCAAAGTGTTGGATCATCACAAAAGACCATATATCATGCCCAGTCCCATGGTTAAGGTAGAATATTCAATTCTGCCAGTTTCTCTGCACGTATTTTGTGATTATTGAATTGATTTTGATTTTTTGTTGTAATAAAAATGATGATAAAGGAAAATTTTTTGGATGAAATGAATTTTACAATAAACAAAGAGAGAAGCAAACTGTTCCATCAATTTCCCAGTCAAAACATGATCTCGCATCACACCAAATAAAACATTTTAAATTCTGCAACACAAGTGTTCACATTTACGTGCCCCAGGAAAATCTAATCACGAAGCTGCATTCCAATTTTTGGGATCTTTGACTCCTTCATAGTTGATATTCGTTTCGTATCTAAATTCTGTTACTTGTTTATCACGGAGGAGACTGGGTAAAAGAAGCTAATTCCTTGAGGACCCGATTGGCAACCCTTGATCTCCCTGAGAAAGGTATTCCTCTGTTTCTCTATATTTATTTTCTGCTCTCAAGGAATTGCTTGTGCCATGGCAAATTCTCACGTCACTACAGGATTAAATGTGGGCTGTAGTAGCTCTTATTGTGGGAATGGTTGGCCTTGCTGCAATTTCACATCGTCTTCTTTCATATTATCTTACTTGATACTACTTCACACCCAAAAAGAAGCGAGCTATGTTTGAGTTCAATTTGGAGATGAAAGTCTTCTTTCGTTTCTTGACGGTGAATAAGACTAAACTTATGAGTTTATTATCTTAGGTTGAAACAAGTTGATAGGATCCCTTTTTTTTTGCCTCTATGTCGCCACATGGGGGCGACATAGGGGCGTAAAAAAGGAAAGAGAGACAGGAAAATCCCGGACACCCGAGCCTCAATCGCAAGAGAAGAACCAGAATAAAGCTGGGCATACAGAACGAGAACAAATGATGTCCTATTCTGATGATATTGATGCTCTGGACGAGTTTAATACTGTTCTCAAGAGTCTGAATTATCACCGTCATGAAATGGAGGGTATAGTATGTGAACAATATGGGTGCATGTCCAATTCAAATGCTTCTAATGCTTTAGTATTAAGAAGGCCGCTTCTGAGTAATGTTATGGAGGCATTAGCTGATCCTAATATTCACTTAATTGGATTTTATGGCTCACATGATGAGATCAAAGACAGTTCGCTTGAAAAAGTTTGTCGTAGAGACCATCGAGACAAACTGTCTGATATGGTTCTGGCTGCAACTATAACCAAGAAACCTGATGTGAAGAAGATTCAAGAGGAGATAGCAGAACAACAAGACTTCACTTTTAATCACAAATCCAAAAATGAAAGAGCCCAAGAACTTATGGAGAGGATAAAGACTGAGCAGAAAATTCTAATTGTATTCTGTGACCTCCATAAAGAACTTAATTTGGGTAAGTTAGGGATTCCATATGGTTCATGTCACACAGGTTGCAAGATACTACTAACTTCTACAAGTGAAGGTGTGCTATCCAATAGCATGTATACCCAAAAGAATTTCTTGGTTGAATGATTCTATTAATGTATAAAAACTTTGGTTGAGAGGTTTCAGATCATATATGTTGCAAGGGGTGTTAGAGAGAGGATAATTGAGTCATTTGCTAAGTGAGATAGGCCTATATAAAGGGTTTAGTGTGATATGTTTAGAGTGTGAGATAATGTAATTTTTACCATAAAAAAGGAAGGTTAACTTGGGTCTCTCACCTCAAGAATCCTCATAAGTTATGAGGTTTGTTTATCACTCTTGTGTAAGGGATGATTAGTGTTAACCCAAATGGATTACAATGATTATAAGAGTATGTGCTCTATCATGAATAATATATATGATTTTCATCTTTTTTCTTCTTATTTCTCTCAAATCTCCAAGGTTAGCATGGTATCATGAGCAAGTCAATATTTGCGCCAAAAATATCGAAGCGATGATTCCTGTTTTGCCATCGTAGCCGAGTGGTTCAATTGTTCTGTCTGTCAATAGTTTCAAACGCTGCGTTTTGAGGATTCTTTGAGCAACCCTGCCTTTCTTGTTTCGCCGTCGTCACTAGCTTCCTTTCCGCGTTTTGCCTTCACAATCTTTGTTCGGTCTTGGCCATAGCCGTCGTCATGCACAGCGCTGCTGAACATCCTCACCGCTGTACAAACTTCCTTCCAAGATTGTTTCTATCGCCGTCGAAGAACTTCAAAGATAGCAAGTCGAGCCTCACCTTGTCACCTCATCTATTAGGCGATCTCTGGGTTTAGCGTCGCGGGGTATCATCTTCGGAGCCAGTTGGTGGATATGCGTTGACACCGTGGTTTCCAGCTTCGTCAAGGCTACTTCAACGATTGCTCCTCTGACTGCTGCAAGATCTTCCATCATGTTCTTTGTATTCACACCCTTTACTCCTCTCTGTTTCAAGATCCAGTCCATCGTCAAGCTTGATGGTGGAAATTGAGGAATCTTTCGGTGATGGGGGCAAATGGGCTTGACATACGCTGAGAACCCTATAGTTGATGAAGTTGTGAGGACTGAGGAGAGAGATACTTCGTTTCGACATTTCACCAAGACATCAAGATTATATTCACTGATGCCCAGTTCAAGATCATGGAGCACTGTGGATGCAAGGTTGTCTTCTTTTAAATCTGCATTCCAATCTAATGTTGAATGCCTCACTAGCTGCATCTTGAGACCCCGACGATAATGCCTCTATCACTCTTCTTCAATGGCGCATTTTTCCTATTTTCTTGAAGGCGTACGAAGCTGGGCTATGTATCATCTTGTGTTGAAAACTCTATTATCCTGCAAGTGGAAATATTGCTTCTATAAAGTTTGCAAACTGCTCTTGTTGTTTTCATAGTGGGCAAGAATAAAAGAAGAAACCGTTGTTTTATATTGCAAGATGAAAGGGAATATTGCATATATATCTTGATAAGTCTGAGATTATGAATCAATAAAAGAGGAAGCTAATCAATCGTTGAAAACATTAAGACTTGACAAGGAGGAACCAAAAAAAAAAGTGTTGCATGAGAAGTATGATGCAGGAGGTCCCAATGTTGCTCAAGTCAAGAGCTTCGGTTTTTTAGCATCTCATCACTGCTTGGGTATTGGAGCAAGGCTAATGAAAAGCTCTGCTTCTGAGATATTTCAAGAGCAAAGAAGAGATTGAGAGGATATTGCAGGAGGCAAAGAAGTAGAAGCACAGGATGAGGAAGTAAACAAGAAGATGGAAGCTTGCACAGTGTTTGTGGAAGTCCTAGTCCTGGCTCACTAAGATGAGGTTCTGGGAAGAAGAGGGTTTCCACTACAATATGTTAGAAGAGACCCAGCTAAAAGTCCTACTACATACTTGTAGCTAGTTGGTGATAACTTGCTTTGGAAACTATGCAAGAAATATAGTCAATGCTTGGGTGGGACTTCAATAAATGAGTTAATGATAGTAGCTGAAAATATTTTCCTCTACCTGCAAATTCAAGCATGTCTGAAGAGAATCAACAAAGTAGATGTCGGGAAGAGTACTCTGACATCATGTTGTTTTGTATATTGAAATTGCAAGTTCACTTCATGTATAGGTGTGTTACGAAAGTGTCTCCACAACAAAAAAGGGTAGGTAACATGGTCCTATTTCTCATTTGATTTTCATCTTTCTTCTTCCTATTTCTCTCAAATCTCCAAAGTTAACAAGGGGCTTATTATATGCTTGTTTTTTTCTCCTACTTCACTGGATTATGCACAATAATGGCATGCGTTGCTTGCGTTCTACAATAATATTGCGTAGTTTTCTTTTGGGTTTGCATTTCATTTTGACAGTTTGTTTAGCTTCTGCTGATACTTCATCACTGTTTTATACCACTGTAACAGAGTTTCTGCACTTTGCTGATATAATAATACAGACGAATATGTATTTCATCTTATTTAAATATTAGTATGTCTTAGGCCACATGGGTCCTTGATAAATCCCTATTTTAGTACGTTATTTGATATCTTTTTAGAGATATTTATAAATTAAAGTAGGATAATTCGTATTGATTATAGATATTTTAGATTAAATATTGATTGCATAAAATTAGAAATTTAAAACAAAAATCTTATCATATTTTTATTTTCTTTTAAATAATTGATTTTGGACTATATAATAGTATCTTAATTTATCAGGTTTTAAAAAAGAAATAAAGATAACAGGAAAGTAAAAAAAAAAAAAAAAGAGAGAAGGGGAAAAAAAGAGACGGGCATCAAACTATTGTGTTAATATATATACATTGATGGAGGGGGGGACCAGAGATGCCACGTACAATCACAGCCGCCAAGAACCCTTCAATTCCTTTCATCAATACACATGCGCACGTTTTTGGCCCCAAAAAAAAAAAATCCACATACACACGCCGCAACCCTTCAATTTGAATCTTTCAAATTCATCTTTCTTCTCCTCCATCAACAACGTCCCGCACGTCATTGCCACCAACATAACCGTCCTCCATCGCTACTGAATCTTTGTCATGAGTTGTAGCTTGGTTCAAGACTATGATAAGTTAGGTTTGCTGTGCTCTTTGGATTAAATTCAATGGCTTCAATTTGAAAGCTACAGAGGGGAGTTTAACTCTAGTCCTTAGTTTAAATTATTTTATTGATGATTTCTAGTTTGAAGTTTGTCATATTTAGTTTAAAACTAGACATTATTAGTTGTAATTCTTGGTTTGGACTGTAATTATTGAGATTTGGATTGATATTTATAAGTTTGAGTACTTGGTTTATACATATATTTATGTTTATGCCTTTATTAATTTATTATTAGCATGATTTTTATGCAAGTTGTATAGAGATGATGCCTAAAGTAAATTTAACAAGTAATTAATATTTTAGTTGAGTATTAACTTAAAAAGAATAACTTCTATAAACCAATTCTTATTATTTGAGTTACTCCGATATCATTAAACAAGTTAGGATAGTCATTGATTTATTTTTTAAGAGCATTTTCATCATTGATTTCTTAAAATACAAATTTGAATTTTTCATCTTCTCTTTATTAAGAATATAAAAAAAATTAGTTTAGAATTATTTTTTTATTTACATAATTGGTTTTATAAAAAGAGAAATCCCTTTTTCAAAAGCCTCCTTTTTAATGTTTTCGTGATTTAGTTAACTTTAGAATTAATAAAAAGTTTCAAATCAGTCCTTCCGATTTGAAATTAATCGGTCGACTTGCCTTAACAAATTTACATATATCTGTGTGTATATATATAAAGTGTGACTACAAAGATGTTTCTTTTTTCTCGCCGTTTGCGATCATCCTTTGATTTCTTGCAAATAACTCACATTAAGCATTAATAACTTATTTATTCTAGAATTATAATGAAGAAGATGAAAGATATTTTATGGGGAAGTTCCTTCTATTGATTACCTACAAAATTTCTCATCTTGTCGGTCTCGTGGAATTTTAATCAAAGTGTTGGATCACCATTAAAACCCATATATCGTGCCCAGTCCTACGGTTCTTCTCTGTATTACTATTGCAAGGCAGAATAGTCTATTCTGTCAAGCTCTGTAATACCTATACGCGTTTTGTTATTATTGAATTGGTCGTCATTTTTGGTTGTGATAAGGCAGAATATATACATACATACATAAATATGTATATATATATATATATATATATAGAGAGAGAGAGAGAGACATGTATCGGACCGCGATATGAGTCATTTGGTTTAACAAGTCCGAAACCACGACCCTGACTTTTCATTAATGGCCTAGTCTTGACTTTCATTTTGATTGATTCAAATCAATTTCTGGGATCTTCCTCTGCCTTTTATTGCTCCCTTATAAAGCTCACGTTGCTATCAGAAGTTTCCTCAACTCTGCAAACAACAATCCTTTGAATCTTTTCATTGGTCTCCTGGAAAATGGTACTCCCCTGTTTCCTTTGAGCTGTTTTTCTTTCATTTCTTTCATTTTGGCTCTATGGTGTATTTAATTTAAACCCATGGTTTAGACAAGAAATCTTTAATTCAGTGCCTTTTTATTGGACAACAACATCTGTTTGAAATAATTAAATTTATGGATAGACAAACCTGAGCTTAAAACCTACTTATGCTCTCAATTTTTCAGCAGAAGTTGCAAGAATAATTAAACTTTGAATCCATAGGCTTGCAGCAATCTGGAATGGAGAACAAGAACAAAGATATTGAGAGTATTGAACACTCTGTTACACCTTTGGCGGAGGAAACAAAACAACACTTTGTTCGTACGCCTCTCTGATTTCGTAATCTTGCGCGTCAGTGCAACTACAATGCTTCTGATGTTTCGCAATGGTGCTTGGAGAAAGTTATGGAGGCTTTAGTTGATCCTAATACTCACTTAATTGGGGTTTATGGCTCACATGATCAATTCAAAGACGCTCTGCTTGAAAAAGTTCGTAGAAGAGTCCACCGAGACAAACTGTTTGATATGGTTCTGACTGCAACTGTAACCAAAAAACCCGATGTGAAGAAGATTCAAGAAGACATTGCGCGCCAACTAGGGTTCTCTTTTAATCACAAGTCCAAAAATGAAAGAGCCCAAGAAATTGTTGAGAGGATAAAGAATGGACAAAAATTTTTGATTGTATTTTGTGACCTCCATAAGGAGCTTGACTTGAGTAAGGTGGGAATTCCATATGGTCCAGATTACACAGGTTGCAAGATATTACTTACTTCTACTACTGAAGATGTGCTATCCAACCACATGCATACCCAAAAGAATTTCAAGGTCTGATGATTTTGTAGTGGTTAAAAAAAAGCTTCGGCATATATGTTGTAATGGGCTTATTGTTTGCTCTGTTTTTCTCCTCCTTAGGATTATGTATAATAAAATGTTATGGATAGGGTGTAATGGGCTTATTGCATGTGTCCTTCCACTAGATTATTTATTATATAATTAATGATGAATCTGCATGACAATTCGATTTCTGTGGATGCTCCTTCCCTTGATTGTCCCGTAAATGAGATTTTTCATCCAATTCTTATCAAGTCAAAAACGGCGACACTTCGAACTCCTTGTTCAACTCATCATGTTCCTCTTGCTTCTTCATATACGGGTCCATTTAAGGGATCTTTCTCTCCTTCATACTCAAGCGTAAATTTCTCCTCTTGCCCTCCAGGGAATTACAGCTTCTTGTATTCAACAATATTCTCCATTGAATTTTTTCATTGATCTCCACGAAGGCCCTCGTACTCCTTGTTCCTGAGCTAGGAGGTTCCTTCGTCTCTTGAGTTTTACAAGATAACTTTTTTCCAATGGGGGCCCTTGCTTCAATTTGGCATCGTCTTCGCTATCATCTCAATTTAAGGAAAATCCTCATGGAGAAGCCTCGTAAGAAAGTTAAGGGTGCTTACCATTATGACAAACGTCCTTATCATCTAGTATCACATCCTATGGGTATCAATGGTTTTGGAACTTTAGACAGGGGAGCCATAATCCTAGAGAAAGTTATGGAAGCATTGGCTGATCCTAATACTCACTTACTTGGAGTTTATGGCTTATATGACCGGATCAAAGACAGTCTGCTTCAAAGAGTTTGTAGAAGAGTTCAAAGAGACAACCTGTTCGATATGATTCTGACTGTAACTATAACTAAAAAACCTGATTTGAAGAAGCTTCAAGACGAGATTGCAAGCCAGCTGGGGTTCACTTTTAATCAGAAGTCCAGATATGAAAGAGCCAACGAACTGCTTCACAGGATAAAAATTGAGCAGAAGAAAATCCTCATTGTACTTCGTGATCTTTACAAGGGCTTTGATCTGAGAAAAATAGGAATTCCGTATAGCCCAGATCACCTAGACTGCAAGATATTGCTCACTTCTACGAGTGAAGAGGTGTTATCTAACCAGATGCAGACCCAAATAAATTTCATGGCCTGATTCTCTCAATTGATATGTGAATGCTTCAGGACGTCTCGCTCGCCATGTGTAGTTTTGCTAAATTTTAGTGTTAAGGTGTTTAAATAATGTCTTATGGCTATGATTTTTAAATCAAGTAAAATGTCTTGTATATAAATTTAGATTTGTTTGTGCAGGAAAGCCGAAATCTATTATCAAGTTGAAAAAGGGGGCATTATGGACTTCTAATCCAATGTCACCACATGGGCTATTTGCTATATCCAAGTCAATTTTCTAATTTTTTTTAAAACAATCAAAGTTTCGATTTCATAATTAAATTAGAGACTTATCAGTCCTATATATATATAGCCTTTGTCCTGTAACTATTGCCAAGTCCAAAACGACGACAACGTTTGCGCCTTTCCATCCATCATCTTCTCACTTTCCACTTGCCTCTTGCTTGTCACTTTCTGAGGTCCCCCTCTTCTTTATGCATGCTCCAATGTAACTTTAAAATTTGTCTTATTATTCCTAATCCTTCCATAGGGAGCGAGATTTTAGGATCCAAAAAGCTAAAATTATAAATTGACTACAATCAAGTCTCCTCAAGTCCCAGACAACGATATCTTTAATCTCTTTTTTTTTTTTTTTCCCCCTGTACAAAGATCTCTTTAACCTTTAGGGAAAACTATGTCCCGGGTTCTTATAGTTTTGGTCAAATTTGGTCAAGTTCCCTAGAGTTTATTTACTTGAATATAAGTTCTTATAATTTTAGTCAAATTGGGTCAAAATCCTTCTGTTAACTAACAGTGTTAAAAATAATTATGTGGCAAAAAACTTAATGAGTTGGCCATTTTTTTAAGATGCCTGGGCTTCTTTCCTCCAAATTGATGCCAGCTCAAGATTTTGGGAACCGGAAGATCGATCATTTGCGATTTTGGATGCACACTGTCATCTTCTTGCGCTTCTTCTAGATAGGAGTTTCATATTCTTTGAATGAGTTGTTCAAGTGATGATGGAAGGCTACACATCACAATAAATGAAGGCATCAGACGTAGAGAGAACACTTGGAATCTTACATAGAGCAAGTAAATGGATACAAATACAATGATTATATATTATGGTAGAAGGAGTTCCTTCTCAGATCTATACCTCCATCTCCGTTTTCCCCTCATTCCTCTAATACTAGGGATTTCAATGTGAGAAAAGAGTACTTGAAGATGCAAGTGCTTTTTCTAGTGTTCACCACCATTCCTGAACCCCTTCTCTCTCCCTCTCTCCCCCCAACCCTACAAATGAGGAAGACCAATTCTCATATGTTATTTGCTTTTGGGTTTGGTGTTGGAAATTGTGCCATAAGGGCTAATCATTGTGTTATGAACATTGTTGATTTATGAATTTCTTAATTATGTTATCATATTATTTGCATGTTTACTGTAATGACTATCCTTGAATAACTCATGATTTTATCCTAAATGTCCCTTGTCGGTCATCTATGTGGGAGCAGAGATGAAGTAAGACCAGTATGATTTTGAAGATGTATGAGATATAAATCAAAGTCATAGGCACATGTAAGAGTACAAGGTGTTGGACCGACCCGCTATGAGAGAGCTGCATGGGTTAAGTCATAAGCTTCTCTTATATACAAACCATGTCACTATGCCCTTTGACTTGAGATCATCATGGATTCCTACATGAGAAACGCTCAGCTTTGACCTAGTCAAAAGTCACTTTTGACCGAGTTATCATAAAGATTATGTTCAGGCTTAATGGTTTTTCATATGGAGGAATATGAATGATCAAGATGGAATTTGTCCCTCACATTCGTAGAGAGATATTACTGGCCCCTCGATGAGTGAGTCTGAGAAATGTATGGCCATACTATAATGGAAAGGTAGTTCCATTTCTATACTCAGACTACTCATAGATCGAGAAAGTAACGGTCAGGAATAGGAGGATGACGTTCTCCATGCCTCATCCATGACCAAAATGTCGTGTGGCAAAAGGGACGTGATATGGTTGTATGAAAGGTTACATCGTTCATCGATCCTCATATGATTTGGGTAGTCGTGATGTCTTGCTAGAGACTGCTTACGACTTGTGAGTCATTATAGTAAATGGCCCACTACCAACTTCATATGGGCCTACAGGGTTGCACACAAAATAGCCCAATACAAGCTATGATGTCCAGATTCATTGAATCTAAGATATGTCCAGATTCAATGAATAGTCTAGGGTGGACGTATATATATATATATATATATAGATATATAAATTCGCGTATATATATATTATATGATATAAGAGATATTTATGAGATTTGATTTATAAGGATAAATTAAATCTGTATCATTTTTTAAATTGATAAGGTATAATATCTCAAATTTGATTTATTAGAATAAATCAAATATAATTCCGTCATATCTTAATTGTGAATTAAATGAATAGGTGAATTAAATCTGTAGGACAGACTTAATATAAAAAAAACCATATTTATTTAATTAATTTCTTATCAGATTACGCAATATGTGATATTGTATTAATTTCGGAATTAATTTAAGATTAATTCCGAAATTAATACAATATCACATATTGTGTAATATGATATTAATTCCGAAATCCAATATCCTTAGTGTCCTATATATATTTGATATTAGGAGCTAGGGTTTTGGGCGTGTGAGAGTGCAAAACGTTTGCAGATAAGAAACGGCCAATAGAGAGACGGTGAGGACGGATTCTCAAAAACCCTAGAAGGACAAGAGGCGCTAGCACGTTGTGCGTGATTGGAATGCTGTTCGTGTGGATACCGGTAGAGGAAGCCGATCTGAGTTGTCGACTTCTCATAATCGAGAAGAAGAGCATAGGCATCCCGAACATCGAAATCCCTGAGCCACCATCGATTCGAATACCGTAGGTAACATCTCTTACTACTTGACTTAAACACAATCGGTAGATCCGGGCAAAGAATTGGAATTAAAGGTTATTTTCCGCTGCGTGTCTTCCAATTCCTTACATTTGGTTCAAAAATTGCTTCCAGATACTGCTAGAGCAAGAAGAATCTTGCTTAGCTTCTTGTAGAGGTTGTCCCTTTGGGTTCCTTCCTATCATCTTGTCTCCGATCTATTACCTACCTCTTCGTCTTTTCCCTCATTCCTTCAATTTGGGGGCTTCAATCAAGAGTAAAGGAGAGTTTTTGAAGACCCAGGTGCTTTCTCCATCACCTTCTCTACATTTTTTTTTTTTACCTTATGCGCTTCCTTCTTTCATGGCCTTCCACACAATGAATTCATCTAAGTTTATATAATGGAAAAGATAAGTGTAATTGTCCCCCTTTGGACACCGCGTCCTATTTCATTGATGATAGATATGAAACTCAAATATACTAGGAACACGAGAAGGAGACAATCTAGCATTCCGCAATAGCACCAGTTTGGAGGAAAAAGAAACCCAGTCATCTTAAAAAAATTTCCAACTGATTAGTCATTTACCATGTAATCATTTTTAACAGGGTTAGTTAACAGAAGGGCTTTGACCAAATTTGACACCAAAATTATAGGGACTCAGAATATAGTTTTCCCTAATGTTTTCATTAATTTTTTTGATATAAAGTATTCTTAAGTTATTTTGGGTTTACGAATAATATTCATCGGACCAGAAGCATTAAGGTTAAAATCCTTTCAAGAAGCATGCTTTATGAAATTGGAATTTATATTCTTTTCCTTACATGATAGAGCTAGTTACTATCTCAACCAATAATTTGTTGATAATCTTTTCATTAATTTAATTAAGGAATGATTAATATGCTTGTTTCTTTTCTATCCTATTGGCCCAATATCTTAGTAAGCTAAACCACATCGTCATGAGGAGCACGTTTAGGCTTCAAGGATTGGGTCTAATCTTACCCCAAACTCCATTTTAGGTTCTCCACATGCTGAATTTACTATTTTACCCCTCTTTAATCTGTGCTTAATTTCTAAGGAAATCCCCAAAATACCACTGGCCTGTTGGCCCAGTGGTGCGGGTGCGTGCATGGGTGTGTGCATTGGTGTGTGTGTGTGATGCGGGTTCAATCTGCTCCCCTATAACTAAAAAAAAAAAAAGAAATCCCCAAAATTAATCCTTAATGTTTTATAACGAATTTATCTCTTAATTAACTTCTTTGACTTATAAATTAATCCATATAAAATGTCCAGGCCAAAAGTAACCTTTTAACTAAAAATAGGCGTTTACTTCCAAAAAATTAACTTTAGAAGTATTTAGGAAAATTTTGGGGAGTCAAACCTCTTCATAAATTTTTTTAAATTTTCAAAATAATATTTGATAATGTTTCTCCAGTTTTTAGATAATGTTAATAATTATTTTTTCCTTTACTTAAAATTTCACCCAAAAAGAGACTTTGGATAAAGGGAAAATGATAGAAAAATTATTTTTAAATTTGAAAATCCCCAATTGGACATTTGAATAATTAATATTTCTTTTTAATCATCTATGACTAAATAGGGATTTGCAAGTTTACTAAAATGATCAAGTTGCCCATATCAATTACAAAACGTGGGTATAATATTTATTAGCTTGAGAGGAAGATTGACAGGAAGTGGAAAAGAGGAGACACGCAGCCAGCTGGTGGTTTGAAGGTGAGGTGGAAAAAAATTGTAAGTATTTTTTTTTGTTGAAATTTTTTCATTTTGATGGGTTTAGGTTTTGGGTAAGTCAAAGATTCAGACAAAGCTAAAGTGCAACATTGCGGAAGTCGAAGGTCTTTCAAGTTGGGTGTTGGTTTTTCTTTTTTAAGGTATGAGAATAATTTGAAATTTGAACATACGGCTTAGTTAATGTTGGATAGGATTTGAGTTCTAGGCATGTTTGGAAAAATTTGAAAAACTTGGTGATGATTATGTGGATGGGAAGTTCGAATATGAACAGGAATAAAGTTGTGAAATGCTACATTAATTCTATTAATGCAAGAAGTGACTACGCTTGGTTAATTTTGAAAATTGATGAAATATCTTTGTTAGAAAACTGATATTGTGATGAATTTTTTTTTCTTGTTTGCTACAGGCTCCAATGCAAAATGACATGTAATATTGGGTTAACGTCCTCAAAGGAATTTGCTTTGATATTTCATATTGCTGAAAACTTTTTAAAGATGTTGAAAGTGAGGTTAAATACAATAGTAGAAGTGTGGGAGTGAAAATAATAAAAGAGAAAATAAGACTTAAAGATTTGATGTCAATGATATTTGAATGGTTTGATATTGATATTAATTTTTTTGGCATGAAAACTTGTCATTAATTGTATATGCTGTAAAGTGAGGCTTTGGTTTTTGAAAAATGTCATTAACAAAACTTTTATAGTGAACAAGTAGGGTAACTTTAGCATATCGCCTTTAACAACAAAAATTTGAGAAAATACAAAAATGGCCAATTTTATAGCTTTATTAACGATATTAATAATTTCAGTTAATAATATAACAATTGTTATATGGCCATTACCCACCTCATATTAGAGCTTGTTAAAACTTGAAGAGATAGGTTGTATAATTATGAATAGGTAATTTTACAACTCTCATATAATGGTTAACAAGTTTATTATTTCTGCTAACAACTTTAGCATCGCCCTTAACAATAGGAATTCAAAGAAATGCAAAAATGACTTTTTTTACAATTTTAGTGGTGCTGTTAATAATTTCAATATAAATATAACAACACTTATAGCTATTAACCATCTTATTTCAAAGTTTCCTAGAACTTGAAGAGATAGGTTGTATAGTCATAAATGAGGAATTTTACAACTCTTGTATGGTGGTTAACAAGTTCATTATCTTTGTTAACAACTTCAATATCGCCTTTGACAACAACAATTTGAGAAGATGCAAAAATGACCATTTTTACAATTTCAGTTATGTTATTAACAACTTTAGTATAACTATCAACAATACTTGTATATCTATTGACCACCTCATATCAGAGCTTGTTAGAACTTAGAAAGATAAGTTGTATAATTATGAATGGAAAATTTTACAACTCTCATATGGTTAATAAATTTGGTATCTTTGTTAACAACTTCAATATCACCTTTAATAACAAAAATTTGAGGAAATGCAAAAATGACCATATTTATAGTTTTAGTAACACTGTTAACAATTTCGGTATGTTGTGGCAATCTTTAATCATCATTTCACTTCAAGCAAACCCAA